>NW_021940208.1:17644507-18212904 GCF_001715985.3 Manacus vitellinus | reverse complement strand
GGGCAGCAAGCGACTTTCCAGGTGCGCGGGGATAGGGCTTGGCGCTGCCCACGGGGGGCCAACCCTGAAGAAGGGGGGCCAGAAATCCTCTCTTGAGCAGCACGGTGGTCCCCGGACAGGCTTTGTCTCCCCAGAAGCAGCAGAGCCTCCAGCCTCTGAAAACCCACAGGGGTGTATCATAGCACCACAAAACGGTTTGGGTTGGAAGGGCCTTAAACATTACCCAGTTCCAGCCCCCTTGCCGTGGGCAGGGATGCCACCCACTACATCATGTTGTTCAGAGTCTCATCCAATATGGCTTTGAACGCTTCCAGCAATGGGGCGTCCATGACTTTTATGGGCAGCCTGTTTCAGTGTCTCCCCGCCCTCAGGGAGTATAACAAGGTAGCTGAGCTGGATGTTCTCAGGGTGCTGGAAGGATGCTCAGTATACTCTTGTCTCTGCAGTTCTTGGAGCAGAAGTATGGCTATTTCCACTGCAAAGACTGCAAGACCAGATGGGAGAGTGCTTATGTGTGGTGCATTTCTGGAAGCAACAAGGTAGTTAACAAAGTCATTTTCTTTTGTTCCTGAAACTTGTAAGAATGGCACCAAATCTGGTGTTTTGGTGCAGATTTAGGTACCTGTACTTAACACCTTGAATAAGTTGCTACAGTAACTGAAAACTTGCCTTCTTTTCAGGTGTACTTCAAGCAGCTGTGTCGAAAATGCCAAAAGGGTTTCAATCCCTATCGAGTGGAAGCAATCCAGTGCCAGGTAAGTTAACATATGGCAGGATACAGTTGTTATATGCTCTAATAGTTAACAGTTGTTGAACTTGATATTGACTTTATCTGGAAGAAAAACTTGATTTCATCAAAATACTAGGAAATGTTATTTGGAAAAAGTGTGATGGGTACGCCTCCCTCCTCCTGTGCATGGCTTACATGAACAATTTTCTGTTCATACAGCATTATGGCTACCGACAGATAGGGTAGGGTTTTGTTCTTCTAGGTGAGAAGGTTCTTACAGCTTAATTCCACGGGGTTTTTACCACAAGAGCTCTTAAGTCTATCAGTCCAAATGTGTTACTATGATTAAGGAAAACTAAATGTCAGTCTGTTAGCACAGGCATGAGGTAAGCACCTTTAATCCACTTCCAATAACATGTCTTGTTTCTTAAGATCTGTTCAAGGACTCGTTGCTCCTGCCCTCAGAAGAAAAGACACATTGATCTCAAGAGACCACATCGCCAAGAACTTTGTGGCCGCTGCAAAGGGAAGAGGCTATCCTGTGATAACACTTACAGCTTCAAATACATTGTCTGATCTGTGTACCCTCTTCTGTTTTGTGCTTTGCACTTTGTCAGTCTTTTGCAGTGTTTTGACTTAAGGCTTTTGACCTGGCATTGGATAATGGACAAAGACATTTGTATTATTTATAAAGTATGTAACTTCACTGTATATATGCTGTAAATAAAGTTGAAGAAAAGTTTGCACTAGTTTGATACCCCTTAGTTTCATCTTGCTTAGATGAAAGAGGAAAATATATCTGGAAGGAAAAAACCTATTTGATTTCCTGAAAAAAGTAGACTTTGTTTTTAGTCTGCCTTGAAGGAGTGTTAAGATTAAAGCTGCAAGAGCAAGTTTTTCCTTCAGTCATTCAAACTGAACTAGGATGGAACATGCAAATGTTCTGGAGTGTAAAGTCTGGTGTGTCTTCCCACTGCCTCTGTCAAATGTATATTCAAAAAAATCACAGCTGTTTGATAATCAAAGACTATCTGCTGGAAGACTATGTCTGTAAGATAACAAGGGAAAAACCTCTTGAGTGGGAGCATCTGTGAGGGAGTGTAACAAATTGTCTAGACTTGATGAGTCCTCCAGAGTGGTAGAACAAGTCCCAGTGCTCCTGGTTTAAACACAGGCTCATGCCTCAGAAGCTTGCCAGTCATGTAAGGTGTCTCCAGGGTAGGTGGCTTAAATAAAACTGAAGAAAGTACCTGAATGTGCTTTCAGGGAGACAAAATGCAGTGAACCAGAGGAATCCTATTTAAAGTACTGGTGTGGTAGAAGCACAGTGGAGTATTGTTGCAGTTCATGCTGTCTTAGGATATTAGTGAGGCTTTGTTGGGAATAGTCTGATTTCTCCTCTACCTAAAGTTTAGGAATGATGCTAAAAAGCTAGATGGTTACATCATGGGTTATTTTGTATGAATCTGTGAAGAATCAGGATACTTCAGGGAGGAAGGAACTTCTGAAGGTCTTCACTGTCAGTGGAAGATTAATGAAACTGCTTTTGTCACTGTGCTTTTCAAAGTTGAGTTGTAACTACAGCCTGACAAAAAAATCCTTATATTTCTGGCTGTTTTCTGTCAGTACAGTGAATGGTTTTGGCATAAATGGTGAGAAAGGTGTCTTTTGGGGGCTGCTGATCATGGATACCCTCTGCAACAGTATGGATTTAGACAAGAACATAATTTCACAACAAGCACATACTCTGTTGTGATTATATATGACTTTTATGTTTTAGTTAAATGGATGTACTAATCCAAATTTCAAAGTTACTTCACAAAAACGGTAAGTGTATTTACAGCGTGAATAAGTTACACAGTCAGAATAAAAGTATCTCAGGTGTGCAACAGATTTACATGCATACATTTAACACTGGACAGCAGTTAAATGTAAGAAAAAACCCATATAGTTATGACTTTTATATATACATTACAAATAAAATAAGACATCTCTTTAAAGAAACTTAACATGAGAACTTGCATTTCACGTTAATATTTTCACTTTTTATACTCAAAATTTATATTAAATAAAAATATGCATGCTTAACAATCAAATCAAAAAGATTTGACTCTGTGATGGGACTTTCTCCTATAAAATGGCAAGTTAAATTAGATCAACCATCCTTTAATAGTATAAATATATTCATAAAAGCAACCTTCTAGTAAAAAGCAGCCAAGGTCCTTAAAAAAAAAAAAAAATCTACCAAGACCATTCATGATCCTTGGGGGGGCCTAAGAACAGACCTCTGCAATATGATCCAGTACCTTCAGAGACAGTAGCCTAGTAACATTAGGAAATGTACTTCATAGCAGCTTGTTGTTTTAAGATACAGTAATCATATTCAAATTACAGTGTACATTAAACTGTAGTCCATTTACAATTTGTTTCATATACACAGGCTCTCAGCTTTTGACCAACAAGTTTGCAAGATTCCGTGGCCAGCTTCATTCTGCCCATCTTTCACTCAACTAAATAAGAGAAAAAAGGAAAAAATGTACAAGGGTTTGTTTTGTTTGTTTTTTTTTTAACAAAAAATACTATTTTGTGAAGGAAACATTGCACTTTTACCAACCTAAAATTAATTTGCTATAAAGGAAGTATTGTTCATGTAATAGGCTTTGGTATGCAATGGAAGTCACTTCTTCAGTAGTGAGTTGCAGTTGCTCAGTGAAATACTAACTGATTTTTGTGCAACACAGAACAGAGGACGTTTTCCTGGGTGCTCTATGCTACCTCTGTCTTTACAGTATTGCTACACATTTGAAGTTCAGCCCATCGCTTTTTAGAAGAAATCCTAAATGTAACAAGAGCGAGTACAGTTTGACCAAACCTTTGTAAGGCTGAGAAGACATTGAGCCACCTCACTCCCACAGGGCAGCACTCCCAGCTTGAAAGAGGACACAAGGGTCCTGTCAGAGACTTGTGCCAGAAACGCTGGAGTCTGGAAGAAAAGTATTGATGACCCGGTAACTCTGAGCTCTGCGAATCATGTCGCGGATCTCTATGTTCAGTTCCATTAATTTGGTACAGATTTCAGTCAGGCTCTGGTTGGAGCCCACCAGTGCATAGGTGCCTGTCTGGCCCAAGGTTTGGTGGCGGAAGTAAATGTTCAGCAGTGTCTGGACTTCATCATCAGAGCTACTTCCAAAGATATCATTGGGCCACAAAATCCTGCAAAGAAACAGGAAAAGAACATGTGTATCACTATGGGTTTATCAACACAGACAGAAGCTATGTGATAGAGATCTCTAAAAGGAGAATGGACTTGCACACACTTATAAAACAAAAGCAACTCACTGTTTTACACTACTGTTAGTCAGCCTCTGGTATCAGGCACTGAAATCACATAAAAGCCCAATTCCTATCATGTAAAAAAATGCTTAAGAGAACTCATTCAAATAAGTGGAAGTGAAACTGGACTGAACGTTAGCTGATGTCAGTGACATGCACCTGTAAGGAATTACCTCTATAAAAAGATTCTTAAAAGCCTCACAGGACTTTTGATCTACACAATGTAATTAAACATCTTAATAGTTGCAAGCATACATGTTTGATAGCTACTGGTGACACACCCCTGCAAAAGTTAATATCAATGCCCCCATGTACCTTGTTGAAACATATTAATTAACTATGCTGAATCAGTGCATTACATTTAGTATAAATTTAGGATGATAATAAATGCATAATTTTCTAATAACATGAAAATCTAACGTGAACCATGTAGCAAAACTTGCCTGCATTCTCTTATTTGTCGGATGGCTTTAACAAGTTCATTGTTCTTCAAGCACTCCAGCATGGACTGAATAGCTGCTTCAGTAGAATTGAATGAGGGCTCAGATTCTGTTGTCAGAGGCTCAGCTGCGATTGCAGCAGTAGCATCCTTCAGATTTTTCTTCAGTTCACTCAGTTCTCTTGACATATTTAACAGCTGTTCCAAGGAGAAAGATGAGAGATGGGTATTTTCATTTTCCATAGGCCCCAAAAGGAGTAGATATTTCAAGTATGTTCTTACTACTACATTGAATGCACACATGGAAAAGACCTCATTTTAACACAAGGACATTTCTTGATCTCTGTACATTTTATGGGGAAAACACAAACTACAGATCTTTTAACTTTGTGCATCCTTTAACCTTATGCTGTAGTTTTGGCTTGCTAAAATGCAAGAGCACATCTAAACAAGCTTTTAATCTTCACCTCTTCCAATTTTTTTCATATCATAGCAGAAAAGTTTAAGAAATTGTACTTCTCCTGGAAGATGTTATCTATTTACAAAACATATGCAGGATCCAATATGATTAACAGATGGACAGGAATTGTATAACCCTTTGTCAGGCTGAAAAGTTAATATGCAACAACATTAATAAATAATTAATAAGTTAATTAATTTCTAAGGATCTACTTCTTCATGCTCACACATGCTAAAAATAACCACTGTCACGTGTACTAACAATGGAACCTCCTTTAAATAATAGCCTATGGCTCCAGCAAAATATGCAAATTTCATGGTGAAACAGCTCCTCATACAATTGTTCCCCAGTTCCACAGGCTGCATTATTTATAAAAATCCAACAAAGTCATAACTGTGTAATACAGTTACAGAAATCAATTATAAGGAACACATAATATTCTAAAACTTAAGACTATTCTAGTAGTAGTGGACTAGATGCCTACTGTCCTGTCTTCTCTTAAAAGTGAACAGCCCAGTCACATTCTGAGCCAGCCTTCAGAATAGTTCCTTAAGAGACAGTAAGTATTCAAATTCTTTGTACTACTATAGCACATAAACCAAACCATTTCCATTTATAGACCATCTCTAAACTACTAGAATCTGTCATAAATACGTCATAGCTTCAAATTTTACTTCACAAAGCAAAATACAGTAACTTATTCTACTCAATAATTTAAAATACATAAACCTTACTAAGAGAAAAATACATACGGAATGGCAAGTTAAATCTTTCCTTAAATTATGATCATTCAACTTAAAGTTATCACCTCAAAGGTATTTCAAAGTATTTCGTATTTTAAGCAATTGCTGAAAATAAAGCTGACAAACAGTATTGTTCCTGTGAAATTTTTTTTAAAGTAAGATACATAGATTTATCTAAAAACAAAAGGCTATTTGGGTCAAAAGCGAGAGTGTGCTGTGTCAAAAAGCTTGAAGAAAAAAGCTTGTAAACATTACAGAATTAGAAAGACATGACATTAATGTACTAAGTTGACTATGTATGCCTGCAGACATAATAGTGAAATAGTGTAATCTTTGGTGCTAAGTTCATAGAAGGAAAAATAAGAACATGAAAATAAAGTGGAATTTTCAGTATAAGATTTTGTAATTTGTTACATACCTCTGGCATGGAACTCACTTCGTGCACTTGTCCAATAAGTTTACAGTAGGACTGAAAAAGCAACAGCAGCTGGAAGTGCAGTTTATATAATCTCTGACAGAGTTCCAATTGCTAAGGAAAGATTTGTAGGAGAAGAAATAATTAATAAATATTAGTGAGTTTAGGTAATTTTCGATAACTAACAAAACACATGGATATAGTTCTGTTCTTAAAAACCATTATTTCACTGAAGTATGATCCTATACTATTTCAGAAAATAAGTAATGATTTTTCTTCTGCAGGTAAGTCAAATATGACATTGAAAATCAAAATTATGATGACTAGCTCTCATGTAGCACATGTCAGCATCAGTCTTAAAACATATTTGTTAGCTTCACTGTCTCCAGTTTGCAGCTGGAAAGCAGAGGCAGAATACAGAGGAAGTGACTTTGCTGCTTAAAACATGAAACTCTAAAACTTGAGATATGGACGAAGACCTCTTCTCAGGGATGCAAATCCAGGAGAGAAGTCATAAAATAGTTGTCCAAGAGGGTCAAAGTTCCTGCCTGCTTCTCTGATGAGAGAGGAAGAGTAGCAATAAATCCAGCTAGGAGTAAGAAAGAGGAAAGGCCAGCTCTGGAACTTAAAACTCTGCTCATGGATTTTCCACCATCTTAAAGAAACTATACAACAGATGGATGGAATTTAATGTGTAAGAGGATATTTGGCTTCTATGATGTATTATCCCAGATTATGTAGATACTGCTCTATGAATATTCACTTGTTTCTTCCAGTGTAATGTGCAGCACAACACAAAGGGTGTCAGACACATTGAAGAGTCAAGTTAACATGGTTGTGGTCCCAGTATTCTTGTGTGTATTAGGAAGGGGAATCTCATAGTTCCACAGCTGGATCATGCTGAAGAAGGGAGGAACATTTAATCTTTGGCAAATTAGAACCATAGCCTTTGCATTTCAGTTCCCAAATTTTCTGTACCAGCCAGAAAAGGCTGAGGTCAAAAGCAAATTGCAGCTTTGTTCATCAGGGTGAGGAGATCACCAGGTACCCATCTCAGGTAGTGTTCAAGGCCAGGTTGAATGGAGCTTTGAGCTACCTGGTCTAGTGGAAGATGTCCCTGGCCATGGCAGAGGGATTGGAACTATGTGATCTTTTAAGTGCCTTCCAACTCAAACCATTCTATGATCCCACCAGACCTGATACAACAAAGACCCACAGGAGCTGAAAGAGGGCCCAGCAGATCCATGGTGAGAAAAAAAGTGGAGTGGAACAGATGTGCTAGGACAGAACTGGCTTGTGGACAGGGACAAAACCTATCAGTGGCCAAGAGAACAAAGAGATAGGGCCTGAGGGACACTGCCAGTGAGTGAAATAAACCTGCCCAGAGGCCATTCTCTGTAACTGAGGGCACAGAGCGCTGCCAAGTTTGCATTTGTGTGGCTAACCATTCTCCTCCCAAAATAAAGGCTGACTGTTTAGATATAACATCCTGGCTTCTGTCTTTCCTTGAAATGTGCTCCGGCATGTCAGGGGCTGGCTGGTGGCCCAGCTATGGAAGTGCTAACTGCTCACCCTGAGTGCCAGCCCAGGGACACACACTTCCTCCCTCATCCTGTTTAGCTTACAGGTAGGGACACAGCCTCAGGTCCTCCAGCAGAGATCAAATTCATTCTATTCAAATTTTGGAGACCCAGCAACATTACATAGCAGTTACATCCACGTACACTTGAAGTTGTCAGGGAGTTAAAAATTAATTGAAAACCAGGACACATCGTTAAAAAAAAATAATCTCATGATAGCTTGGCATGTAACACCTGGTTTTTTTCAGTCCTTGGAGAACAATAATTCAGTTTCACCCTTCTGGCTGCTAACCTGAACGAAGACAAACTAAGGTCAAATTGATGATTCTAGTTTGACTCACTCAACATTTAGTTACCGTATCAAGCAGCTCAATTTTTGTTCTTCCTGAACAAGTATTAGAAACAAACAGTGGTGAAACTGTTCATCAACATATAAACAAAACCCGTTTGAAACATAACTGCCAACTATAAATTGTAGTTTTCCATTAGGAAAAAATGAAAATTATTAATTTAAAGTAAGAAAAAATGTTGTTTTCCAATCCGGCATATTACATCCATTCAAAGGCTTGATTTTTAGAAATGTATGTAAATGACCATTTGAAACAGCATTATGAAGGTGCCAGAATTTTAGCACAATATTTTCAGATTTCACAAAACACATGTTAGTAAATTATTTTTGTCACTGCATTTAGAACCACGTATTCTATAGGAAAACTATAACAAAAAAGGAAAGCATGCTTAGAAGTAAAACAGTAAGATTGGGGTGTATTAGTCCATCTATAGATGGACAAAAAATATGAAAGAACTTCAACTTACTGCAAGAGATTCCATTTGCTACACAGCAAGCATGGCACAGGAGAAAAGGAAAGGAAAGAAAGTATAATGTCAGTGTAATGCATGCAATAGGAAGCACAGCCCATCTGTAATAGCATAACTTGTCAGCAGTATTAGCAATGCTTGCCTCAACCTGATAATTGGTTGGAAATATCACATACAACATGCACAGCATTCTTAATAAAATCGAGCTTTAATTCTAATTGTAAATTCCAGTCTAAATATCCTCAGTTAGATCTTCAGATTTATTAGTTTGAATGTATCCCACTAAATAGCTCAGGAACTTACAGTGAAATTGTGCTACAAAACTCTTGAAATAATACTTTTATTTATTTAACTTTTCTTTCTTTTTTATTAAAAAGAGCTCATATTGCAAAGTACTAAAAAAATTAGGAAGGGTTTTCAAGCCATGAATAAAACTGAACTTTGCTATTTGTAAAAAATTTCTTATTTATAAATACTTTTATTTTTTGGACTTAATAGATCTAAGGAAATTTGCAGGGTAAGCTTTGTGACTGCTGGGCCTATTACTTGGCACCTTACAGGGGAAACATTTTGCATATAACTTTTAAATTATGACTATCATAAGGAAAAAAATCTATGGAAAATGCCAGTTTTGTTTAACTACATGGCAATGCCACAAGTTGAGACAGCTTTTGTTCCTTCCTCTCATCAGTAATGATTCACTGGTTTGTAATTCTGGAGCTACTAAAATGTCAGTGTAAGTCCTGTCGCAATAGTAATAAAAATTCTAATTGACCTACATTAACATTTAAAAGATTAGGGGACTAAGTACTCTCTTCCAAAAAAAGTGTTCCTCTTTTCTTTGCCAAGAGCTAACATTTCCACTCTGTGTACATCTTATGCAGTTTTCCTTATTTTGTATATATTACAATCTCATATTTTACATGAACAGAGTAATCACGTAAATGCTGTAAGTAACAAACACAACATCTGCCCAGTTACAGTCTGGTGTCAATGCATATGCACAGAATGTTAATAAACATCTGGAATTCTTATTAAAATTATTTACCTTACCATCCATACAAAGGCAGAAAACAAGAAATATGAAATAATGCTAACTTTGAGGAGCCTAACAAAGTGTTTCAGCCTGTCTTCTTTCCATTGGCCTTATTATTAAAAGGTATATGAAAAGTATTGTCCCAAATGCTTTTCTATAAAATCATGACAAACTAAGCTTTAAGGTCTTATGATGTTTAATTTTATGCCTTTAACATTGCTTGAATAGTTTTTACTCCTACTTAGTACTCTTCAAAAAAACCTCTTTCTATCTTGGCTTCCATGCAGTTCACGTAAATGAAGCTTTATAAAGCTAAATTCAAGATAAGAAGAGGACAAGAGCAGACAGATCACTGTGTTCCAGTAAATTCACAGGTGTGCTGGCTTGAGTTTTTCAAATGTCTCCTCTGTACTGCTTCCAAATCCAGGCAGGCCAAAAAAGGGGCAAGGAAAAACCCAGCAGCACGGGCTCAGGAGGAATGCTCACAGTCTTTACAGTTTAATCCCTATAGTAAGGGAAGTGTTGTAGATTAGTTGATAGACTTTACAGAAATAATGGTTTTGGCAACTGAAAATACCAAATGTTTAGAGTATTTGGATCATTTGCACAGTTCTTTATGCAGCTAGTAAATGCAGCATCTGAGAAGGACATATTCCTTAGCAGCAATGCTTTGATTTAGTTTTTTATTCCTAGAATTGCTGTTTTGTACTGTTAGCAGACCAGGAATAGAGCAAAACACTAATTTTTAGATCACAAATCTTCTTGCTTTTTCAAGGAATCATTTTTAGATACTGAAAGGAAATGACAGTTACATAATTATTCCTTAAGACATTAACACTTTGATGGCAACACAGTCTTCAGTCATTTACTGGCACAAGAGAGTGCCAGCATATTAAAGTAACTACTGTGTCCAAGTGTCCAAACTGCAAATGCATTTTCTTAGGTTATCCTATTTGACTTGGCATGTCAGCAGACAGAACCTTTTCCCATGATCTAGGAAACTGAGTATATACACAAACTTGTATATATATCAGAGACAGAACAGCATATGCTGTGCATTCTTAAATACCACCGGACTTGAAGGATAATAGAAACTATTCTATCTGAAGAAATCTATAAACAGATGTGTTCCTCCTTTGGAAAAGCAACCTACCTTGGCCCATTTCACCTCATTGTCAATGCATGGAACTGTCAAACAGTAATCAATAATTGATTATTGATTATTAAGAATTTATAGCTTAACAATGGACTCACTGTGTCTTGAGCTGTACTGTATCTAACTCAACTCCAGATGACTGTGGTGCCAAGAGGTACACCTCCAGTATTATTGGTGGCTTAGAGTGATTGAACCTTTAGCCCCAGGGAAACTCATAACAACAGGTACATTCTGACTTTTTGGAGCAAATTTTTATGGATTACAGGATGTTTTAAATATCCATTAACAGTTTGAGTTCGCAAAGCCCACATCCATTAGTTTGTGGTGGACTCTGGGATGAGGAACGTTTGAGAAAGGTGTATACTGACTTTGGACTTCTAGAGTAAACAGAACATCTCATTAGGAGATAAATACTTATTTGATTAGCAGTGTTAATTGACAAGAAAAAGATCTTCCAGTATCTCTTTTCCAAAAAAGCAAACAAAGAAAGAAACAAACCCAGTTTTTGACTAGATTAAAAAAATCCCTGCTTAATAAGGCTGAAGTACGTACGAATAATTGTACTTATCTAAGACTGTTACACCTGGACAGATTGCACAATAGCAGGTGCAGTTATCTTTCTCCATAAATTGATTCCTATGTCACTGACACTGTTTTTCAAAGTAGCATCAAAGCTTAAAAATCACACACATCCAAATCATCTAATCTGTTGAAATAATAAGCAGGGGAAAGACATTCTGGAACATTAAACTTTTACCCAAATTTCATACAAGTTGCTAGCTCTAGCAGCTGACCTAGACAACTTCTATTTCAAGCTTCTTTAATGTCAGAATAAGCAATTTTTGCCTTTGCCCGTTTTCAGTAACAGTAACAACAGTCAACAAATCATATGCAATTATTTTGAAATAAGATCTGATTAGAGAAACTGGTGCCAAATCACTTACCAGCATCAGCAGGCATTTGTGATGCAACTACTTGTGATAATGCTGAATTTGGTCTCATGTCTGTCTCATCTGTAGAGGGGACTATTTTCATCTCAAGCTTTCTACCTTCTGTAGAGTTATGTGTTGCTTTTTCTTCCTTACAATTACTTCTGACCCTTTTCCAGAAGTGGCCTGGTTGTGTGCTTAGCTATGCAATTTTTTTTTTAGGCCAGAAGTTTTCGGAAGACTTTCAGGTTCTAGACTAAACCTCAATGAGTTTAAGAGTTTAGGCAGGTTCCCTTGTGTCTACAACTGTAAGACAGATTTTTTCCCCCCCTACAGTTATTTGATTCTTTAGCCTTTCATGTTGAGGGAGAAGTGGAGAGGAAAGATAAGAAAACAAATACTTGCCACTCTATGATTAATTTTTCCTTGTCCCTTCCTAATCACATTTCCTCAGTTTCTCTGGCCTCTTCCTCCCATTACACTTTCATTGAATAAACAGATAATTCCTTTGGGAAAAGCTGCTTCAATTGACATGTTAATGAGTAGGGGAAGAAAAGAAATATGCCTGTTGATCAAAGACCTACCATCCTCTCAAATTCCAAAGAATAATGCATTTTGGGCTGAAGGAATAATGCTGGGGAGAAACCAGGAACTCCTGAAGGAATGAGAAACCCTTCTTTTCAGTCTGTCTGATAAGCAGTATAAATATTAACTCTGGCTTCACAAAACACACATTTAATTCTACAACAGAGAATGCCTAGTTAAAAAAACCCACACAAGTGGACCATGACATTTACTGACTTTTAGATGCATTTAGGCAGTTCAGGTCAGTTCACAGTTTATTCCTTCTCCTCAGCATTCTTTCTCCTCTACTTTTTCAAAAAAGAAACAATGTGCGTGATTGTATGGGTTTCCAAAAGAGGGATGTAGAGGATAAATTAAGCTGTCTCCAGCAAGATATGTAACACTAGAGTCTGAAGTCACTGTTCAGGGTATTGTGCATCAGAGGGAAGAGAATGCCCATTCATATTCCAATAATGATGCATACTCTATCACCCTCCCCCGATGTGCTTGCAGGAGAGGTAGTAGCAGGTATTCCAGGTCTCTCTTTTTTAGATTTGAGAATAGTTCCCTTTTAACTTCCCTGTACACCATTACAATTACAGAACAGACAGTATCTTATTTAAATGCATTAGAAGGTGTCTGACTTCTGCTGGTGCCAATGCTTAGCAGGGGGGAGGAAGATTGAACAGTTTTTCCACTGCCAGTGATTGCAGCCATAGGATTTATTAGCAAATTAGATTTGCTAATAAGGTCAAGGAAGCCAAAATGCAGGTGCGGTAAGGATTCAGGATTCTTGGGAAATGGCATAAAAAAAATAAAAATCAAGGAAGTTCAAATACATAGAGATGGGAAAGAAAGGTTAAGATAAAGACAGAAGAAAGTAAAGTGAACTGGGGAAGAAGACAGACAAACTGAAACCAACATAAGAACAAAAGAAGGTATTTGAAAAACATGGTTACAACAGGCAAGTCTGTATTCTGAAAATGTCATAATTATCTTTTATAAGTTAAAATACATGGAAAGAGGATATATCACTTTTCTTTACATGTTGTTGCTGCTTCCTGGTCTTGGCTAATTTTCTTCATACCCCTCTTTTTCCTATCCCTTCATTCTTTTTTCTCCAAAAGGAAAAAACTCCATAAAATAACATTTCTCAATTTATTATACATCACCAAGATATCATCTGTTTCCTATACTTAGTATATCAAATAACGGTAATGGCTGCTGATGGTAGTGATTTCTGAAATATAGATTTCTTAACTGGAACCAACAAATATAAACAAACAAACAAATATTCACATACATGGGCGTATGAATTTTTTGTTAAAAATTGATAAAGAGATATTTTGCCTTAGCTCTAAATACTTATCTACAGCATAAATCATTTTACTGGCCATTTCACAGTCATGTTTCATAACTACTAATCTAAGTGTATTTCAACCAGGCAAGTCTTGCTGTTGAGCAGACCGAGTTTGTAACAGCTGTAGATAAAATGGGAGTAATACAGAAGGACAGTACACCAGGAATGATTTTCAGAGACACTCCACTGTGGAAAACTGCTCCTGCAACATCTTTCTAAAAGGGAGAGCACACCCTACCCAGGCAGGGTTAGCTTTGCTTCCTTGTCTAGATGAGGAAGGCAGAAGTACCTCCTCTGAGTATTTCCCATTTCCTGTGGCCAGAACTGAGGCAGCAACAACTTCAAGCCTCAAGTGTAAAAACTGGATTATGCCCAAGCCCAGCACAGAGTCAAGGATGAAGTACAGCAGGCTCCTGTGGGTTCCAGGACAAGATATATCACACATGTCACTTTACAAGAGAGAAATAATACTGGCCATTCATTACCTTCTCTTCTGAGTCCCCTGGCTGGCAGGTAATAACTCCATCTCGTGAGCCTCCAGCAAATGTTGCTTTGCAGTTTGCAAGCCACTGTTTTGAGAGAGAAATTAAAGAAGATATGAATAAGGCCTACTATTTGATTCAAAGAAAGATAAGCAGTATTTTAGTTTCAAAGCACAGCATGTAAACAAAAGTTTGCAATTGCAATTTTTATTACCACAGACTGCAACAATTTGCTTTGACTCTAATTTAAAAAGTGTAGTCGTGATTTCTATTACTATTTCAATTGCATAAACTAAGAAAATTAATTAATGAATGAACAGGAGAGAGACTAGGAATATTAAAGATACCAATGTTTCTAATATTAGGGGATACAACAGCTATTTTTTTAGTTCTGGTCCATATGTTCAGGAGGAAACTTTCCATAAATCCAGTATCTGAAACATGTTTTTGTACTGAATGTTAGTCTAAATAGATGTGAGTGGATGTGCAGTTTCCTGACATAGCATAAGTATACAAACATACAAAACCAAGAACATAACATAATTCAGCATACCGAGAGTGTTGCCTCTTTCCTGTTGTTGTATGTGTCCAGGTACTCCTGCAGCTCTAAAACACTGAACTTCAGCTTTTCAAGAAGGCCACAAGAGAGAAGCTGGAGAAATAAAATCAAAAGGTCTAGTAAATGTTACTATAAAAGAACAAAAATATTAGCATAGTAGAAAGTACAGTAAAGATATTGCAAAAGAACACTTAGATTTACAGATACTAATACTGAAAAATATTTATATTTATGCAAAACCCTAAATAAATATATTCTATTTAAGTTGAAAAGTGAATAGCAGAAGTTGCACCTATGATAATGTGGAATTGAAATTGTGTTCTGTGTTTAATGGATTTGCAGAGGACTTCCCTAAAATAAAACAGCGCACAAAGCTTAACCAGTTACTCTCCACAGCTCTCTGACGATGTAAGACTCAGCTCTTCCACGGTCACAGCAGTAGGCCCAAGATTACACTTTACCAGTTCCTACCTCTAGACCTCTCTGTGGGAGGTCACACTGTCCTGACGCTGTTGGATAAACATGAGCCAGAACGAAGACAGTGGGAAGGGCCATCTCATTCATTCCCTAATATATACTTATAAAGAATCACAGAATCATTAGGTTGAAAAAGACCTCCAAGATCATCAAGTCTAACCTTTGACCAAATACCATCATGCCCACTAAACCACATCGCAAAGTGCCACATCTACTTGGTTTTTGAACACTTCCAGGAATGGTAACTCCACTGCTTCCCTGGCAGCCTGTTCCAATACCTAAACACTCTTTCGGTGAAGGATTTTTTTTCTCATATCTAACCTGAACCTCCCCTGGCACAATTTGAGTCTGTTTCCCCTTGTCCTATTGCTAGTTGCCTGGGAGAAGAGGCTGATGCCCACCTTGCTACAACCTCCTTTCAGGTAATTGCAGAGAGCGATAAGGTCTGCCCTCTCCAGACTGAACATGCCTAGCTCAGCAGCTCTTCATAAGATTTGTGCTCCAAACCCTTCACCAGCTCCGTTGCCCTTCTCTGAACTTGCTCCAGCACCTCAATGTCCTTCTTGCAATTAGAGGCCCAGAACTGAACACAGGATTTGAGGTGTGACCTTACCAGTGCCAAGTACAATGCCAGGCAAGGTCATTGCCCTGGTCCTGCTGGACACACTATTTCTGATACAGGCCACGATGTCATTGGCCTACTTGGCCACCTGGGCCCACTGCTGGCTCATGTTCAGCCAGCATCATCCAGTTCACAGCACAGCTAACCCAAATGAAACCACTACATGTATTACCATCTTTCATGCTAAACTATGAAAGTAGCTTCTCCTTTTTCCTTTGGAGAGCCAACTGAGTCCAGTAGGCACCTGTTTTATATTGGGTTTTGACACACAGTCTCAACCCATCATAACTATCTTTGATTTTATGATTTTATATTACTCATCTGTCAGTACTTACCTAATAAAATAATGTGGAAGATAAATGGAAATATGGTTCAGAACAGGAGATAAAACATATAGATAGGAGGGGTGAGTTCCTTTTGACATATCTGTTCAGGAGTTGCTCAAAAGTGAAGCAGCCAGTAAAATAACACACTGCAATGAAGCACATGCCTTTTGAAAGGAATATACTCACTGTTTCTGCATCTACAAAAAGGGTGGGACATTCTGAACATGATGTTAACATCTGAGAAGACCTCACAAACTTGGAGCCTATCCCTCGCAGGTTATCTCCCAAGTAACTAGCTGCATCACAGGTTAGGAAGCAGAATCTTTTCTGAATATTCTGGAAAGCAAAATACAGTTTATTGTATTATTTACTCAACTGTGAGCTTCTTTCCTCTGTAAACGAATGGCTTGGTTGTTATTCTTTGCACAATAATGTACAAAAGAGACTATCTCCCTGTGGAGAACTGAATGTCTGCTCTAGGATACTGACTAATAGTTATTATATTGGAGACAGTGTACAGCTGGGTAGATGTGAAACTAATTACAGAGTTCATCACAATCTACTACTGAAATACATTCTTTCTTGTACAGATGAATCAAACTTTATAAAGCCTTTTACCCACGGGTAGCGGTTTTTTTCTTGTCTATGCAGAGTTAACAGAGTTGATCAGCACATTACTTTATCTGTCTATTCCAGGCATTGTTTTGTTAATATTCCATGTCAAGTGGCTAATCACATAACATAATGGACATTCTAATGCCAAACAGCAGCATGGAAAAATCAGAAAAAACTTTTGTTTTTCCCTGTGGGAAAAAACTTCTTAGTAAAACTTCACTGCTTCTTGGGAGTACTCTAGAAATACTGCCTTGCATCCGGGAATTGTTCTTCTCAGATTTTTTTGGTGTTTTGAGTTCTAAACCAGTCTAGCCTTCCAGAAACATTCTAATGCTTTTAAGTGACTAATATATGAAGTGAATAATAAATAAAAATAATGTATTAATCTTGCAGGAACTGAAATAATGATATTGATAAATACACAGCAGGTTTCACTGCCCAAATATATCTCAGTGAATCCTAGTGCTCAGCAGGTGGGAGTGACATAAAAGTATTTTTAAAAATAAAAGTATGCAACATTTCTATTTGATTCATTTGAAGTTACCATAGGCATTTTTCTGAGGAATGTAAGTTAGGACCCATACTATCATAAGCATGCCTCAGTGAAGAGGAGCACTTCCCAAATACCAATCTGGATGATAGACACAGATAACAGATGCCTGTTACTGCTCCTGCACTGGTGCACTGAAGTTAAGTATCTAAAATCAGGTGAGTTGAATTCAGACTTTATTGATAATGGAAGCTGTTGGATTGAATGACTTTTTAAAAAATGCTAGATAAGCCCTCACATTGTACATAGACTGTACACTATCAGTGATTTATAAAATGGTCAAAGTTCCTCTACTGACCAATTTCATAATTACTTATTTGTGAATCTCTCTTGAAAGCATCTGAACTGCCCATCAGAACACAGTTAAGATCAGATAGACTGATACTGCTCTTACTATGTGTTTCTACCACCTCACTTCAACACAGAAACAAAGTGCTATACACCTCACTCGGCACATGGTACAGATTCTCTGCTGCACTGAGTCTGTAGTAGAGGCAAGGGTTTAACCAGATAAATGATTATTTTTATAAGCAACTGTCAGAATCATCTGAATCATGGGGCTTGGTGACAGTTGGAGATTTACTGAAAAGAGTCAGTCCAAGTCTTAGTGAAACTGTTGCTGATAACCCTTTTGGCAAAAGAAAGAGATCTACATTTGATACTAACCAAGAGAAAAGAGATATCTGAGAACATAGAAATGAAAGGAAATTTGGTAAGACAGATTACAAAAGAGAATCCAAGAAACACTCTTTGAAAGGGACCTGTGGAGAACATCTGATCCAACCTTCAACTGAAAGTGGAACTATTGCTGACCCCAGATCATGTCAGCCATGCTTTTGACTAGCTGAGTCCTGAAGCCTCCAAGCTCAGAGCTTTCTCAAGGCTCTGGGTAGCCTGTTTAGGTGCTGCAATGCCCTCCTGAGTAATTGAGTTTATAAATCTGAGGCAGTGAAGGAGACAGACTACAGAAATAATACAAATGATTTCAATGCATTCAGAATTTGCATGAAAGAGCCCCTTAGAAATAACTTAATGGAGAAAGAAGATAATGAGTTAACGATTCCTTTAGGAAAAAAAAAAGAAGGCATAAGCACATTCTATACCACTAAAAGATAGAAATATGTATTATAACATACAACTGGCTATATCATAAATATTTCATTTGGGCAAATACTCGTGCAAAAAAAGTACCACAAAAAATGAAACTGCACTGAATTGCTATCTTGGATATCAAAAGTAGTATGGTGATGTAGGCACAATTATCAGAGAGGGAGATGCCAAATAAACTAGCAAGAGAAAGGACAAACATCAAGAAGTAATCTAGAAATAATTAAGAGGAAGGCCAAGGAATCACAATGGAGAGAAACAGCTACTAACAGATGCTACTGAAAAGACTAATGTGTTTCATGCCTCCTTTTGCCTTATTGCTTCCAGAAAGGGCATCTGTGTACAGGTAGCCATGAGACATCTATGAAAAAGCAGGTGAGAACAGATCTTGCTAGCTTGGATATTTTTACATCTTTGCAGATTAGGGAAATTAATGCTATGATAGTTATAATACTGGGTAAAGAGGTATAGGAGCCATAACAAATATCTTTGAGAACTCACAGAACACAGCATTATTTATAAAAATAATTTCCTCAGCATAAAAATAATTTAAGTCATGGCTTCATCAAAAGCCGACCAGTCTACTATTTAGATTCAAGACATAATATTCTTCCCATTCTCCTGTCCTTTTCAGATATCCATAAAAGCAACAATCAATCTACAGCTATGATGATAATGGTCTTGAACAGTGTTTTAAAGTATTTCATGTGAAATTTTGAGGGTCTGTACTTTGCTATCTATGTATAGTATTTCGAATATATTTGTTTTGCAATTACATGGACTAACAGTTCTGTAATAAATTATCATCTCAGCTATGTCCTTCTGGGTGCAGACTACAGGGGTGGAAATCTCTCAAGCAAAGTCTGAATATTCATAAAATATTCTAGGAAAGGGGATTACTGTGAATAATAATGCCAACTGCCAGCATATCATGAATAGGTATACGCCTGCATACAGTCGCTGTGCTTTGTGTCTATGTAAATAATAACAAAATATTCTCAGATAGTTTTCTTCTTAACCTCAGGTTTCCTCTTCTGGGAAGAGGACTTTCCATAACAGAAGGTCTCAATTGTGGAAACTGCTTGCTAGATCTCCAATCTACTTGGAACTGTCTGGTCTGCTGGAAGACATTTAATTTAAGGGAATACAAAGAGGCAGCTGCAAAGATAATCCAGAGATCTCTGACCTATGACTTGTTTACAGGAAAAGTACTTCAATAATTTCAGGAATTTTAAACAAGTTTAGCATGTTGTGGGCAAGCATCCAAGATACCATTAACTTGATGCAGACTGAAATGTAGGTGCCCTGGAAAATGCACTTCTTTCACTTCACCAAGTATTCAGTTGACAAGCTCCTCCAAACAAGGATTTTGTTTCACAGTTAAATATTTTGCAAGCCTAGCACACACTGGGCTTGTTTCTGAAACTTCCTGTTGGTGAGGGTCACAAGTCAAAGCTAGTGAATGAGTAGCAAAGTTTGATGGTGCAAACACAATACAATTCCAGACAAGCTGAGATCTTACAAAAAAATATGGGAAAATACTACTCCTATGTTTTAGCCCTGAAGAGAAGAACAAAGCTATTTTTATAAACTAAAAATACAGCTGTGACCCCAGCTAAAAATGGTGGCTTGTTGATATTATTAACACGTTTTTCTTTCTCTTCCAATATCAAGTGAAGAAAACGAATAGGGAAGATTCTGAATACAGGGCAAGCACAACAGCAAATGTAGTGTGTGCATACTAGGATTTCAAGTTAAACAGGTACTTTTCAAGTAATGTTTAGGTCTTTCATTACACAGTATTATTTGTTTAGTCTTCAGAAGTGTGACACCAGTTCCTTTTTACTTCTTCAAAGAGAAGAAAAAAGAACAAATAACTCTCAGAACACTTAAACAGGGCAATTAACCTCTAGGACTGAGGTAAGGGCAGAAAAGCTGACATCATGAAGAAACATAGGACTAACATGCAAGTCAGCAGTGGGTTTTATTCCCTCCAAATGATTATTTATCAGTGTTTAAAAGAATGCTTATAAAACACTCATATTTACAGTGGTGTAATGTTTAAAGGAGGAAAATGTGCAGCTAGAAAAGACATCCAACTCCAGTGGAGCATAGAGGAAACATGATGAAGAGATTCTTAGCGTATGATACATCTTTCTTATAAGGATAATCTTAGACATATCAAAATATCTTGCAACTGTACATTAATTAACAGTGTAATAATTGTATTAATTGTTCATAAAAAGTCGCATACTCTGAGATCATGGGTACTTAAACTCCGTACAAAGTTACCTGGCTGCTATGTATGCTGCTGGAGCATGCTAACCATCCTGCAGCTGCAGGAGAAACCATTAAAAAGGCTTTATAACTAATTATGGGTAAAACCAGACAGTCACTCTTAGAACATCTTGTGCATTTGACTCCTTTTTTCTCATTATCTTTTTGCAAGATTGTTATCTTTGCAAGCATACAGTTTTAGAAAGGAGAAATGTATTTCTAGTCTTCAGACTCAATTTCTGGAATTTATGTTATATGATGGCAGCTGGATATTTCTACTCAGATGAGTAGGTACAAAACATTTAATAATGTTGACTTTCACAGGGGCATGTGCAGATTTCAAGAGTTGGAGATAAAAGAACAGATTAACAATACTTTGAGATTAAAAAGGTTATTTCCTTGTCTCTTGCATTTATTGTTTCAGACTATTTGTAAAGTACTGAAGAAAACACTCTTTAAAGTGGATCCATATTCTATAATGTTACCTCCAAACTTGGAAGTATGAGAGATATACTATTTTTGTGACAAAACAGGTCATAGAAGACAGTTCTGCATGAAAATGTAGTATGCCAATTCCACAGTATGCAAAATTACAATGGTTATCTATCTAGTAGTTCATTACTGGTACTGTTTTCAAGAACTACTAATTGCCACACACAGTTTAAACATTTTGATTTTGTATCTTAAACTCATTTTCTCACCTTAAACAGGGAAGAGAACACATGAAATGTATAAACTGCACAGGAACCATCCGAGTCGCACATGAGCTGGTTGATATGGCTACGCCAGGCTTCTTCTGCATCATCACATGCTGCTGGCTGAAATGCAGCCAGGATGGCAGAAAAAAATGGTGAGGGAGGAGGGGAGGTGTTTCGGTCAACGTCTCCAAAACTGAAGGATTAAAAAAAAAAGGTGATGAAAGGAGAATACCAAGAAGGTGGCAGATAAACTATGCTATAACAGAGACATATAATCACAGGACCAATTATATCACCTTTCTAAAAATATTCATGAACTTTCAAATTACTTTTGAAGGTTGACAAGATGTTGGCTACAATGAGGAAAACTCCAAATCAGAATCCCTATTTTCAGGCCATTGTCATCTATTTTCCTCCATCCCAGAACACCTAAATTGTTTTATTGTACCATCATTTGGAGGAAGAAGGCTGAAACTTCACAGGAGTGAAGTTTCCTCTCATCTCCTCTCCCCCCCCCTCCCCCTCTCATCTCCTTAAATACAGGCTAACTGCAATCTAACTCAACATCCCAAATGTGATAGAGCTCCATATGGCATGGAAAAAATCCTGATGCCTATAACATATACTGAGGTCTAGTCACACCCACCAGCAGCCTTAAGAGTATATAGTTGAGATCTCTGACAACACTGAGACTTCCTTTCATGAGAAATCAAAAGGATGAATACCTGCCTGATCTGTTGAACAGATAGCTAAGTCACATCTCCATTACTGCAAATCTTTAAAAATCCTTCTTTTATTTTGATTAAATATAGTACATACATAATGACTAACTGCATCAGAAATTTGTTTTTCCTAGGAGCCCAAGCTTGGGTTTGATTTTGGTTTTTTTTCAGTTGTGTGATAGTTATGCAGGTAATTAGGGCATTGTCTTCTCATTGCTCCAAAATCATGAGAATTTTATAACTCCTGTGGCCAGAACAGTCATTCCATTAACCACCACCTTGTTACCACTTTTGTTGTACAGTGTAAAAGAACTTGCATGAATAATAGCATATACAAGTACCTAGCAAACTGTTCCAGCCTGCCAACTTTCTCTTCAGTTTCTGTCATATCCAGACTAAGACTATCACTGCATTCAAATGCTCCAGGAAGTTCATTTGTAGACCCTGAAAGGTCATCCTCATGGACTGGTATATCTTGTTCTTCATGTACAGCTTCAGCCTAGGGGAGTGAATGATGATGTCTTAGAAAACAGCAAATTAGTAAGTTAATTCCACTAATAAACAGAAGCATTTTATGAAAAAAACTCACCTGACAATATGTTAAACTGCACAGATATAAAGCCACAGATTATAAATTACATGAATCAAGTTACACTTCTTGAACAATGCTGTATTTGCTTAACTCACTGTCTTGGATAAATATTATTTTTAAGGCATTTCTTCAACTTGCCTAGCAAAGAATTTCAGATTTCAATGCATTTGGCAACATAGCAGGGAAGTAATTTTTCCGGAAAAACAATAGGGTTCTTTTTACTGTCAGGCTGTCCTTGTCACTTAACACTTGATGGTGTCCAAAAGGGTATTAAAGCCTCTCAAAATTGATTTTAAACAACTGAAAACAATCACCATCTGGAAGACTATATGAATGTTTAAAATTGAGAATTAATTTTAATACATCATTTACATTCAAGAAGAATCCAAAACATTTTACATTAAAAGGACTATGCTTCTCTCATTTCCTTCCGTTTTCTTCTATTAGCACCTATAGCTCCTGATTTCTTTTTGAAACATTCCAATTTCTCTTGCATTTTTAGTTTGAACAAATTTTGTTTCAGTTTTAATCTTTTGGCTTTTGTCTGCATCACCCATAGCATCCTGCAAAGCATTCCTTTAGGGATGACTGCAGTGAATAGCTCAAATGTTTGGGCACATATGCATGTACATACATGTGTTGGCAATTGGTGGAGAGGGAAATCTGTGGCAAGTGGAATTAAAGGAGAAAAGTGGCCCTCTTCAGTTTACCAAATCTGCTTGGATCCCAGATAAAATCTGGGGATTTGCATTTCTAAAAATTAAACAAGACTTATATCAGAAAAGACAGGATCAGAAATTAAGGAGAAGAATGCTTTTTTGGTTTGCTTTATTTTCTAAGCAAAAGAGAGAGGAACAGTCCTGAGTTCAGGGTGTATGAAATCAATCAGAGCACCAGCCATCTTGAAAACATAAATAAAAGCTATATGGCTGAATTATCAGAATAGGAACCAGATCAGCTGCTAAGAAGTGTAAATGTTTCATGCTTCTTCAAGAAGTAATTAGTATTAACCACTTTCAAATATTAAATATTAGCTTGAAAGAATCATTGGTTTCTTCACTGCAATGACAGTGTTTGTATGAGGAAAATACATTTTGATAGGATAGGGTAGGGCAGGAAGAAAGAGGAAGCAAACACCTTTCACCCACTGGAGTCCAATATGATGCCCCAAAAGCAAAATAAAAAAGAAGATTCTGAATATTCATGCAGGATTGTAGTATACTTCCAGAAATCTCTAAGTTGAGATAACTTGAAAAATACATAACAGAGCACCATCTGAATCTTTGTATCCCTCATAGCATTATCCATTTGTCTTCTAACAGCTTTTAAGTATTATATTAATTATTGTGATCACTATCTTTAATTGCAAATAAGTTTAACTGATTCCATGCTTTTAACAATAATATCTGGATTTTAGCACTCACACATTTGAGAAGAGACCTAAATAATCAGCCTGTTTCTCTCATTTGCTGCATCTATTTAAAGGTTGAGGTGATATTTTTGTTTTTGCTTATGATGCAACAAATAAACATTTTTGTACAGTGCTAAAGAAGTAACAAAAATTTTCCTCTGCACTGCTGACATACCATCAGCTCTCTGAAAAGAAGAACTCAGAGGAAAAGAGAAACAGGAAAGTGCTCAGGTTTTGTGTTATCAAATGATGTAAAAATTATTTAGGTGTAAATTTCAAGTTTTCTGACTAAAAACTGGATAACTTATTCCTCAGAATAAATATAAACCCAGACATTTTAATTTTGTTTATATTGACTCCAATGTGTTTAGAGTAAAAATACAGAAGTGTGCAAACTAGTAGAAAATAAGTTTGAGGCAAAAAACCACTAAGAAGGTAATCAATTCAAACATCTTTGTAAGACTAGTGACCTGGGTTATGTTTTTCACCAATATCTAAACCTGTACCAGGACTAGCTGAATTTGCCTGTCAACCCCACAAGAAACTACTGTGATTTTACATTCTTTACTCATTTTTTCTAAAGTTTTTCATTTTTTGGATGAACATTGGCCCATGGGCCATTAAAGAAATTTTGACAGTAAAGATTCTAAACCCTCAGGCATATATGAGACTCCTGAACTGTGATTTGCAATTCTTAATGTATGTACCAACAGCTACAGCAGCTGGAGATTAGCTGCAGTCACCACCTGCAAACATATCTGTTCTGACTGCTGCTTCCTGAACTGAAATTCTGCCAACTTGTGCTGTTTATGGTTGTTACGCGCTTACTTTTTCTACTTGTTTTGACAAACAATGAGTTTACCTTCTCCACAACCACTACTTTCAGAAGTTTCCCTCCTTTCCTATCCTTACCCTCCTTCTGTCCTTTCTTCTTCCTGCAGAGGTTTCTGACACAAATGATTTTGTTCAATACTCAGCACAGTTCCAATCTCCTTTTCTATGACCTCTTTAATAAAGTTTCCATTACTTCTGTTATATGCAGTGCTAGCAATACTGTATCAATTTTTTTGTGTGGCTGCATTTGGAGGGGACCAAGGGCAAGAAGTGGAATGACAGCCAATGATTACACAAGACATATTCTTCTCCTGCTCATACACTGCTCTTTCTGCAGAAGTCACACAATTTAGACATGACAGAGAAGCTTTACTGACATAAGGCAACAGTATCATAAAGTCACTAATTCACACACAGACCTCACCCCAGATTATATTTCTGGAGGGACACTGAGAAGGGTAGGTTCACCTGGTCTCTCACAAGCAAGTATTATCAAACAGAAAATTAAAGAAGCCATCCCCATATTGATAATAATTTACCAGCCTTACTCTGTGTTCATCTTCTGATACAATTCTATGAAATAAACTGTGCTGAACATGGTTGTCATATGCTTGCAAATCCTGCCTTTCTCCCCGGATAGCTTAATATTGCAGTCACGAATTTAAAATTTCTGAGTGTCTGCCAAAAGGCAAGTACTGAATCCAGTGTTCACAACTGTACAATAGGTCCCCACATACAAAAAATGTCAGAGAATACACGCATACACCCACCACATGAGTTGGCATATCATTCTTTTAAATCAGCATGAAGAACAAAAGAATATTCCCTTGGGGCTGTAACTTGTAGCCAGTTCACAAATTTGTCTTCCAATGAGCTTGTACTATTTTGGTGCATGTGTAGCACAATATACTTAAGAAACAATAAATAAAATCTTTTAATGAAGAAAGCATAAGTAGAAAGGAAACAGTATGAAAGTGCAAGAGCGCCTGAATGTACTGTACTATGATATTTACAGAGGAAGCCAGAATGTACTTGATTTCACAGATCAAATCCTTTATGAAAGTATAAGCAAAAATAATTTGTAAAAGTTTTATATAAAATACAGTCCAGTTGGAAAAGAAAGAAAAAGATGTATTCACCTTAGCTCCTTCAGACACTTGGAGATTATTCATATCAGGCAAAGACACATCAAAGCTTGATGTTCCTATATTAAAATGAGGGTCTGCTGAGGTTGTGTCACATGATGTAGAAAGTGAGTCAATATGATTTGCATCCTCAGATGGGGAAAGATTTATAATCTGTTTAAAAGACAACAGAAGCATGGAAGAACTAAGTATACAGCTACCCTACCACACACTATTTTCATGAACATGTAAAGGAGACATTGTCTTAAAGAGCAGTGATGATGGCTCTCAGCCTGTACACAGACACAACGCTTTCGATGTTTCTGGCACAAAAATTTTATTTAAAACATCCCTGAAGTGAACAAAGAAAATCTGACACTGTTTACCAACCTGGAGTCTTGTTCTATTTCTTTAAGCATTAAACACATCAGGAAGATTTACTGTTGGCCAATTGTGCAAAATTGTCATATAGTAAAAAAGGGGCAAATAATAAGATATGTTTCCTGTGTTTCAAACTTTGCATTAAAATTCCTGTTTACCTTTGCAAATAAGTGAAAATGCACCCACCAATTTCAGCTGATTAGGTTGCCCCTGGGCAGAGGAAACTAAAAGCCCATCTTATTTAAAAACACAACTCCTTTTTTTGTTCTTAAATTTCAAGTTTGCAACTTACTAGGTCTGAGTTCTCCAAGATTTGGCTGGTGGTCAGGTCCTCCTCCTCTGATGACTCATCGGAGTCCTCATGGTTCATTTTGTTCAGGCTGGGTGTGCTCCCCGAGAGCTGGCTCTCTTCCAGCAGCTGCATGTCACACTTGTCCAGGCTGTCCAGGGACCGTCTGCGCACTCCCCAGTTGAAGTTGTCCATGCTTTCACCCTGAAATCAGATACAGGGTCAGCTTTCTTGATTTAAAACTGATCATATGCAAAGACCTAATCAAAGTTAGCTCCAGAAATACTTTTAGGCAAAAATATAATAAAAACTTGATATAAGCATTATTTTTTTGATCACCTGGAGATAAGAGCAGAAGCGTGGAAATGGCAGTTAAATGAGCATTCACTCTTTTCAGTATTAGATGTTTTTCATGCACTTGCTAATTTAAGAATTTGGTTTTGTAAGTCCATATATACACTCCTCAATACCAGTAGAGCAATGACAGGCAAAAGAAAAGTTTGGAAGCAATTTTAGGGGATTTTTCCATGGTGTTTAAAAGTATTAGGAGCACAGTTCAAAACAATGGTTCAATTGCAAAACTTATGTTATAGATTTTAGATTATTTGCATTATATACATAACCATAATGGTGAGTAGATTTAAACAAGTCCCTCCTTTACACGTAAAATGTGACACCTAAAGCAGCACATCTTTTTAACTTTTATTATAGGCCTGTATTGCTTATTTTTGTAACTTGAATATATTTGAATTATTCGAAACTATATTTTGAGAGCAGCCTGATAAGCATTGCCTGAGATGTCACATTTTAAAAAGGACACAGTCAAATCGACCAACCATTTTATACTGACTTTCAGTTCTGATCCCACATGCAGTTACATAAAGCTGAGTGCATTAAGCAAATCGTATAACCGTTTGTAAGACTGGTGAACTGATCACTTGATTTCTTTCATGTACAAAAATGACAATTAGTTTTCCACCATTTTTCCATTTTTTTACTTTATATATTTTCCAGTGGACTGTATGCCTTTTTCCTAATTCTCACTCCCTTCCTATGTCTGGGCAGGTTCCTCTCCAGCAAATGCAGGACCACATCCACAACTGCTCCTGCCACAGACTCACAGAGGCAAAAGGGGCCTCACACATCAAGAAAGGTCTCCCCAGAAGTATACAGCTGCAGTTTTGGGCACTTTATTTAGGTGAAAGCCCTCAATCCATCATTAAAATGGGAAGGAAATTTATAGAGAAAAATGTTTCTTTTTAAGGTTCAGGGCTGACTGTTTAAAACAAGACTCTCTGTAAGTTGCAACAGTCTTAAACAAGCAAGTCAATTGGTGAAAATTCAAGCTGATAGTGATCTTCTAAATATCAATTTGACAAAAATACAGTTCTGCCTAAAAAACAATCACTGATTATGAGTATTTCCTGGGCTTCTGCAGATGAAAATTATGCACAATCATAGAGAATGAGGTCTCAGCTGAGTGAGGTCCCTTAAGCAGAGTTGTAATTTTAAACACTTGAGTAATCCCCATTCAGGACTACTCAGACATTTACTGAATGAGGACCAAACTGCATAAAGTGCAATGAATTACACTGCAATCTTACCTCCTTAACAATCAACAAACTTCCACAAATTGATCTTACTTTTCATCATTACCCTTTAATGCAATGGATCGTGGAATATGAATTGAGGGAGAGGGGAAGTTCAGTTTTGTGACACTAAGCTCATTGTTCACGAACAAACATGATAAAAACAGAAAAAAATATTTTTAAGGAAAAAGGCAACCCAGAAATCGAAGAACTGTAATTCAAAAGAACATTTATAACTAAGGAATGCACTATAATAAAGAACATGAAATTGTCATGAAGCCTGACATATTATTGGAACAACCCTGTGTTTTCATCCTGGGACTGGTATCATATGGTAGTTTTGTGTGGAAAGAGAACAGAACACATCTAAGATTTAAGAAGTTAGGTCTCTTTAAACCATAAAAATGACTGTTCAGTTCCAAGCTATTTATTTTAACAAGTTCTTTGGTTGTCCATCCTACCCCACAATGGCTGTAGGATACATGCAGCAATGAGACATCCTCCACAAACACACTGATTACAGAATTAACAAATGACGAAATGACACAAATAAGCAAGCAAGAAAAGATGATGGTCATCACACCCTGATCCTCATGATGCCTAGTAAAGCTATCGGTAAACATTGCAACCAATGTCCGTGGGAATATGTCCTGTTGCAGTTTTATTCTGCGATGTCTTAAAGAAGGAAGCCAGCAAAAAGAAGAAAAATGAAAAGGGACACTTCCAGGGCATGCAGTTAGAAGGGGCAGTGAATTAAAAGTGAGGGAAAAGGGTAATAGAGATGAAACAGTGTAACTCAAATACCCATGGTATTTGGATTAGCATAAGTTTGCTACAGGGGCACTTATAATCATAATGAATTTAAACAAGAGGTCAACACGTGTCTATGAAGATGGAGTTGTTGTTTTTGGAGTCTGTGAAAGCAATCATTCTTTCATAGTTAACAAGAGCAAAGATGTATTTGAGAAGTTGTTGATTTTTATCTACAGCAGGAGGAAAGCTATCTCCTATCTGGAAAGTCACCAGTGATAAACATCAATTCAGAGGAATACAGCCACATGTTACAAATGTGTCTGGCCAGCAGTGAGCAAGTACCACACAGAACTTCTCACAATCAACACCCTCTGGTAAAGGATCAGATGTGCCCTTGCAGCTGCTTTAAACTTTACCACAACCCAGTGGAAAAGAGAGACAGCAGCGCAATAAAAAGGGAAGTAATCCTATGTGGGGAACAGCAGTAAAGCTCCTCTGTAGAGCCAGTAAGAATCATGCAAAACCTCTTTCACACAAGTTTTGATCCTTACCATGTTGACAAAGTATGCAAAGTTAGTGGAATCGCTCAGATATTGTAGGGTATAGGCATAAGTGTTGTGGAACTGCATAGTAAGGCAGTATTTCCATATGGATGCAGCTTTTAGAGCACAGGCAGTTTGAGGCAGAGACTTTTTGGGGGCTGTGTTTGCACAATAACTGATGTACAGACTATCAGAAACCAATATGCAAATTACTGTGGTTGCTGATTTTTTTTTATAATTTGTACAACTCATTAGAATTCTCTATCATTTTAGTTCTCTCTATACATTGATAAACTGCAAGTTTAGGTCCCAAACTGGCAACCGGTGATGTGCCTTTTCAGTTTTCTTAAGAAGGTAAATGAGTCCAGCAAAGTTGGTAGGATCACACAGAGGAATTAAATTAAGCTGTAGAAATTAATTTACTTATTCAGTTAAATTCAGTCTGGCATGCAACTTTTTTAAGAGGTGTCAGGCATCAGCTTTAGCAAGATGCTAGCAGAAGACAATATACCACAACTGAAAAGCTAGAAATTATATATAATTTGCCCATAGGAACAAATGGCCCAAACTTTACTCTATTATAAATAATGAAGTTTCTACATATTAATCATGCACAAAGATACCAAAAGGAGAAATGGCTCAATTTGAAAAACACTGATACTAGAAGTAAGATATTTTAAAACTTGTGAAGACTGCTGAACATGTCAAAAGCAAACTTAAAATGAAGCAGAATTTTTGAAAAAACCCTCAAAAATATTTCTAATACAAGACAAAAAATGAAGCACCTGCCAGAAATGCAAGCACACCCCACCCCTCCACGCACACACTGAAGGGGGGAGGTAACAGCAAAACTATGATGTTATTCTACAATACAAATTTGCAAGAAGGCATAACATATGCTGGCACATCTGGGTTCAAGTAGCATTCTTACCTGAAGTTCCTGGGTAGCAGATATAACAGATAGAAAAACAAATAGAAAGAATCTATGTAAAATTACTGTAATAAAGACATCATAGACAAACATTTGCCTACAACTGTAACAAATACTATCACAGAAACTTCAACTCTTCAGCCTATCTTTTAAGTTTGAAAATAACAATTACTTGCTTTCACATCTTTATCAAATTTCAAACAGGTACATCTTGTGGTCTGGGGATGATTTTTTTGATGTTGCTCTTGCTAGCTTAAGGAAGTAGACTCTTATACCAGGTCTGAATTTGGCTAAAGTATCTATTTAATTTTAAAAAACTAGTAAGTCAGTCTGGACTATACTGTGGAACGCAAGGCTTCAGATCCATGGCAATTTAAAACCTGTATCAAGTAAAAGGCTACATTTTTCATTTTACTTCATATAAAACTAGAGAAGCTTAGTATCTGTTTCATGACCAATTTAAGACAATTAGGATATCAATTAATTTAGGCCTCAGTCTTGAAATTAGCCACATGTATAAAAGAAATCTTTACAGCATCACAATCCATGAAGGTAAATTCATTTTGGTGGGAATTCTGCACAATATGCTCTCTGTATGGTTTTAAGTGGTGAAGAGAAAGAAGAAATTCCTGAATTTCAGTAGACAAAACATTATCAAGTTATATTCAGTCAAAATTGCAGTGTCAAATCCTTGTATTATCTTGAAAGCATTTAAGACACAACAATTACTGCAGTCAGTATATTTTTGACAAAAAACCTGGCGTTGTTTTATCATTTATCATTTTTTGAGCATTAGAGATCCTTCATATTATTTGTCTAATGTATTTTCAATCATTACTGCCAGCTACCCTTTTATTTTTTTTAGCAAACTCATGGGCAGCTGTGAGCCAAAATTACTATATTTTGATACAGAAATTCAAGACTTGGAAAAATAAGGACTTAGTGACATTTTTTTCCATTCCCTCATCTTTCTCTTCATTGGGAAAGAAAAAGTTCAGATGTACATGAGTTCACACCTCAGGGGTCTGTTTACCTTAAAATTATTTTACTACTGGAATACAAATAGGTAGAAAAATTACTATTTCTACTTGTACACTTGTTCTTCTCAGGGCTAAGAGCAATGCCTGAGAGAATTCTTGTTAACACTGAGTTCAGATTATGACAAGACAATTTATTAAACTGTTCAGTTTGCTGAACATCTGCACCTTAAGTCCTTCAAAAGAGCTAACAATTTCTGAAATTCTAAATAGCAACAAAAATGTTAGATTTGTTTGGCAATGGATATTAATTTTTGGGCTTTCCCAACCAAACAGAAAGAAATTAAAGGGTGTACCCCAAAAATTCAGCAGTTCTTCAACTTTTCCCCTTCAGCAATTTCAGCTCAAGGTGAGCTGATAGGCTTCACCTGTCAAGACTTGATCTGGGCCCTCAGAATTTTGTTTAGCTCCTGCAGGAAATGATGAAATCCCAGACATCTAAGCAGAATGGAAGGTATAGCTCTCTAAACATTAGTGATTTCATCAGCAGTTGCAGGAATAACAGCAGCCTGAAGGCCTGAGTTAATGTTTTAGAGGGTTACTTATGAACCAACTGATTTGGAATAATTTCATTTTATAGGTTTTTAATAAGCAAACATATTTTTGTTAACAATTTAGATCTTTATAAATTGTATTTAAAATAAATTCACTTAAAAGTAAATTCACTGAAAAGGTACTAGAACAGAGGTTTTATTTTCCACTAACAGTGTTGCAGTGTTTCCTAAAGTAGATTCAGAAAGGAAGGGTGTGGTAGCCTTTTACTGTTATGCTACTTAAATAAACACTAAGTGAACATTATAAACAATCTGAACTCAAAATTAAGTTTACAGTTAAACAGTTAAAGTTTTATGTTACAAGAAGAGTAGTGTTTAGTAGAAAGAGTATAAAAGTGTTTTAATAAAAAAGCTGTTTCAAAGAAAATATACTGTACCTCCCCATCTTCCAGCTCAACATCTAGGAAATCAAAGTCCCTAAAGACTCTGAATTGTTGTTCACTGTTTGAATCATCCATGTTCTCCTGCTCCCTTGTTCCGTCTTCTGAAGACACCAAGCTCGTCTGGTGCTCCATCAGATCCAAATCACCACAGGAAGAAAAAATCACCTACAATTTAAAGGATTTCTCTTGTAACAAACTGTTCCCTCTGGTTGTTTCTTCCTAAAAGCTGTAATTGGTTATTCAGAAGACTGTATTTCCAGTACACACCTAATTCCTTCACTGAGTATTTTTAGAACACTCTTTATTATTTATGTTGGACAGGTGCCTTCAGATTAAACTTGTACAAAGAAACAACTTCATACTGTGGGAACACATCCAAGAATATTACAGCTACCTCTTAATGGCTGCAGACTGATGTTGCCTGGATGTTTGTATACATACATAGGAACAAAATTCAGAGAACTTAGCAGAGAAAATACTGTCAAAGGAGTGAGATAGTAAGTTCATAAAAAAACCCCTCTAGTTAAAAAGATGTTCAAAAATATGTCAAGATTAGAAAATACAACAAGTTCTAATTTTTTCTTTCCTACTAAATATACTTATATCTTCAATTTAGTTGCAAAAATTAAACAGTTGCTGTCTTGCAGAAATGAAGGACCTGTTCTCCATAATAAAGTGACATACACCATATTCAAAAGCATTCAGAAATTTTCCTTTCTCTGTAGAAAATATTTAATAACTATTTTAAGAGCTCCCCACTATGGATGATCCATTGTCCATTTCCTGGCACCAGATAATATTAATTTTTAAAGAGTAACATCAGAACTGCCGTGTAATGGAAAAATCAGACACATACACACCATCCCCCCATTTCATTTCTTTAATTTATTTTTTTACTTTGTAAAGGTTCTAGATTGGTAATACCAGAGGTCATTACTTTATTCCCACTGAGATGGCATAACTAAAACCTATAGCATCACAGATCTCTCACAGGAAACCCACACATAGCTCTGACAGTAAGTCTGCTTTAAGTGAGAGGGCCATTCACTCACTGGTCCAAATGCTGAGAAATGCAGCCTGGGCCAGTACAAAGGACAGTGATAGTAATGTAACGTGAAAACTAAGCAAATGTGGTCAGCAATTCTGGGAAACACAGTTCTTTACTTTTAAAGTAATGAAACACGATGAAACAAAGAAATGGTCGATACAAGGCTACTTACTGAAGGGTTTTTACTCAGCCCAACTTCCTGACCACACAGGGAAAGGACATGCACCAGCTTTTCCTTTGTTCTTTTCTAGAAAACAAGGTGTTTCTCAAGTGAGCATTTTTTTAACCACTCATTCTCCTGGTGGCTAGAAACATACATTAGCAATTTTTAATTAGGAGAAACCAACCAACCAAAGAATTAGTCATTAAGTGCTCAAAGGATTGCTCTCAGAGCAACTATGCATCAAGGAAACAAAAACAGCTGTTAATGATTTTGCCGTTTATTATATTTAAATTAGTCAATGAATTCCATTGAGCATAATAAGGAAATGTTGGATCATATGCATCACTTTAAAAAGACAGTTCAGAAGCTTAAAATTAAGTACATGCATAATTTTCTTTTGGTCACTGCTATATAACCTGGTGTATTGAAAAAAAGAAAAGAGTAATAACTACATTTATTCTGCATGGTTTTATTCCAGCTGGCAGATAACCAAAATCAGTAAGGTAATCAAAGATCACTTTTAGGAAAATTGGTTTTTTTACTCAATTTCTCAAGAAAGCAACACTTTCAAAGTTATACATGCTATATCTATCTGCTCTCCTTGCTAATATCTGAACTCATTTGTCATTTTTAGTTAAATCTGACCTAGACTTAACAGGTCTTAAAAAGATGCATTTCCTGCAAGTTGAAAGAAAAACAGACATAACTCAGTCCATTTTTGAGTCCAAGAAAGCACACACAGTCAGATATTGTGCTGCCACTGCCCCAGCCAGCCAGGAGCACTGCACAGGGCACAAGTATTTAAGAACCTAAGTGTGTGTTAATTCAGCTGCTGTAAATGCAACTTGTTAATGAACAGTGGGATACCTACCTGAGAATATTGAGGTCTCTTCCAGCTCACAGGAACAAGGACATTGGAATTAGATCCTGATGAGGTTGAAGAAGTGCTTCGGGTGACAGCCATTGCCCTGGGTTTACCATCTCGTCCAGAAGAACTCTGCAGCTCATCATACCGTCTTCCAATAATTGGAGTCTTAAATAGAGATTAATATTCCCTAGTACTATGCCTCAGGATGAACTTAAAAGGGCCATATTGCTTCAGTTGGAGGAAAAGATTACTCTAAAGATTACATACAAGGATAAAACAAGGAGTGCACCAAATTTCATGTCACTTGATATGATTGTTATTTTCCACTGTGAACGTCTGAGTAACAACTGCCATATTTAGTAGCTACTGCTTATAGTCATGGATGGATAATACTCAAAGCAACTGTCACACTAGTTTCTGACATAAGAGCACATAAAAAAAACCCCAGAAAGCATATGAAATTTATTGGAAATCCACATTTCTTGCACATGCTTTTTAATATTTTTTTCCTACGAGTGCTGAACACTTTGGCTCTTTTCCAACAAATACTGAAATTCTCTCTTGGATTGACTGTTGGATGCTCAGTATGTTCTAGAACTATACCTACATGAACAGCACATAGTACCAGATGCCTTTTTATTTTTATATTTCCTTTTAATCTCAATAGCTCACTATTATCTATATAAAATAAATCTATAATGCTGAAAAAATTCCTGCAGCTTCATAACAACAAGTGACTTGCCCATTAAAGTCAATAGGACCATTCAGTTCTAAAAAGTTATCAGGTGCACAGGGTTTGCAGGATAAAGACTGCTGTAAGAGAGTCCAGTCAGAAGTCAGGTAGTAGTTCCTCAAAGGACATTCTCTGTCTTTAACAGTTACAGAGAACACTGGCATCCAAGTATAAAATGTCTGCAAGGGAAATTTATACATATGGCATGCATATATATTACAGTTGGAATAACTCAACACAGCTTTTCCACCAGATAATTTTAAATACAACTAGTAATTCCTTAACAAAAAAAAAAATAGTAAACATTTGAAAAGAGCCCTCCAACATGGGTCACTAAATATGTCACTTAGAATCAAAAATAATTGAAGAGACTTTCAGTTTGGTAATTTTCCTTTCCTAATTTTTCAGCTTTCTTAAGGAGTTGCAACACATGTTTTAGGATTATCAAATAACTCAATTAAGGTGTTAAGTAGCAAAATTACATGAAGTACCTCTGAAATATCAAAATGAAACTCTAGAGTCTTCCCTGGTAGCTCCTTGGAGGCACTGTTCCACACTCGATGTATTTCCATTTTTGAAAGATCACTATGTTGATAGGAAGGTAGAACTAAACTGGCAGAACGAGAAACTACCAATTTCAGGATATTCAAGGCTTCTCTCCAGTGAATACTCTAGAAATAGGTATATTTAATCAGCAAACAGAAAGTAAGATTCACACATATTCAAGATTGTTTACATTTTACAGTCATATTTTTTACCACATAATAAAAATATTGAATTGGAATATTCCTGTTCTTTCTTTGTCTTGGCCAGTGACAAGGTACATACTTGCAGAATAATTTCAACAGCAGAGACCAAGACTTGCCCAAGGTGTCACTGTTAGGGAAGTGGCTTGCAGCCTGAGACAGACACCTGTGGGCAAGGTCAACTTGGCAAAGGATTTAAAATCTCCTACCTGAATGCCTTAATCAGTATGAATAAATATAAGGGCCATTGCAGAATCCCCATTTAATAAAAAAGCTGACTTGATACAGGTTCTTTACAACTGTGAATTCCTAGTAGAAACACGTATTTTTCACTTGTCAAGAATTAGGTAATGGAGGTCTTTCAAGGGAAGTGCTTATGCCTCATCTCCCTCATGCTAATAATTAAAGACTGCTTACCCAGGCTCTGTGTGGTATTAATCTTGCTGCAAGGTTCTGCAGCTGAAGCTTAGCCCTTCCTACACAGTGAACATACAGCTGGGCATCTTATCTGGGAATGCACAGTCTATGAGGCATCAGGATGTCTGTACACTAGGTCCCACACTAGACAGTTGCAACCCTCCCTGCTAATCTATGATCAATTTATGATAGTAAATATGGCTAAGTTCCTATATTAAAATAATAAAAAATACTGTATTTACCTGTACATATTTTTCAATGGTTTTTAGCACTTCCACATTAAACTGTTTCACAGGAATAGCTGACATGTCCATATAACTAAGAAGACTGTAGATCATCTGTAAGAGGGACTGTTGCATACTAGGAAGGCCCTTTTCTAGTAGCTGTTACAAAAAAGAGAAAAGTGAATGTAACTAAATTTTGAGACATTTCTTCTTATGGAAAAAGCTACTAATTTCATGAATGCCATTTGTACTGTTAATCTCTCTTCACTCACTGATTTTGCAATGCCATTTTGCAATCATTTCACAACTCATAATGATACAGGTGTGAAGTAAAAAAAAGCTTAAGTTGGAAAAAATGCTAGCCTGTTACATTTTATATATGCCTGCCCTAACTTATCCACAAAACATATTCAGCAGTTAAGTAAACTGGTAGGTAAAATTTACACTGTAATTTGGGAAGGACATCCAATAAAAACAGGAGAGTGTCTTTTTATGCCTACATTTGCTGAAAGTCAGTGAGAAAAAAGAAAACATGCTGAAGAAACAAAACTACTACTATTCAGACATCAATAAATATTTATCCAAATATACTTCACTGCCAGTGCTCACTGGCTATAACTGCCAAAGAAACATCTTCTTTTAAGGAGGAGATGGAGTTTCTGGGCTCTCTTATTGTAGAGACTAATACAAAGAAGGGCTTCATCTAAATCCCGGAATTTTGAGACACCTAGGTGCAGATCCTGTAATACTACAATGAACCTTGGAAGTGCAGCTGTGCTTATATATATAAATATCACATATAGATGACATATATATGACATATATACATATACATACATATATACATATACATGACAGTAATTTCGGACATGTATGGACATCCGTATACATGTGATATGTCTCATTTGAAAATTTCCTGGAAGGTAGCATGTTCTTTCACTGGTGACAGGCACTGTCCCACCCCCCCAAATTTCAGAGGCAATCAAATGTTATTGCTGGAAGTTACCAGAAACTCAGTACTAGATACCATCCTTCATTCAGGCCAACAAAAAAAGTTCTTCTAACACTGGCTACTAGAATTATTAGGATCAAGAAAACAATTACTTATAAAAACTCTGTGCTGCATTATGTCTTCCATCAGAGAAAAATTTCAACTGTTATCCAAGTGGACTTTAGCAGTTTTTTAGATATCCTTGCTGGTCTGAATGACAAGGCTCCTCCTGTTATTGAATGAGAATGCTTCATGCCAGTCAAAATGGAATGATCAGGTAGGACATGCCTGTCTTATCCCACTGTATATTTTCTGATTTCTTTCATCAGTAAAGTGAGTGATTCATAAAACAAAGTGGGCAAGTTCCATTAGCAGTACAATAAATGGAACTCACTACGCTTTATCTATTCCTCTACAAAATGACAGCATGAATTTTTAAATTAAAGATACTAAATGGCAACATGCTTCAGCCCTTAAACACCTTCAGCCCTTCAGTACCTTTACTGAGAGAGAAAATGTGCGTAGCAAATCTTTTTCAAAACAGGGTTATAGACTTTTTCTTGCCTTCTATTAGGATCAGACAGAAAGAAATATTTTTGTTCTCTGACAGAGGCTACTGCATCAGACAATCTCTTTTGGGATAGGAAAAGGAATTCTTGGGAAATAATGGAGGTTTTGTGCGTCTTGCTGGTTAGAAAGCTGTTGCAGGAACTTTATCTCTGAAAGTTTCTAATTATGTTAGTCAAACAAACATTTTGAGGAAATAAAGAAGGAATTTGTCTAATATTCAAGTCACCAGTGGGATAGTGCCTGATCTAGGGAATTCTTCCCCTTGCAATGTTTTAGTCTCTAGTGATTCCTTGGTTTTGAACAGGTTATGAATGCTCATGTTTCTATCACAAACTGTCTCATATCTAACAAGGAGGAGGTGGAAAAATCTACCATGAGCATATTACTATGCACTGTGGTTTCTTGTCCCTTGTTCTATATTAATAGCATTAGTTATTTAAGTCCAAGCACGGCCCTGGACTTAATGAGTCACTAGTTTAAAAAGTGACCTATGCCAATTCAGATGCTCCTAGAATGAGTGTGCTTTCATGATAAAAGGTTGAATTTTAAAAATTAATATACAAAAATCTAACATAAAAAAGTAAGGTTTCAGTAATACGTTTGTATGCTGATTTTGGTAGTGGAGGTTCAAAGTTCTACTGCACCATTAAACAGTGATTTTTCCTCATCTGTAGATTGAGATCACTCCCATATTTTTCTAGAATAAATTATCAGTTTTCATGAATGGATCTTATGTAAAACTGAGTAAAGAGCACTGCTTGTCACTGAAAGGTTTGGATAATAACACAGTTGAAATGTCTTATTTTATGCTTGAATCATACTTCTTGATTACAAGTAATTACCTGCCATCAAATAGGTTAAATGCAAACTTTTATCTGAATGGCAATAATTGAAACTTCAAACTTCTGCCAAGAGCATTTGTTTTCATAGCCTTAACGTGTGGTACCATGTTTTCTTCTGAAGGTACACCTGTGTGTTCAGAGGGGTCGCTGTTGCAATACAGATTTCCTTTGTTATTCTTAATCACTGCATGTCTTGCAATTTCCCTCCTGCCCAAGCATTGGGGACTGAACCAGGATTGTTAAAGCCCGAGTTTGTGTAACCAATGGTTATAACATTCAACTGCAGATTGCCCAGAGGAGCTGTTAACCTATTTGGCTTTACCTATTGACAGTATATCCCACAGCTGGTTTAGAGAAGACAGGGACACCTTGTTTATCCTGGTTTGGGATTAACTAAGATGAAAAGATGAAACATTCTGAATGCTGAAAAAAAAAAAATTTCAGGGCCATAACAGGCTGAACAAAATGGTTTCTTGTCTCTTGCTACTTCACCAGATTGGCAGCTACTCTACGCCCATATGAATGTTCTTCAGACATGACTCAACAGCGATGCACTCAATGTAAATACAGAAAAAGGAAGTCATGCTTACTACTCTGTCATCCTTCTGCTGATGGTGCTATGTGAGGAATGTCTTAATTATGGTCAAAAACCTGCCTGACTTGTTAATACAGTAGTGTGGTGCCAATCTACAGCAAGGGGGAACTGCACAGAAAGAGTCTCCACATATAAGCCTAAACCCGTTTTAAAGGGAGCAAGATCACAAGCAATGGCCTTTGTGGAGATGTTGCAGCAGTAGTGACTGTACGTAGAGCATGGAAGGAAAACAGAGAGGCAAACACTTTCCTAAGGCTGGGAAAGCAAAGGAGAAAGAATTTAAACACTTTAATTTTTATAGCAATTCTTTATTAGGAATATAAGCTTCTGCTGTGAAGGAGAGACTTGGCTCTAGAGGATGGAAAGAGCTAATAGTTCTTCAGAGTCTTTGAACTTGAAAACTGATTGAAAAACCTCAAGGTCCTGTTTTAGTCTCCTTCAGGAGAGTCATGGCTTTCATTATTAGTTATGATTATCATAACTATCATATATGATTGTTAACTTAGAGCCTCCACGTGCAAACCAGGTGAGGAAATGCAGCTTGAGGTAGCAGAGCCTAGTTTGCTCTGAAGTCTTAAGTGATTGTGGGAGCACAGCCTGGCCTTTCAGGCTCTTGAAAAATCTGTCAATAGCCAGTATTAGAGACACCTGAGGAGTTTTTGTAGATCCTTTGGCAGAGGGGGGAAAAAGTCTGCTCCAAAAAATAAAGCTGCTCTAAATAAGCTAGTTAATTTATGTAGAGAGGTGGGTGTCAGACTCTTTTCCAGAGTAACAAGTGACAGTATGAGAGGAAATGACCTCAAGTTGCACCAGGGGAGGTTTAGACTGGATATTAGGAAAAATTCCTTCACAAAAAGGATTGCCAAGCATCAGAACCAGCTGACCAGGGAAGTGATGGCATCGACATCCCTGCAAGTGTTCAAAAAATGTGTGGATGTGGCACTTGGAGACATGGTTTAGTGGTGGACTTGGCAGTGTTAGGTTTGTGGTTGGACTTGATGATCTTAAAGGTCTTTTCCATCCTAAATGGTTCTGTGATTCCATGAATACAGAACTGTCTTCTCCCTGGATGGGAGGGGAGACTGAAGGCATCTCACTCAGTGGGGAAGTGATAAATCCGAGAACCCTACAAGAAAATGCTGTCCTGATACTGATCTGACACAAGAGGCAGAATATCAAGAAGCCTTATGCTGAAAGCTGAACTGAGCCTTGGATCCCCAGGAACAACACTGCATCAGCTCTATACTCCATGCATGAAAAATGTTAGGAGTAAGCAATGAACACAGAGGAAAACCTTGGCAGCAAGATGATACCATTCAGTATTAGAAGAATGAATATAAATTTGTATCAAGAACCAGATCCTTATATAGCAGATGATATCTTATTATGCTGCTAAAACCCTTGTGGAATTAGTCCTTCCCTTATCCTTAGTGGGATCTAAATAAATGTCCAGTTTCCTCTTGCTTTCACAGTGGAAAATCCAACTGGCTGATGAAGTAAGATGCTTTAAGATGCATCAGCTTTTGTTTTAGTGTTCAATATTGATTTTTTATAGCAATTATGTCTGTTAATTTCTACTTTTTATTTTTAATTATAAAATAACAGCAGCAGAGAGCCCCCAGAAATCTGCTGGTAGACTTCATCTCTTTTTGCTGTTAGGCAACAGAAGAGTTAAAACAGTAAAAAGTTTTCAAAAACTTACCTCAGCCAAATATGTAACCATACTCAAAGTAATATCAGCAAATGCTTCATGAAGGTAACGGCAAACCACATTTACCCAGGTAGCACAGTCCCTTGTATAGCTGTGTGTTTTATAAAGGGTCATGACATGTGCAAGATTTGATAGCTTGGGGTTCTTCTCCTCCAAACAAACCTAATTAAATATAAATGTCAAAACATATTGAGAACAAGGCAACTGCATTTCCAGTTTTGAGGATGTACAAAACAGTAAATGATTTTGATACCTGAGCAATCCTTTCAGCTATATCTTTACAAAACTGGTTTGGGCCATCAAAATGCTGAATTAAATGGGGCAGGAGACACAAAACATTCAGTGGAAATCCTAGAACAGGAAAATACAGAACAAAATGTGTATTTTGGACAGCAAGAGCCACAGTGATCTTTAAGTCTGGTCACAATTTTGATATTACATTAATTATAAACTCACACAGACTCTGTCAAGTTGTTCACACCACTGGCCATTCCACATTTGTCTTAAAGGAGCCTTAATTTGAAAATCCAGTACATCATTTACAATACTGTTGTAAAGTATGAAACTATTTCTGCAAACACTACTGCACATTCCTGTTAGAGATCATGTTTATCTTTTCCACTTAACTGGCTTATTGACAGTCTTAACTAGTGGCATTTTCATTACTGCTGCTAAAACACAAGAAGAAAATCACTGAGTATTGATCAATAAACAACTGTTTTGGTCAGGCTGCCAGGCTCAGCTTCCATTGTTTTATACTGTTCAAGGTAATAATAATAATGAATCAAAATTCTGATATAGCAGGTCAGCTAAGACTACTCAACGGGGTGCTTTTGAAGCTGGGTGATGGCTCCTGCAACCAAGTGCTGGCTGCTGTCAATAGCATAAGTACTGTCTGGAACTGGGATTCGGCTCTTCTGCATCGATACCTCAACGTAGTTGATGAACTACAGGCAGCAGCTGTAACAGTGAGCTGTAACAAAAACTGCTCTGGTTCAGGTGGGAGCTCAGAAGTCAAGTAAGTGTATCCAGACACAATCTGGTTTTTGAAAAGAAAGAATCTGATCTATGAAAATAATTTTCTAACCATTCATTCCCTCTTGTTCTACACAACTAAACAAGTTGCCTAAATTAGGACCACAGTTTCCCTAGTCTGCCTCTGTACTCAGGGAAAAGAAAAGATACCACCAGATGGTACTGTCACAGCCTATGTGTGAATTGCCCAACAAAGTCTGGAACACAGGCACCACACAGGTGCTTAGAGATGGGCAGGCTGTTCATGGCATTCATCCCTTTATTCTGTGTCTAAGCTTGTTATGACTTAGTTGTTAAGCCTGGACAGTTGTCTTAATATCTGTGTTTCTGACTAAAAGACAGGAGTAAAAATCTGGAAAAATGCAGAAACTCTCTTCAAGACATATATTTAAAGGAAGTGGTCACAACCTCAGCTAAATAACTGGGAATTTAAAGATGTTAACTTTATAACCCAGGCCTCTCTCCTCACTCACTATTGTGCTATTGTAGTTTATCTAGATAGTGTACAACAGTTTTAGATATTGGTATTTCTAGGGAAAATTCCATGAAGCACTAATTTAAAATCAAGTAATTTGACACAGTCTGAAAATAATTCAAGAGAAAAAGTGAGCAAAATAGGCTATAGAAAATTGGACAGTATCTCCTTACATGTATTTACTTTGTCAGCACTCAGAAACTTTATATACTGCTAAGCCCTAGAAATGAAATGTTAAATAATACATGATTGCTCTCCTCCAAAACCTTATTGTGCAATACAGTCACTTTTTAGAAACATGTTATTATGGTTATGAAATTTCAAAAAAAGCCCACCCAGCTCAAAGCAAAAGTATATTATGCATATTATAAGAGAAAGAAAAATGCCATTTTTGGTTTTGTTCAGACAGCCAAATGAGATCTGTCACCAAATGTCAATGCAACATAAACTGAAAGAGAGGAAAGCATGCTGGTTTACCTATAGCTTGAGAGGAATCCACCATGGATATTCGAGATACTGGAGTCAGCAAGCTAAAGAGCTGTAGCGTGAGATCAGTGGTAGTAAGGGAGGTGAATCCTTTCAAGAGTAGCTGCTGAAGTCCTGAGAAGTCTGCCCACTTCAGCTGCCCCTGCAACTTTTCTAACTTCTCCCGGTTTTCAGCTTTATCTAGTGGCAAATGAGCCAGAAGTTTATTCAGTAACCGCAATGCCATCAGGTACTCAAACTCAAAATCCGACTCCATCAAAGCCACAGCAACCCAGAAGATGGTGGCCAGTAGGTTGGTTGGATTGTTAATATGGGATGGATCAGTAAGACTGTCTTTTAGAGAGGATGAACTTCTTGTTTTAGAGGACAGGCCTTGTTGTGTGCATGCCTGAATTCTGTCTAGTGTGGCACTGCGTGGTGGGTCTGAGGACTTGTCCACATCTCCAAATTTTTTGGGTACAGAGAAGCTCCTCTGGTGTCTGCTTCGTTCAGCAGTGGCTGTGTTGCCACTTGCAGGATTCACATTCAGCTGGCCTGTGCTCTTCCGATTTGCAGTCAGTTTGGTGTTTGATGTTAAATCTGGTGAAGATGAACTGAAACCAAGATATATAACATACATTACAATGTGTGAATGCACAGCTTGCTCATATTGGATGCAAGCTAAGTATTTATCAAACTGTAAATAAATATTTAAACAGGAAAAGTAAAACACCACACTGTCTGCTGCAGCCTGTCTTTTTTTTCAGAAGTGCCCACAGATATGACAGAAATAAGGTTCCCATGGCACTGCACCAAACCAGAGTAGAATAGCCTACAGTTTAAATAGACAAGAACAACATGGGGATAAGAAATACAGAGCTGTGAAGTGACTTGTGGAAATGCCCATACAATGGGACAGTGGCAGAACTGAAAATAACTTTGGTCTTTAAAATGCCCTCATCAGTGAAGCAAGCCCTGAACTTGGCAGGCAAAATGCACAATTGCTTACTGGTTAATGTGAGAACTGTGGACAGAAAAAACAGCATATCTTAACAAATACACCAGATTATCCTCAAGAAACCTATCATGTGACTGCCTGCCAGTACAGGTCCTTCAGAAACCTTGCTGTCATTGCATCCTCTCCTGCCTGTATCCTGAGATCTCTTCAAGGTAGTTCACAGAAAGTGTAGGTGTTTCAATTTCAATGACTAATGCCTCCTCATGGATTACCATGTGATGATCCTGACAATACCTATCAATGATCTGTACAGATGAACACGTTGTGTTGATACATGCAAGGGAAGTTTGTTCTCCGGGAACAGCTAATTCCTGACTCTTTGATCCCATTCCTACTTCATATACTATGAGCCCCTGCTGTCTACAGTGATTGAAGAAAATCTAATTATGGAATCAAGTGTCAGGGTAAAGTATATTGCATCCCACTGCTTACTGGAGTGTTTTCTATTCTCTGTTCCATCTTGTTCTTTCCTGAAATGCGCACTAAAGAAAGATAAATAGCTCTTATTTTAGAAAGTAGAAGCATATTTCCCTCTCTTTACTCTGTCACGAGGCACTACTTGTGTTCTGGCATTACACAGCACCCTGCCTACCATCGTCAGAAAAGACAGCCCCTGTATTTTTGTGCTGCATGTAAAGCATGGTAACTTATGGACATTTTTTAAAAAAGTTACCTATTTTGTTGTTACTATTAATTACCCTCACTACTGTCAACAGCCATATTACAGAAGGAGCCTGCAATTTTCCTCCATATACAAAGGTCTTCTTTCAGGCCATGGGTTTCAGAAAGATGGTCTACACATCCAGTAAAATCCACGTATACCTGGGACAAAATTCTCCCTAGTTTTATTGAGGAGAAGAAACCATGATCATTTACTTGGGGAAGATTTCATCTGAGAATGACAGATTATATGAAACCAGTATTACAAAAACCATGTTCCTTCCCAGATATGTTTTCGGGTATATGATACAAAGGTGCAAAAATACAATATTTTTAAAGGATGTTAAAGTAGGTTATAGCCAAGTGGCAGCAAGGCAGAATTTATAATACATTGTAAAGTTCTATTAGTTGTATCAACATTATTTCAACTATGGCAAAATTTGGCTGAATGTGCTCATATCTAGCTCTCTGTAGGTTACAAATGAGCTCAGTCTTATCAAAATTATTTTTTCCTGTTAGGCTGCATAACTGCACACTTAATATCATGAGACATTGAAAAAAAATTAGTTAGAACAGCCTCTTACCGTGATAACACCGTCAAAAGATCACTGTTCTTCAAACAGTCAGACAGATTATCCACTGCAGCTTCCAAAGTAAGTAGTGCCTCCATTACATACCCCTATCAATGCATGAGATAACCCATTACAACAAAGACATTCAAAAAAGTAACATTTAAAAATCTTCAGTTCATAAAAGGAATAGGCACCTACTGAAACCCCATAATTTCTCTTGAAAAAGAACAACATTCACATCAAAGCCACTGCCCTGAACATTAAAATGTCACTACAAATGTGTTTTATTTTCTGCCTCTAAATGATCTATGAAGGTATGCAAGAAGAGCACATATCTCATCAGGGTATTGGCAATGGCCCACCAAACCTCTGACTTGCAGGTTAGTGATTTACACTCTCCACAAGCAATTGTGACAGAATATTACTGTCATCTTGTGGCAGTTTCATTACCTAAGTAAAATATGGAGGTGATGTCAGTCTATTTCTTACTAAGAGTAAGTATTTTTCTTTATTAAGTCTTGAATCTTGCAATAAACAGTCTCTGATGGTAAAATTTCAGTCTGTTTAGCTAAACTGAATGAACATCACAGTTCAGTGAAAGGTGAAAGGTCTGTATCAAACTAAGTCAGTGCAGGCTTTGTATTATTACAGATGGGGTGGATTTCTTTATTTCAAAAGATGTTAACATTTAAGGAATGAGATGGTGTCTACTTCATCTCGTCAGATTACATCAGCAGGTGGATTCCTTAAGCTCAAATTAATAGCGTTGAAAGGGAAAAATGGTCATCATGAAGATTTCAGTTTGAGTGACAAATACTAGATATTTTCTAGCTGTTCTCTTAGAGGTATTTAAGATTGTAACAGCCTGACGAAGGTTTAGGTAATGCACATGTGAATTCAGTAAACTCAGAGGTAACCTTTTCTAAGGCCACATTATACTCTTCATCATTCGACTCCAGAACACCCTTGCTAAAATGCTAATTTTAAATTAAGTATACATTGAATCAACAGTACTAAGAAGCATTATGTACATATGCATACCTGAATCTCATCTCCATGCTCTCCAATAACTTCCACCAATCTTGACAGGAGGTCAGACAACGCATGTGCAGAAAGGGGCTGCTTTAGGGCCCTGAATATCTGGAAAGAGCGACCTGCATAATGTCTGGAAGAGCTTGAAAGAGCTGTTTGTAAAGCAACTTCACTCAGATGCTGCTCCAAATGAAAACCTAAGCAAAAGAATAGGATGTCAATTTTTTTTTATGACAGACTTTACTGTGGGTCATAAACAGCTGAGCCTACTCTGTAAGGAGGATATGCGTGTTAGCATATCCCGCAAACCCTGTGAGAAATGGAGGTGCAGAAATGTCTGTGTTTTGGAGAATTTCTCACTGCTTACATTTATTTCACACAGAATGCAAGAAAATGAACTGTAAAACAAAATTCTGAGTCTAAAATTAGTAATCTGATTTATTTTTTTTTACTGTTCATGGACAAACTTTCAAGCCAACCACTAATCTTGCTGGCAGAAAGAGAGTAACTTCTGAAGACTCCCAAACTGAAAGCCAAATTATATTAGGAGTCTTTCTATTAGCTTCAGAAGGCTTTGGATAAGATCTTTAATATAAATACTGATGCTGCATTCTGCTTTGATCTTTGAAGATATTTAATTAGCAACTGTGTTGGTTTTCGAAATACAATCAGTGCATTTCCTAAGTTCTAAAAACATAATAAGTGAAAACTAAACTTTTATTGCCTGAAGAACTTTGCTGAAGTACATTTACTGAGTAGCTGTGATGTATTTACCAACAGGTAAATACATAGAGGAGATTTTATCTGGCAGAATCAATCAAAAGGCTTTCTACCAACAGCCTTGAAGAAGTACTCAATTTAACATTTAGCCACAGTTTAATCTAACACGACTTTTTTTAAAGCAATTCTTTCATATGTTATGCATCCTTGTTAAGACATATGTGTTGTGCTTCTGCATAAGCAGATCTACTAAGTCACAGAATAAATATTAAGTGTGACTGTGAGGGAATATTTCTTTAGTTATAAAAGCAAAAAGATTTACTACCTGACTTGGAATCTTTAAATACAGATACAACATGGCGCAGAAAATTAGTGAGCTGTTCAGCACTCTTGGTGTTCTGATTTTTGGGAGTGATATCTTCATGGCACCAAAGTGGACCAAATGCCCTTAAAGAAATACATAACAAAGTGCAAGATTTCTTTGAGTTATCTGAAATAAATGTAATCGGTTAAAAGATATAATCTGTAAAGGCACTTAGATATTTACAGGGTCATGACCTGGAAAACATGCAACTGAACAGAATTTTAAATACAAGTAAATAAATACTCCTACGCTGTATTTTACAAAATCTCTCTCTTAAATATAAGCTATACCATTTAGAGAGCAGGATAAACAAATCCCTGTTCTTTAATTTAACAGTGTGCCTAGAATCTGCTGGCTGTAGTTGGTAGTTAATACTAGTCTCACTATGGCCTTTCACTATACCCTGTACATTTTCTATCTTCTTTTATAATAATAAAACTGTCTTCTTCCATTAGTTCATTGCTGAACATAATAATATCAGTCAATTAAACACTTTGTTGGACAAGATTTTTTTCTGCTTTTCCTGACACTGAAGTACCTACCTACTAAAATTAGTATCAGTAACAGAGGAATGGGAGTCTGTAATTACTGTATAAGCTCAGTAATTTTCCTTAGAGTATTTTAAGTTGTTACATGAAAGTATGCATTTCGAGTACAAACATATCCTCTGCTTATCTCCATTACCTGGTTGTCAGGAACTCAATTAATTTGTTTGCTTTCTCATCTGATTCAGCAGCAGTGTCCATGTCCTCAACTTCTTGTGTAATCTGTGGCAGATTTCCACTACTGCCTCCCAGACTGATACTGGAAGAGGTGGAGCTGGAGCTCAAGCCGGAGTCTGGCACCGGAGATGACTGGTATTCCCGCAGAAAGTCAAAGCCACCTGCCAGCCAAAAGGGAGGAGATAAAGATGGAATGCACTGTTGGGCAAGTGTTACAGATTAAAGTGTCTGCCAAGCAACTCTTTTCAGAGTCAGCAACAGAAACATTCTACTGTTTCTGTTGGGAAATGGGGAAAACCTGCGGAATACAACAACCCTCAAACGCTGATGGGAGTGAAAATGGTACTGTGTTTTTAAAGGTGTAGAACTCAACATAAAATGAAAAATATTAAAGTTTTTTACATTCAGAAGTGTTACTTTTTGTAAAGTGAATTTAGAAGTTGGCAAAGTGCATATAAAGTTCAGCTCAATTTTCTGGACTAGTTTGATGAAGAAAAAAACTCTGCAAGGTGGAATTATTAGGACAATTATGTTGCCCTAATTTTACAAATGTAGTGGAAACAAAGACAAATGTTTAAGGCTTCTGTTCACCTTTAGTAACTGTAACCACTGGACTACTCATACTAAATTTTTTCCACATTAGGATTAAACATCTGAATAAGTGTTCTGCTAGATCAAAACCTTGACACACAGTTTCAGAGCTGAAATTAGAAACTAAGGTTAGACTGCTAGTCATCTTAGGCTGTATCTACAACAGATAAAAAGGCATTGTGAGAAGAATGAGAGCAGGACAAAACCCACTGCAGATCATGACACTCTTAATTTAGTTGCCTGACATTTGCCTGACAAACCTGAGCTTAAGTATTTTCAATTAGGATTCTTTGCTATAGCTACTCACCCACACTCTCACTCTTTATATTAGTTGCTCAAAAGAGAGTCCGAATACCAAGTTTTGACACCTTCTTGGACTTAAGAGGCCCATACTCAGGGTACCAATTATGTTTTTCAGACACAGGAATGAAAACAGTTTTTCATTTTGGCATAAAAGCAGTAATATAATTTTAATGTAAGAATTTTATTCTGTATTTAATAATCCACAGACATGCACTGGAAAAGAAATCTACCTAACTTGAGACAGGAAATTCGTGTGAGGTAATTTTGCATATACGTTATTCAGAATGAAACCTCTTTGGCAAAACATTCATTAAACTGAAGTAACTATCCTGTCTACACATCACTTTAAAATAACTTTGTTGTGTCTCAGAAAAAAAAAGTTATCACATAATATTCTTTATAAAGCCAAATTACTTATCACTTATATTCCTAAAGAACCATGGAAATGCCACTTATTTGATAATATTTCCTTTTCATTTTTCAATGTATGGTGAAGTTCCTCACTCTCTCCCAGACAAGTAATCCTACATCCATAACTCTATATTGGCTCTATGACCCTTCAAATTTCAATAGTACACTTGCTTTTGGTATTATTATGACAACAGCAAATCTAGCTAGCAGCTTTCTACAGACTGTTCCCAACCAACCCCTTAAAAAAAGGTAAATTGGTAAAAGTTAACAGAACACTGATCTCAGCAGAGGTCTGAAGTAAGCCTCCTAATCTAGAAACAGATTTCAGGACAGAAATTAAGTGTATCTGTGATACAAAGGAGGGTGTGTATCATGTGAAATTTAACTTAATGGAAAATCTGAGCTGCATATCCCTGTCTCTTTCTGTGTTGGAATTATTTACTAATTTCTTTAGAAGGTTGAGGAATGATTGCCCTCATTTAAAGTAGTCTTGGCTCCCTGAGGGGGGAGTCAAGAAGTTATTAGGCCTATTAATTTTAAAATACTACATTATATATTATGCCTTACATTAGATAAATTTCCTGCTATCATGAAAAGTTATCTAATAATAAATAGCATTCACATGGAGTTAATATTACTGTTCTTATTTTCCACTTTACTACTTTGATTTATCAAAACTGTTGTATTTTAGAAAAGTAATCCTACTTTCAAAAACCTGACAATACAATGCAATGTTCTCTTATTTTTCTTGCTTTGTTACCTGTGTAAAGATATTCAGGTAAGTATGCCGGTTGTACTGTCAGAGTCTTGGTCTCATTCATCTCTCTGGTCTGAAGCAGCACTGATGCAATGGCTTGATAGTTGTTATTGCAAGATAATGCAATCAAAAGGTGAAGCAGTAACTTTTTACTGTGTTCAAAGACCTCCGGGCGGTAATGGTCAAGGCCTAAATGAAAAGGTTACAGCAACCTCTGAATATGAAGTAATAATAAACAAGTTCACATTCCAGAAATAGTGAAAATGACAAGGCAAGTCCGTGACAACAGTACAAACAAACAAAAGATGTAGTATTTTCAGACACAGTTACTATTGTTGTTACTTGTGTATAATCAGTTTCCAGACTGAGGTCCCATACAAGAGGTACAAACAATGAGTGGCAATACAACTTTATACATTCTGTCTCAGTGCAGTGTTAATTTGACAGGTTTGGCAAACCTCTAAAGGTAAGGAATTCATGATGGTGGTTGTAATTACATTGCTTACCACAGTATGTGGCTTTCTTGCACAGACATCAGGTTTAGAATGAGTGCAAACTGTAAGAGGTAGATACTGATTTATTAAGAAAGGAACTGACAGACAAATCACTTAAAAATGAATTTCAGCTACCAGTGAGTAGCATGAGATATTAGCCCCTAGCAGAGGGTGTAGAACTGAAACTGAAGGTTAGCACTGAAAGACTGATCTGGTTTACACTACTGCTGTTTGTAAGATTTTAAAACAGCCTGAATAATTCACGAATTACAAATATGAGGGAAACTTGTATGTTTGTAAAATGATGTTTGTAAAATAAACTGCATTCTATTGTAGTAATCTCTTTTTGATTCTCTTTCAGTACCTTTCAAGATATTTAAAAGTACTTTTTTCTGTTTAGGAGTAGTTTAAGTGCTGAAAAAGTTACTTTTTTAACTTCTTCAGCTCCTCTCTTCTCAGGATATATTCCTCTTTAAAAAGCAGCTCCTTCATTACTCTAAATGGCAGCAGCCAACAGATTTTTCAAGTCAGGTGTTTTCTAATATACTCCAGTCATGCTGGTTCTTGCTGGCCTGCAAAAATAGCTGCTCATACTGCCTGAACAGTGTGCCTTTGGCTCCTAAGGGCAGTTCTTTGGAGGTCCTGTGATTCTTGGTCTCTTACTCCTCTGCCCACAGCCTCTACAAAAAAAAAATGCAGGCATCCTGCCCACCCTCTTTTTCAGCTTCTTCAGGTTTCTGCTCCTATTCTCCTTTCTCCATTTCCTTCCACCTACCAGGAGACAATGAACTCATCCTACCCTAAAATACATCAGAAAGGATGTAAAAAGTTCTTCTAGTTGAAGATAAATTCTATATTGGCAACACTTGTGACTGAAATCCTATGAAACCCCAGGGCTGTATGAAAGTCTTGGCACAGATCTTCTAACTATAAGAGAAGGACAGTTTAGTCTTTGTGCTTGTCCAGTGCTGGGCCCTTCTTTACTTTGGAAGCGTTCCTGAGAGGGTAAACTTCTGTGACGTGGAAACATTTCCATGGGGAAAAAGTCTAGCTGCTCAACTCATTTCACATTGGTTGCAAAAGAGATTTTAAACAGCAGTGATTTTCATGTCCTTCTGACATAGGCAGGTTCACACCAGCAGTATGCCTCTCCACTATCACTACTACAAACCATCTGTTAGGCTATTAAACACACATAAATTGCAAAATTCTTTCATTTAAGTATTTTCTCGTTCCAATAAATGAAAGGATATTTGCTCTCCAGCTAGCCACTATACTAGTTTCAAGTTTCCTTTTTGGTCAGATGTATCTGTCTGTCTATTGACATACCAACAGGACAGAAATACTTGATTTTCAATCACAATCATACCTTTGGCTAGCATATAACATAACATCCTTAAAACATCACAAGAACTCTACTACAAAACATAGAAGAATTTTCCACAGAAGGTGTAGCAGCTCTAGAGAAATTTACCTTAAAGTCTTAAAGCTGTGATCTCACTCTAGTTACCACTAAACCAGTTACACTCAGTTACCAGTTATATTTAGCTTTAATTTCACATTTTAGAATTGGGAGTTCTTAATGAAGAGATTGTTTCAAATGCTATTTATAAATTTCTATTTGTTTCTTATTAAAAAAATGTAATGTTGAAACCTTATTGCACAAACAAATAACTAAAGACATTTTTATAATGGATTACTAGTGTCTTAACTATTTTTGCATATGTTTGTTTGCATGGCTCCCTGATGGCTCCTTAAAGCTGCCTTAACTAAAGTGGTCATGCTGCTGCATACCACTTCTGTCTTGTTATTCCTGTATTCTTGTGAGAATTTCTAACTGTAAGCACCAGTTTTCTCACACTTGTTACAAATCACATTAAAGATGTTTGATCAGTTAATGGTTATTGATTTGATCCATAAACTTGATCCAGTTTTCTTGGTAAGTTCACAGACATATAAAAAAAGAAGGAAAAAAATGTTATGGGCAGCCACAAAATAAATTTAAATTTTAAGTGAAGAATATATGTGAAATATCCTATTGAAACTGACTCTGGAAGTCCCATCCAACACAGTCCTGGTTATTAGTCCTGCATTTAATCAGAAGTTTGTGAAATAAATATACTGATATAAAAAAATCCCATTTCATAAAAAAATTCAAACAGAACAGTTGGTGACAGAGTAGCATAAAAGGAGAATGAATTATCTTCTTCAACTTACACTGTTTTCTACCACTGTGCTGTAACCTCCCAGTTTAATCTCTTCTTGTCTGCTGAACAGCAGACTCTTCCCAGACTGACCATGAATAGACTTAGTGGTAACTATGCTGTTTGAATGAGAAGTGAACTGCGATCTCAGCTATAATAAATTTATTTCACAACTGTCTGGCTGTGGGTTTTTGTGAACACTATTATTTATCAACCATGAAAGTTAAGGAATGGCTTTATAATGCTAAATACTCTTGTGTGCTAAAAAATTAGACCACTCACTTTTTGTAATGTTAAACAGGAGGACAGGAAAGCTAACACCTTCCAGCTGAACTGTGTTACAATCAGGAACAGACACAGCAGTGGGGAAAAAGCAGTGCCTCTATGCTCAGGTACATAAGAGATAAAGTATTCCATTAGCAATGCAATTAATAAAGCTTGCTTTCCAGTGGTCTGTGTCCTACTCCACTACTTCTGCAGTACAGTAATCTTGGATCTCTTACAGAGTATTTTTGCAAAGGCAAGAGACAGCACCAACGTGTGTACTCCAGGCCTAAGGCATGTGTAGACTGCTATCACAAACCAAACTGTACAAGGGCTTGAGTTTCACCTGCTATGTGTTTTTAGAGATATTTTAGGAAGTCAATCATTTTCAAATTTCTACACATCTCTCAAATTTGGGTGAAATTCGCCAAAATATTCAAAAGCTTCAAAGTTTTGAGACTAATTCATGTACCATAATTCCCTTGGGCTTTTTTTAAGTGGAGGGGGAGGTCATAATCAAAACATGTAAGAAACACAGCTCTATAGCTTCAGCAAAACTAAAGTAAAAAGATGGGAGTACATTTATTCTTTGTTTCTTGTTCTGTTGGTTTTACCTAAAAAGAGAGCATGTAGCAACAAAGGAAGGTGAAGAGCCCAATCTTCTCTCACACTGTGATCCACTACCATCTCAGTCATGAAGATGACAGCAATATTGCACCTAGAAATTAAATCACATTATCAGTTTCAAATGTCTTGGAAATGGGAAAGCAGTACAATGATGCCTATTTCTGAAGAAATAAACAATCTCTAAATTTTCAAATTTATTGCATTTCTTCCCAACATGATTAATGCTGAAGCACTTTAGTTATGGTATCAAGCAGATAAGTACCCATTACTGAAAAAAACCCTATTATTGTCAATGCAAATTATGTCAAAAAGGAATTTCAGAATACACATAGCCTACTTAGAATAAAAGATCAAAGCCCTATGAATAACAGGCACAAAGGCTTTGGAGAGAGAAATTTTCCTTTCTGTTTTAGTTGTTTCTTCAGTCTGATTCTTACCAGCAATGTCCTACATTGTAAATAGACTTTCTGGTAGAAATCTGGTAGAGTTGAGAGCTCTCATTGCAAGTTAGTTTTTGCACTGGAAATCAGCAGAAATTTAATGTATGATTTTCAGATGTTCTGAGTGGTGGGACAGTTGAATTGGTGTTGGTCAACTAGTAAGAGGAAGCATCACACTGTCTGAAATGTCAGAATGAGAAACTGCTCACCTATGAAGGGGGCCCCGGGGTGTGATAGTTTCTGGGAGGTAGTCCACAAGTGGTGCCCAACACCCTCCATTGTAAGGCATAGGCAGGGGATGTGGCTGTTTGGTTTCCACAATATTCAATAACCAGCTCGTATATGGAGAAACAGGATCGTCTGCATGGAAAATCATTAAAACAGAGTGTATAAAACCCAAGTCTGGTCATCCATTTTTGAGAAATACTAAAATAGATTTTATGCTAACGTATCAGTTCAGCTGTTTGGAATAATGTGATAAGATGCCATGATGTTTGCAAATTCCTGTGTTCAATAACAAGTGATGCATTTTTAATCCCTCTTTCATGCTGATGGAAATTAAAGAGATTCTAAGCAGACAGCACTGAATGGTAGGAGCGGCAGCTGAATGCCTGCTGTCCCTTAGTAGCTTTGGATCCAGATCACAAAGCACCAAGCAACGGACTTTCTCTTCAAAAATGAGAGAAAAGTTCAGCCAACAAAGCTGCTGTCAGAAGCCATCTGCTGCAAGGAGCAGAGTACCAGTGACACATTCTTGCAACTCCTCACCAGTGCCCTGCTGAGCAATGCTACAAAGGCAAAGTTAAATGTCCTGAATTAGCAAAGAGGCATAAGGAATGCAAAAAACATCTTCAGGGCAATTTTGTTTCAACAGGGAAGAATTATCTCTTGAATTTCTCATATTTAACTTTGCTTCACTATGACAGGTGCTGTTTGTTAATGAGCATTAGGGTTTTTTCTTCCACCTGTTTATCTGCAATGATGTGGGTCAAGTAAGTTATGTCCAACAATTTCTGTCTTCTCTCAGCTGCACAGTTTTGTTAATCTCTTCTGTGTTTTGTTCCCTCTCACTCCTTTTGATTTTCCCACTGGTCAGTTTTTATTTCGGAGGTCTAGCAGTTTGCAATACGCTGCTGTGGAAAGTAACTTTTCCAGGTCTGTTCTTGACATACACCCAAACGTTGTCTTTTATGAATTTTTAATTAGTGTTATTTTTTGCTCTGCTTTGTTTTTGTTTGGAGTTTTGTGGGCTTCTGTTTGCTTGTTTGTTTTGGTTTTATTTTGTTTCACTTTTGTATTTTAGGTAGATTTGAAACTCTCAGCACTTTCTTCTTTTTTTTTTTTTTTAACAGCATGCATCTGATGCTTGTCAGCTTTCCCACGGGAAAAGAAATTGTTTTGATGCCTACAAAAGTATCAGAGCTAGCTATTTCTAATGCACATCAATTCTTAGTTTTGAAAAAACATCTTCAGCCCAGATCTTCAGGAGACCTTTAATGCAGTAGCTGCTTCTCCAATTATTTCTAAAATGCAACTTTATAATTCCCATTCTTCAGTGCTGGTCTTTCAAGGAACATTTTAGACCTTTATGATTTAGACCTCTACTTAGATCCTCATCTGGAGGATGATTGCTTAGTTACAGATAAAGAAAAAACTGACCTAATAATGTATCAAAGTACAGCATTTTTGCATATTCATCTTGTAAGAATTAACCAGATAATGTTTGCCAGATGCTTTTCACAGGTACTACTTATTTAAGTGTTTAACAGCATAGTGCTTCATGAAGTTCACACTGAGACTTAGATCCTCACTCATGTTTTCACAGGTTTATGTACAGACTGAAAAAGGAACAAAGAAGCACTTTGAAGCTTAACATGCAATCCTTATCCGAACAAAACGTTTTCTGTGCTGCAGAGTTATGTTCCCTGTTTATATCCTCAGCAATACATGTATGTTCAAGTAGACTGGAGAAAAGAAAGAAGCCATACAAGCAACTCCTTTGTAGCTTAATGGAAGTTGCATTATGTATCTTGTAGAATGATGAATGGTATAAGAATTGCTCTTTCTTATTAGAATTTTATATAAATGTGAGCAGCTAAGTAAAATGCATTTTATTTTACATGTAGGTATTCATATATTTGCTAAAGGAATCCCTAGGCGAAGCACACTTTGCATAAATATTCATCGTACTAGGAAGCTTGCATGTACATGCAGGAAAAAAACATTTGGGCACTAGTTTGAGGAGACATTCCAAAAGAGCAAAGAAAATTTCAGTATTTTTTAACCTTTTATTACTCTAAGCTCTTGTCAAACCCACCAACTTTTGAGGGTTGTTCTGATAATATAAATATTGTTCTGCTTTGAAAGATTGTTAATGCAGATCAGATTAGCATCAGTGCTCCAGATAACATCTGGTGAAGAATTGTTAGTAGCTGCAGCACTAGAAACCCACAAAAAACCCAAGACAAGTGTACTAGGACCTACTGAGTTTAAGATGTTACAGACTTTTTTGTGTATTTAAATACTCAAGTTTGTACATACACAATATTTTGTAAATATTGTGCTTCATAATTATGAATAATAGTTTCTAATATACATTTAATTATCCCATTGTAATGTATTTGACAGTGTTTGCATATTTTGCAGATGAGTATTGCCAAAAATTACTTAGATTAAAGCATATTTAAAATCTTTACTTCTTATGTCAAAATACTGTTCCAAAATGGTGTCTGTAGCACCAAACCAAGATATTATGGCCTATATATTATTTGACCTGGCTTTAACAAGCCAGAGATGAAAGTCAATAACAAGGTCTTGCCTTATTTACGTTCGGTTAGGGCCTAACTGAAATCTCTAAATTGCCTTCTTTACAATTCAATCAAAAAATGAAGCCAAGCAATCCAACTCATAAATTTTACACTGTTGTTCAATAGTTGACACTGTTTTTCTTTGGAATATCTGCTGAGCACCAAGTGTCTATTTACAGTCCATTTTGCAGAAATACATATAGAACAACAAGCGTGCTCAGGAGCCCTATCTCAATCTGTTCACTAATACACATTTGCACAGTGTAGCCAGAAACTAGTTGCAGAGGGCATACAAAAGCTAAAGAGGAGATAAGATCTCATATTTGGAAATTCCTGAATCTCTTTTCATGCTCTTGTAACAGCACTTGATTTGGAGGGATATACTGGCAAATGACACAATTCAAAGCACTTGCTATAATGCTCTTAGTTGGCTTTGCCGTGTACAAAAGGCTCAATGTGTTACTGTCCAGAGGATTCTTTGCTGCTGCCTTTTGTGAAGTTCTCTGGCCTTCAAATAGGTTTGACTGAGCCCAGATTAAACAAAGTAAATTAATTAAATGAGGTATGAAGGTAAAATAAGGACACTCCCTGTATGGTAAAGCTACATTTGTTACATTTCTATTTATAAAGAATTTAAACAGAGAGCCTCCGCCAGACATCAGAATGTTTTCCTCTCCCACCAAAACACCAGAAATTTCATCAAATTGAATAATAAAACTTACTTTTGTCATCATCGTAAGATCCTCCGGAGCTATTACTGTACCTTGATTCTAGTCGAGTATGTGCTCTGATTACATTACTGAACCTTCAAATACAAGGAAAAAGTCTTCATTATAAACATAGACTGACATCAAACATCTGGACTACATGCTTACTCTAAAAACAGAAAAAGCATTTCCTTAAGTATGCATTTTTATACAGGAGTTGACAGCTGCACTTTTACACAAGAGTAGATAGCAATGTGAATACAATGCTGTTTCTTTCCACGAAAGATTTTGCAGTCAGTTTCTGAGAAGTTCTAACAGCTCTTAAAATTTAGCAAAGGGAAATTCTTATGCTGCAAACATGTGGTTTTCTTGAAGCAAGAAATTGCTAAGGCTGAACTGAATCCACAGCTAGTATTTTGTCACAGATCATGTTCATGGGTAAAATTCTCCCAACTTGCTAAAGCAGTAACTGACTGGATAGTCCAAAGCCAAACCCACACCAGGTATCAAGCAGGAAAAGCTTCAGCAGATCCCCTTTCCACAGGAGAATCCAGCAACTGCCAGAGCAGACCTAACAGAGAAGTTAAGGGCTATGAGAGCCAGAAAAAACTGCTCACAGCTGTCCTCAAATCTGCCACAGATCTTTTACTTTTTGCCAGCTAACTTTTATTCGTGATCTCCTTTGACTTCCTCCACCTTGTGCTGTCAGGGTAACTAGGCCTGAAGTGGAGCGAGAGGAGCCATACTGAGGTCTCACACACTAGTGATGATCTAAAAACATCACCACTTCTGCAAAGCTAGGAACCTAATTACAAATAACCATATATCAAATGAAACAAAACCGAAGGTTTTCTAGACAACATTCAATTCAATTTTTTACTAATGTGCACACATCTTAGTGCAGGGTATTTCACTATACATCGATGTATTACACTGTTTCCGAAGCACGTCTGTCTCGTAAGGACACAATAAATTCCTTGTGTGAATTACAAAAATGCATCATGAGCCATCTTAATACACGATATTCTATCTATGACCTTCATTATTTCATATGTCTTGATGCATGAAGTCAATATTAATGGACATTCTAAGACTGACACATTGGTTTAGAAATGCAGATGCACTTACAGCTTCCAGTTTCTTTGGTAACATAAATGCCAGCAATGAATTCAGGTAAATTATTTTTCATTTTTTTCTGAGGTGTCTTTCAGCAGGAACCAGAATGCCAGAACTTTATAATTTTCCTTTTATTTTTATCATATGGTCTCTGATAAATCTGAATGCTAAGAACATTTTTGGAGTCACATTTAAAACTTACATAAGACAAGAAACCCTGAAAACACAGTTAGATTGAAAGTACAGTAGGAGATGTTTGCTCAACTTGCCTGAAAATCAACTAAATAAAAATCTAACTTAAAACTATATAGCCATAAAATTTAGCTAAAGAATAATAAAAAAATAATTCAGAGGAAAAATGTTTTTATTTTCCTTTCTAGTGCATATGCTGAAAACATCATTCACAGTAAAATCTGCTTTATTATCAGTTTGAAACCTTACTTAGTACTGAGTGCTATTTTTTACTGACATTTAAATTAGCAGACACATAAAACTAACCTGACAAAATGCTACTCATGTTTGTAACACGTAAAAGGCAAGTAATTAAAAAGGTTCTGAAGTATAGAAAGGTTTGCCCACATAACTGTCTCTGTGCTCGGAGCCTAGGGAAGGTGGGTTGGACCACTGAAGTGATACTAGTGACTATTAGCAACAACAGATTAATGTAATACTAATGCACTTACTGATGAATGCTATTATAAGCCGTTCGAAGTTCTCTTACAAAACTAAGAGGGTTTCTGTGAGAGAAACAATATATATCTGTCTGTGCTCGAGGATCTGATGACCCTTAGGCTTTGCATTTATTCATTCATCATTTTTCAGTATGTATCATAAGAAGCCAAAGTCTACATTGAATATATGATTTCTAAGCAAAGTATTTTACATAGCTTTCCTCTGTAAGATATTTTATCCAGACAAAGGAGGTGTCCTTGTGGTCATGGATACAAAACTGCAAACTAAATTTTACTCACTGTCCATGAAATCGAAAGGTGTGATCAAAACTGATTTTTCATAAAGATTTGAGCAGTCACTATTTGATACACACTTTTGATTTCCTTTTTCCTTTGTAGATAACCCCTAAAAACCCATGATCTACTTAGCATGATTCAATCAATGTAGGTTCAACAGTTGTTTCTTTACAATGTATTATTAAACAACAGTCAGGAACTAGAATCCTGTGAATAGCTTTTTTAAAAAAACTTATACATACTAGGATGTATCACCATTTAGGATCAGCTTGAGCATCAGAGTTCCTCACAATACAATGCAGACTTTTATCCAACATCTCACCCTTAGCCTAGGAAAACACATGCATTTTGGAGAAAAAAACAAACCCAAACCACAAACCTTTCATCAGTCTCTTTCACCATTCTGTTCTCCTCCGCATCAGGAAAACTATCTTGGCCAGCTACAACAGTGTTACTGCTAGAGGTGGTTCCTGTGTATGAGATGTCAGTAAGAACACCTGTTACACACAGCAGACATTATTTGCAAAGCAATAAAAGACCATAACTTAAAGGGTTTTTTAGCAGCTACAGTCAAAGTGATCATCCTGCAAGTACTTGCACATATGAATGAACACTGTCACCTCTACAAACTAGGACCTGCTTGCATGGCTGAATGGTGTAAAGTTTATATGCTTTGAGGAGTAGATTAACGTAGTAATATTCTTCCACTCCTTAAACTATGCTCATTCCAAAGTGACATAACCTATCGTTTTTCAAGAATTTGGCAAAACACTAACAAGGGTAAATATGGGGTTGGTTCTTAAGTATATTTGACTACTGCAGAGTGTAACAGAAAACACATTGAGGTCATACCAGAAGCTGCAGCTGAGGCTTTGTTGCTGGCAGCAAAACGGTAAAATGGAGGATTATCGCAGTGTTGGACTATCGGGTTCACTGGGTCGGTTTGCTGCAGCTCAAAAAGAAGCTCTTCCATTGTCTGAATAGTGTTATTGCGACACAGATATATAGCAACCTTTTTTATCTAGAGAAGAAGACAACAGTTATTAAATTCTGACTAAAGTGAATTTCCAAAGAAACCAATAAATGTTACACTGCAGTACTGAAAGGATCCAGAATGCAAGTGTTGCTCCTGGACAGATATCAAAACCACATACAGTTCACACAGAAATAAAACTTTTCACCTTGACATCAACATCATTTTTCCAGCAGAGTCAATCTGTGATCTAATTACCTCAAAGTTTTTGCTTACCATTCACAATGAGATGTTTAGGTATATAAACATATAACATACACATCTACAAAACTATAGCTGTAGCCACAAACAATAAACCAGGCTCTAAGTAGCTACTTATTATATCTGTAAGCAAAGTAATAGCAAATGGAAGAAAGGTAGAGCAATTATGTACATAGACTTCATGTATCTGGATTTGAAAAATCTGAGAGTATCATTTACAGAAATTCTGGAAATTTCTATAAATCTTTTAACAAGACCTCAAAAGTTATTGTATGCATTGCAACAATAAGGGCTGTTGAAATACTGAGATCAAATTAGGATGAATTCTTGAGGAAGAAAACCCTGATGGCTAGTAAAAGCAGACACTCTCCAACTCAAACCCATTTGATTCATTAAGTGCTGGAGCTGGTGGACCATATGGGGAAGCATTCCTCTGTGCTTGCCTGCTTGTTTTTAAAGATGGCCCTAAATAGATGCTTACAGGGGAGCTAAAATACTGGACTGAACTGCCTGTTGGCCTCACCAAGTATAACTGTTCTTATACTCTTAAATACTTCCATTAAAATAACTTCCTAATTGCTTCATTTTCCTCTTTCTCTCTCTCTTTTTTTTTTTTTTTTTTTTGCTTAAACTAGAGAAAATGCACATATTCCATGTCTCTTTTACTCTATTGTGCTAAAAATTTCCCAGGGACTTTCTAGATACAAATCCATCTCCTTTCTGAGGCTCATTTCTGGTTGGGTTCACAGTGCCCTTTTCAGCTTCTCTCACCCCTGAAGGGGTCACACTAAGTCTTTGCTGTAGAAGTTTCTGAACTATAAATATTCTAAGAAATCTTTCAGTACATAATGTGAAAGAATGGACTGCTCAGCAATTTGTACTGGGGCACTGGGAAAAAATTCTTAAAGGAAACATAAGAGACAAAGCAATTAATTTAGTTGATGAAGAAAAAGATTAAAAATAAAGTGAGTCAGCCATGCTTTTGGCTTGAACCCATACAGGCAGAACAGATGGCTGAAGGCACAAAGCAGCTGGTGACTGCCTTGGGGTACAGGGGGCTCCAAAAGGAGATGGGTAAACTGGCAATCTTGCAACTCTGTGGTCTTTTGAGCCCAGGTGACCTGCAACAGTGCTGATAAACTGTCCAAATGATCTTTATTTGCTAGCATTGTCTAGCAATCTGTATCTGTTATCTAATGGATAACATGGTAATGGAAGACACATGTTTATGGTATCAGCAGTCTTGTGTAGTTAGCAGAGTTAGGTATGATTTCTTATCTGTAAACTCCAGGGCATTAGCAAAACATTGAGCAGATGCGTGTGATAAGCCCAGTGTATTTTCCTACTCCAGACAAAGCTATCAGTGAAGGGGTGACTCATAGGCACAGTCAGGCTTCCTACGGAAGCTGAAATTTTTTTCAGATTTTGCAAAATATGAGAATCAGACTTTTAACTCAACATCACAAAGCACGGACTAACTGTGTGGCAGAAAACACAGGAACCTTGTCACCTGCCGCCACCAATGAAGACCTGAGTGTCTTGTTAACAGCCACTGGAAGCCTGGGAGGGAGGCCAGAAAAGTCCCACAGGCAAAACAGGAGATACTGAGCAGCTGAAGCTGGATATGCCAAAACAGATTGCTCTACTGTCCTGGAGGAGGACAGAGCTGTGAGAGCCAAGACGTTGAGGCAAGGAAAGAATTTGAAGAAAGAAGTGCTCTGGGTAGGAGGGGGTTTGAGGTTGGCTGCTCAGAGCTGTGGGATGGCAACAGTTTTGGAAAAAGGAGGTGCTGAAAGCTTTGGGTTGGCAAGTATCTAGAGGGGAGGATAATGTATGTGAGGGGCTCCTGGGCAAGACAAGACAGGGTTAGCAGGCACCAGCCTGCTATTTAGGAGTCAGGCTACAAAGTTAGGTGTTAGACATATACTCAGCATACTCCTTCCTCTTAGAAAACTGCCCCTATTCCTTTTGTAAGCTGACAGAAATTTAACAGCCCTCATTTTGCGTCTTATCTCTGTGCTTTCCACTTGTTCTCTGCCAACATAGCTCCTCCTGATGGAGACCACCTTTGGGCCTAATGCCAAGTCTGTAACAGAGTGTAGGATCAGTCAGGTTGGAAAGAACCTGGGAGGTCTCTCGTCTACCCTCCTTTTCAAAGCATGGTCAACACTGAATGGAGAGCCTCTGTCACAACTGATGGAAAGATCTTAATTACTCTCAAGATATTTGGGATGAACCCCTTTGTCTTCCTCTCATACAAACCTTGAGCTTGTTCTTACATCAACTCTACTGTCAAATTTTTCCTCTTTTGATTAGTGAGGCATATATATACACTGATTTGAGACTACAGAACAGTAAACTCTACAAATAAAAGGAAACAAACAGGATGCCTATGGCACAATAACAACATCTTGAAAATTTGTATGGGCTTCCATATTTTCTTTATTTCATTATGTATAGCAGTCATCTTAAGCACTTTAAGCAAACTATTATTTCAGTAACTCTAAATGAAGTATGTTTATGAGGATTTTTAGCCAAGTTTCATCCCATTAATAGTAATTTTGAATGTAATTCAGGGAAATCAATAGAAAGAGGTTAACTTATAAAACAGCATATTGTAATTGTGCTGGAAAATTTACTAAATTTAGATTCTGTTTCACCCAGCAACTGAGCAATAGGGAACATGGGAATGGAACTATCCTGCTTTTCTCAGACAGCCCTCATTTTATTTTAACTGGAATAACAACAATATCCAACACAGTTTGAGTTGCATATTACAGGAACCATTATATAATTTATGACAGCCATCCAAAGGCAGAAGTTGATATGGTAAGGAGCTTATAAAGGTTAACTATCTTCTGTCTCTTCAGATGTCCCACAGAAAGCCTTAGTTGGTTACAGGAGAACAGAATGCATCACTTTCTTAAAATTGCATGCTTTTCTGAAAGAACAGCTAAATATTTACAACAAATAAGCTAATAAGACCATAGCATGTTATGTCCCATTCATGATACAACATTCATTGTTTAATAGACTTTCAAAATTTAACTAATAGCTTTGTAAACTAATTGATTACTGAGAAAAAATATAAGCATTTAGTATTTTTACTTCTCTTCATTTTCCACGCAAGTTATTTAATCACAGAACAGCCATTCTATCTTTTTAATAAAAAATTAAATATATATATACAAATTGCATATTTTTATGAAAGTCTGTAATGAAAAAATATCTCTAATATTTTTTTCAATTCATTCGGGCAATTTATGACCCATCTCTGCTACTGTACCCATACAGTGACATGTAAAGTTGCTCTTTGCTTGGAAGAAGCCCAGTTCCTACTTGACATGAGGTGTGCTCCACTGCTGAAGACTGAGATTTGAAGTACTCAATTCCTGTCTTTAATTTCAGTTTTTTGGCTCTTTTATTCCTGACATTTAATTTTGTACAATGTGCTAAGCAATACGTTGATATTTCTTATTTTTGATACATAAATTCATTTTCTGCAGGTGATAGCTATTTTCTTTATTAAAACCTGTGTAAACAACAGCAAATAAAATAAAGTGCAAACACTTACATAAGGTAAGAGGATGGTATCACTGCTAACACCACACAAACTAATGAGAAACTGCAGCGTTATCCTAAGGTTGTTACTCCATTTTTCATTGTTGGCCAAAGCATTCCAGACATTTTCCATCTCCGGTCCGGGAATTTCATCTCCATACTGTAAAGAATCATAAGCATACATTTCTTGAAATACACAGACTTCCAAACTAAAGCATGCTCTTTTCGAGCATTTTCTAATGCAAAATCTACAGTCAAATGATGTAAAAAGTTACAAAACATTATTTTCAAAATCTATCTGACAGACTTCAGAGCATAAATTCTATTTAATAGCATTTAGGTCCCGATCCACAGAAGGACTTAAATCACAAAAAAAAGAAAAAAAAATTCTTAAGGAATATAAATTCAAAAAGTGAAACCCAAGCAGTTTATTAAGTTTCATCTTTAGAGTTGTCAAGTAACCAAAGTTCTGCATGTTTGTGCTAAGTGCTTAAGTCTTCACAGTAGTGGACAAATGGGAACCTCTCTTCCCAGTAAATCCTAGCAGAATTAAGCATTTTATGGGCCTTTGCTTTCACATTGGAAATGAGCAGTTTTTACTCTCTTTTGCAATACACAGTTATAGAAATTACTCCCTTTTGTCCAGTCAGTCAAATATTTAGTGCATGCATCCAGTTATGTGGGAGTCTAGAATTGAAGCTGTTCTGTTTCCTATGTAAAATTTTTGCCTCCCACTTTGAGAAGTCTGTTTTAACCACCGCCCAGGCTGACATTCTACTAGCAGAGGAGATGCAATCTCCAAATCATGCTATCCTACTGAAAATGATATAATACATATTAGCTACATCTACATTGTCACTGATATCTACATCTACTGTCATCTACACTGACACTTCCAGGTGCCAGTCCCTTTGTCACACAGATAGCCTCAAAACTAGGTCAAACCATATGGTTTGAAGCAAGCATACTTAATCACTCTGGAACCAAGACTTTGTGTGGTTTTGGAAGCAATTTACTCCAAGGACTGCTGCTGACAGGCAGTCAGGATGGGACTGCATCACACTTGTTTTCAACCCATAAAATTCCACTAACAATATCCTAGAGACTCCATATCATCAGATTATTCAAAGCCACTATCGTGCCCTGCATATGCAATGGATATCAAACAAACATGCTGGTGGGTTGAAGCACAGTCCCCACATTACTTCAGATGTGGTCATATGACAAAACACACACAAAATAATTATTATGTTTTCCTTAGAGGCCCTCAGCATGAGGCAAGATTCAGAATCAACTGCTATGTAGTGTGGAACAGACAGTCTGCTTGAGAGAAGATTAACCCTGAGCAGGTTAGGAAATATGAACCACTCTGTCTCATATGACATAGGTACCAGGCATTTCTTTCTAGAGTTTATGTATTTAGCAGTTTAGATGCATCTACTAAATCTGGTAGAAGCAGTGCCAGAGAAGGCATTGCACACTAGTAGGGCAGCCTGCAACTCAGCAAAGAGAAGGTAAAAAAATGGATTCTCAGTATCTTCTCCAACAGCTCCTTAGGCATTTTACATTAAAAAGTTACTGGACAAAAGGTCTCTGGTCCTTTATCAGGACCTGTGATGTAAAATACTTTCCGTTATGCAAAAAAATGCTTTAACCAGCACTTTAGAAATTTATACTCATTTTACCCTTTTCCCTTTTCTAAAGAACATTTAAGTGTTTCCTAGAAAGTACAAGAGTTTCAGTAGGACAAATTCCAGGTGCTTATTCTCACCCCCAAATAAACTTTCATCTGCTGCCTTACACATTAACCCAGGAGGTGATATATGAGGGAACTGAACTTAGAACCCCCATTAGTACTCCTTAATGCTCTCACTATTAAGGTGGGGTTTTTTTAAAGGATGAAACACTCTTTGTCCATGTTTAGAAAGAGAACAGTTTTAGCATTGTCCTTAATAAAACTCTTCCAGTGCAAAATTATTGGTATTGGAGGGAAGGGTTTTACAGGTTGGTTTCTTAGTTTGATTTGCTTTTTTTACCTTGGCTGTCATATACATGAGATTATTAAGGACCAGTGAGGTGGCCTCAGGTGAGCCCCAGCCATTGCCTTTTAGTCCGCCTGTGACTGCTATTTCCCCATCCTTGTCCTTCAGTTCATCTTCTGGAGTGGTAGGGCTCGAACCAGGGAGGAGCAGTCTGTTGTCTACAAGTTCAATATTATGAAGCCATGGTAGCAGATACGCAAGCATGATCTGTCTTCCATTTGGATGTGTAGTTGGAAATCGCTGGCTCACCTCTAAAACAGTAAGAGTTGAAAAGGACAACGTATTAATTTAAGGAGGAAATCTTAAATACACTGTTTAAATCACATTTCTGATGTTTGTTAGACTACCTGATGTTTTTTACCTTGCACACCACTAGCATACAAAACCATGTATTTGAGCTTCCTGAAGAGAAACATTGCTTTAATATTCCACAACAGCAAGCAACTGGTCAGGTCTTCTGTCCAAAATAACTAACATAGTCTAAGTTTAGACACAGAAACTCACCCCTTTTTACTGTGCCATATTATGTATTAAGTGAAGTGGATGTCAATAAAAAGGAAAAAGGGTAATTAAATTACTGGTGGTTATTCTAGAATTCCAAGAACTTCTAGAGAATTAGAATTAACATACAAAAGTGTTCTGCAGAATTGCACATGTCCCATTGGCCTCCAGGTTTCCAATCTATAGTTTAAATATTAAGGCATTTATTATACCAAGTTTACAAAAGCCATCTTGCATATATTGGGGTCTTATTTCCTGTGGGAAGGCCTATAAAATTCAGTTGGCTGTCAGTCCAGGAGTGCTTGTATACAGCACTTTTATATAGTATATAAAAAAAGAACTGACACTGTAAGGTAAAGGGATTTGGAAAATCTGGGATAAGAAATACAGTTTCCTGCCAAAGTGAACCACATTATCTCTCTTTACCAGAATTCTTCTGTAAAATCAGTACAGTAAACATTTCCTTTCTTTAACTGCTGCCTGGTTTTTAAAAATCTTGAAGACACATATTGTTGTCTCTCCTTATGATTCTAGATGCATACAGAAAGGGTCTCAGATTGTATATGAGAGTTTTTTTAAATGATACAGCAACATGAGTAGACGATAACAGTACTAATGAACAACATTTGCTTAAGGATAAATGAGCCATCAGAATTTCCTTACATCAGCTATTTATAACTCCTGGTATCTTGGGCACTGAGAAATGGATGATGTGCCTTTACCCTCCCTCCAGCCCCTACAGACTTAGTAAAAAAAACATAAATGGATTTTAAGAGCCAGTAAGAATTCCCATGATTACAGACATTTTTGTTCGGTTACTTAAAAAGTAGAGTAATACATTAGATTAATGAAAACAGACAGATATGTCTCAAAACATCATTGTTCCCAGGAATGGTCTCAGAGTGGGCATATTCTGAATTGTGCTCTTGCAGGTCTCATTCTTTAACATTTTTCTCAGTAACTCTGAAAAAAGGTATTTCTGATAAAATTAAAATAATGCTGAGACATGCTTATGTGGCAAATAACAGAAGGTAGAGATCGCTTAAGAGTCATTCAAATAATTGGTAAAACTGGACACAGGCAATCAATCTGCCCAAAATTAAAGTCATGTTTATATAAAATGAAGAATTATATCCTCACAAGCATCATCTCTATAAATGCATGCGTAAGAGGAATCACATGAGAACCCATGATAGTAGAGTTTGCCAACGTCATTTTAACTCATTCAGGGCACTTGTAATTTCAAAATTACCCTAAGATCTCATAAGTGGAAGAGAGTCCCCAAACAGGGTTTCTGTACTTTGCATAAGTACTTCTAGGAAATATATATTGTATTCCTAAATCTGAACCAGAATAAAAACAGGTCAAGTTACATTTATAAACAGAATTGTCGTTCAAAATGGTAGCGGTACACCATTTGTACAAATGTGTAAAGCAGATAATATGTCATATAAATACAGGTACCTGAAAAAAGTGGAAGGGTAAGTTCAGGATACATCCTTGCTAGTTCATATGAAAGAAGGGCAAGTGAGACACTGTAAAGAGGTGGCAGTGGACCATGCGTCCCATACAAGATACTGCCTGGTCTTTGCTCAGCTACCTTTTTTGAATAAACGAAAAGCTTTGATTCAAGGATCTATAAAAGACAAAAAAAAAAAAAGAAATGAGACAAAACTTCATTAATTCACAAAATGTCAGCATTTCAAGTTTAGCTATCAGAGAACATTCTATATGCTTCACAGTATACTCTCCAAATATGAAAGACACTATAACATTCATTTTTATATAAATACTCCCATAAGTATTTATAGCCAAGACAAAACTGATTGTTTATTTTCAAAACAAAACTAAAACGCAAATAAACAGTGCTTTATAAGAATTTCTCAAAACAACCTCCAAAGATAGGAGGACAAAAAAAGTAGCTGATACGTGCCTGCATAAGTTGCATGGAAATTTCATAAATCTCTCTGTTGGTGTCAGATGCCTTGAACAGCACCAAGTTTAAAAGCGTCACTATATCAAAAGGATAGTTCCTAGAAGAATAAACAGTACATTTTTGTGAATGTTGGTGAGGAATGCAGATTATATTCACTCTAATTTACTATGGAATATGGTCTAAAGAAAATGTCATCTTTCTTTTCTCTGTTCTACCATCAGAATATGTGAAAGGGAGCTGTTATGAATACATGCTGCTTGATCAAAGGGCCATCTGGAGAATGGGAAGAAAGAAAGGATTATTTGTAATTACCTTAGACTAATGCTTAGGAATGCATTGAGTTATCCGCAGTGAGAAAGGCAATACCTGTGTCTATAACTGTCAATTTATTTTAATTTATAACATAAACTGTTAACAGAACAGGCCAACACCCAGGAAATAAAACAGGTAGCATGAAAACTTCCAGTAATAAAGTACTTCTCTAGACAAGTTGCAATTAAAACAGTCCCTTTGGACAAAAGATGAAATCTCTGACGTGAATATTTTGAGGTGTTAGACAATTCTATCAAAATTGTTTTCAAACATTAAACATGAACTGATTGAAAAAGTCTGCTATCTATAAAGTCAACTTCAACGGTAGGGTTAAACATATCAAAGTGTTAATGAAAATATTGTCAGAAGAAGAATTCCCATGTCACAGCATTTGGATTTTCACTAAAATAATTTTCCTTTTTCTACTCTTGATTTGTAAATGCACCTGATTCCATTGTGAACCATCAATTTCTCATCCTAGATCTCAGCTCCTGGATGGCTGCAGAATGCCTACATGGACTTTTTAATACGGCAGATACGTGTGTGTGGCATGGGACATTCTTGGTAATTCCAAACTAGCTGCAATCCATGCTCTACACCCGTCTCTTTGACCTTCAACTAAGTTTAAAAAGTAAATTTAAAAAAAGAAAAAAAGAAGGGAAGTAGCTTTTATGTAGAAAGTCAGACAGGCATCATCAATGAGATACATTACTGCTCATTTCACTAGTAGTTTAGGCAGTGGCCTCCTGATACATTTTGATAGATGATAGAGGAAAAACTCTTAACAGCTTTCAAATATTAATAAAAATTCTCAACTTGCTAAAAATAGGACTTTCCCTTCAAAGTAAATCATGCAAATCATACTCTCAATTTTTACTGTAATATGGGAAATTACAGTAATATTTTATTGTAAGTATGGGAAAGATTAATTTTTAGGACACAGTGGCATAGGTAACACAATGTGAGGAAAAAAGACTGGCTTAAAACCTGATATTTTTCTGTGTTTCTAAAATAAAAAGCATCCCTTAACATAACTGAATTTGCAAACACAAAAATCCATTCATATTTTAAAAATCTCAGTATAATGCAGTCTCTAGTCTATTTGCTCCTGTAAGAACAGAAGAATTCTGCAGATAATTCTAAAATATTTGATTTGTTTTGATTTGCTATATGCCAAGTATTTCTATATTGAACTATGATGATCAGACATCTTGCCAAATTATTTTTGTAGAGAGTAAATTTTCAGATGTATTTTAATTAGATGCAAATTACTGCATTATTGAATTTCTCTATAAATTTTGTCTTTAAAAAATTAAAAAAGGATAGATTTTTATGAAGGCCTGACACAAAAGCAATATTTCTATTCATGTCTTCTTGTAGCTCGTGCTTGCTCAGCATTTGCAGTAATGATACCAGCTGACAGAAAAGTAACTAAACAAATTAACTGAAAGTCAGAAAAAGAACATGACTTTGTAGATAACAAGAAGTCAAAATAATGACTTTAAAGCTATTAACATTTAAAACATTTTTTTCCTTTTATAAATTAAATTAAAAACCATGCCAAATCTTTTGAAACCCGATTTACAACCTTGGCTTTATTAGCCACCAGCGTGCTTGTAACAAATGTGGATAGAGCCTTTCCCAAATCTTTGTTCGTGAAGCCTAGCCATTGGGGGGTGTGTGGAGATTTATGACCTACATTCATGTGGCTATTTTCTATCTTCCTGAGCAAAACAGCATCAAAATAACACAGATTTTAAATGTATATACAGTAAGAGCATCTTCTACCAAACACATCACTTTGTTTTCAGACTCATGAAAATAAAGCGTTACAGTCCCCAAGAATTGTTTGAGAAGATAGAACATAAGAGTATGACCAAGAAGCCTTTACAACAGAAGCTGAACCTCCAGTTTTCTTTACATTTGAAAGCATAGATTAATAGATTAATTAATACCTGCTTCCACACACAGTTGCAATGGCTTTGAAACATCCAGAGGCAAGCTGGTACGATCCCGTATAACATCGATCTATAGCCCAGTTGAAGAGATTGATTTGATCAGGATTCAGTTCCAGCAGGAGGACTACAACTTCACAACCAAGCTGATGAACCTGAGCAAATGTTGAAACATGATTAATGGGCTCAGATATGTTCATTCTCTAAATTGTTTAGAGTGACATAGGCAAAATGGGGACAACTGAGAATTCAAATACATAAAAAGAAATCACAAAATTTATAATAAATTTATTTTAGGGCAGAGTTGAAATGTGACTCAGGTTTCAATACTCCTCACTTGAAATAAAATTCTATGTACAAAGATTACATGAATGAAATAAATTTTCCAAAATGAATATAAAGTTTCCAAAGTACAGCACAGAAAAAAGCAGAGTCTTTGGAAAATCTACGACATTTGATAGGTGTTCTTGGGCAACTTACATTTATATTGATTAACTGACTTAACTGACTTCCTAATTCCTGAGAATTTCACAGTGACACGCCTTCATATTTATTCTTCTTTTGACTAATGCAGAAGCAAGGCAGACAAAGAAAGATACCTTTTGCAAGCCCGGGGGTATGAAACTTGTACGTTTAATCCAACTATACCATACAATCTAACAACTCTCCATAAGGACCTTGTGTCACTTTATCCTACTACCATCACTGCTACAAACACAACACAAGTAAGGTTTGGATTGTATAGGATAGTACTGGAACATCAAACACTAATGCCTATTAATATTTTGTCACTAAGTGTAGCTATGTACTTGTAAAGACTGCAAATGATCCTTATTGTTAATGGACAAGGTAGGATCCTTCTCATCTAAATCTGAACTAGTTGTATAGGCAATGTGGTTTAGTTACAATCCTTCATTACAGGGATTAATCATGAACTGAAGTGATTAGCTTAAGGGAAAGAAATTTGACCTATTTATCCTAATCAACTACCTATACTAACCTATATCCTCTAGCTGCTTCACACACATTTAGATTTTGCTGTTTGCCTTTTTTAGCAATCACAGTCGTGTGTGCTGGTATGAGACTTCTAGGGAGAACAGCAGATCAAAGTGCAAGATACCGCAAAGAGAAAGATTGTTCTCTCTCTCTCCACTTGATGTAAATCTCCAATCTACTCCTTGTTAATCAAAAAGACAGTTCAATTAGATATAAATGCAGAATTATGACTGTGTAGTTACTAAGTCAAAGCCCATCTTCACAGAAATGGAGGAGAAAATGGCAAGAATAATCTATTACATGTTCTTTAAAAAGAAAAAAAACACCTTTCCTTTTCTGAATAATTTTTTTCATCACTTATTTGCAAGACCTAACCCACACAGTTTTCACTAAGATTTGTTTCATCAGCATCTATGTTACCAAGAAGTAACAGATTTTTAGAATGTATACAGTCATAGTTCTTACAGTCACAAACTCTTTAGTCACCCAGTACAGACATTAAAGTTATTCATCAGTGTTGTATTCTGGTGAGTACTTACACGTAAATCTTGACAAGCCAGAATGTTATCAAGCCATTTGTAAAGATATCCATCAGGGGAAAGACCAACATTATCAAACACAGGTCCACAGCAGAGCACTGCTGACATGGCCTAGAAACAAACGAAACTTTAGTTGCCCAAAAAAGTAACATAATTCACCTTTCAGAATTATTTTAGCTCAGATCCAGGCAGACAGGACTGCCACTTGTTTTCCATTTTGAGGAAACTATAGTGAAAATGGTAACAGATGACTTTGCTAGAATTCAATAATTATGTTGCTACAGGCTGTATTGGATTCAAGATCATGCTCAGTTTAAGCATTTTGGAGGGAATACTATTGCCCAGCTTCCCAAGATACATTTTGTCATTTTACCCAGTCTTCACAAATCAAGCTACAAAAGCAGTTAAAATATACTCAGATGTTTCAATCTGTTTCTGCAAATATTAAAACTGTTTTACAGGAAGTGAGGCAGCTTATATAAGTACATAAGCTATTTCTTTCCCAGCTTATTTATGCAGGGGAGTTACAACTAGTTTTGTCACAAAAGTATATCATTACTGGACATGTCACCAGGCAAGTATGGGAGAAAGTCCTGAGATGTACACTGGTATAGATTCAGTATGCTGAGATACTGAATTTGGTACTACACTTGATTTCAGAGCCTAAGATCCTCTTGCTGAATCTGATAATCTGTTAATGAACAGCTAAGTAAAATTTTAAAATGCCTTCTGGTTTTGAAAATAGTTAGCCTTGAAAAGTGTTGACAAAGAAAAAATTAGATAACTTCAGTGCTATACTGTATGATACCACTGTACATATACATATGAGCGTACAAGTTTGCATTGAATATGCCAATTCAAATTTCTGTGAAATAAAAGGAAATAAACCCCACAGCTACTTGCATTTTGACTGAAAAACTGCTGTTACCGATTTGGACAGCGAAACTTTATTACCTTTAATGCACAATACTGGTATCTTGTAATCTGATGATTTCTATCACTGTAACGGTCCAGTGGTGTGAACATAATACTGAAAGGTCCTGCCCACTGACTGAATAAGATGAACAGGTGATGCCTCAAGCTCTGCTGAGGGAAGAGAAATCTCCTGTGGTGAACTAAGTGAACAGAAACAGAAACAGTTGTGACTTGTTAATATTGAATATACATTCATGTGGCATAATGATATCAAATGAATATCAAATTTCTACAAAAAGGGAGTTTTTTTATATGTTCAATATACACTTACTCCAAAGTATCTAAGCTCCTTTAAAAATCTAATGAAGGTAGTAAGATGCATCTAATTTCTAAGAGCCTTCAGTTCTGAATTAATGGGTAGTTATACAAACATGTACATCTGACTTCAGAAAAGCATGCCAGAACCTAATTATAAAATCAGGGGTTTCACTGCCTTTGCATTCCTTTCATGGTAAATATTTACTTGTTTTTTCCAATCCTTTAAATGCAAGCCTAAACAATACATACATCTTATTCTAATACACTAATAGGTAGGGACAATAAATAGAAGAAACTTGGTGCCTGTTTACGACAAAGATGTGGTATATGTTCTGAACAGCCAAATTACCTGAGCAAGTGAAAAAATATCTATGAATTCTTAACCACGTGGAGGAAAAAAAAGATAATTCTTTTAAACAATAGTTTTAAGTCCCCTCAGCAAAACATGATGTCAGAGGCCGTACTATGTTTATTGAAGAGACTGGCAAACTGCTACTAGCCAATTATTTTTCATGTGGAAACTGTGGTGGAGGCAAATAAAGTTTAACTAAACAATACTTATGCAAATCAGCATGAACAATGGCTAAAAGTGATAGATCTTGACATGATAAACATTTGTTTGCTAGGAGCTGTTATGGCTTTAGTTATTGATACATTTTAAAGCTGTCTTGTTAGTAGAAATATATCTCTGAATTACTGAAATGCGTTAAGTTCTTACTGTAGTCTCTCAAAGCATACAACATGACTTTCATTGTGGAAAATTCATACAACACGCAGTCATTGGTCATGCGCCTTGTAGAACGTCAGAATGAATGCAAAGAGGAAGGGCTTTGCAAAATAAAGGCTCATGGCAAAGTAACTACTAAAGAAATACTGTATTGGTAATGAACATCATGTAGAAGAGAAATAAAGGAAAGAAATTCAGTATTCTGTTTGCTGTTGGCAGCTAAGAACTTGACATCATTCAGTTCAAAGAGATTTTTTTAGAGAGTAACAGGGATGAAATTTTTTTCTTTATTTTGTTCAACTATTATAAGTTCTCTATGCAACTATACAACTTTGAAAAAATTTACATATTGGAAACTTACATGAAAGCATTTGTACATTATTTATTCCCTCACTTTCCTCTTTTGAATTCCTTTGTATTTGTTGCTACCAATGCTGCTATGTCTTGTCATAAATGATCTGGACATAATGATCTTAGACAGACTGAGTAAGCTGCAGACCTCATCGTTCAGTAATTACATGGAGGCCATTAAAGCAGAGGTGTTTTTTTCTTCTTTGCTAATGGAATTACATTATATTTCTGAAGTGATCTTGCAATATATAAAAAGCATGAATTCAACAGTAGAAATCTTGGTGATACAACTGGACTCAGGTAACATGGTCTCAACACCTTGTGCAAGTTTTTCACTACATTTAATACTGTACATTTTCTGCACCTACCTATATTCTTCAATGCCTGTCAGTTTATGAAGAGTCTGGCAATCAAGTCAGAGGGAAGAAAATAAGGCCTTATTTCAAAGAAATCTGGAGTCATTAAGGGTCACAGACAATTTCTTAGCTGGGCTTTTAAAGAGCTGATTATTATAACTGACTATTACAAGCTTCATCAAGCTTTACTGTTTTTTTTTTTAATTTAACTCTTAGTAGACTTTTGAACACATTTTTGTCTACATTTTCCTTAACATTCGTTACATGACAATTCACAAGCAGTAAAAAAGCATAGAAAAAAAAGAAGAAATAAAAAATTACTTTTCCAATATCTATATTAAATGCAATTTTATAGTATGTTGAGACAATTCAGCACCATACCTGGAACACACTGAATCAAGTTGGCAATCATTGCACTGAAATGTGCTCTCATATCCTTAAGGATTTCAACTTCTTTATCATTTTCAGCCTCCAAAAGCATGCGAGTCAGATCAACGTACTCTAAGAACAAGGCTCCAAGGGCTAACGTATCTCTTTCTAAGGCTCCATTTGTACTAGCATAAAGGAAAGTTGTACATTAATACAGAGTAACAGTGTAGTTATACTACAGTTTTCTGAAGAAATGCAGAATAATCTTTCCGTATCTGACAGACTACACAATTCTTCAAAGAACATACCAACATAATCTCAGTGTGGAAAACAGTGAAAATTATTTCACTTAAAAGATCAATATTTTTGATGAGTGATAGTCCTACCTGTCACTTATAACACCAGCATCAGCAAGTAGTTCAAAAATTCGCAGTAACTGCAGTCTTAGTAGATCTCGGCGTTCTCGACGTTTCTTGTTCTTGGAATTTAAAATAAAAACCACTTTTATATGCCTAGGTGTATACATTAAAAATTAGCAGCTTCAGAAATATCAGTACAGTGGTGAGATTTAGGAATTCCAGTTCAAGAATTTTCTTCATGAAGGAGTTCGTGTGCTTTTGGATATTTCACCAAAACACTCTGCTTAATGCACCAACAAAGAACTGAGTACAATCAATATTTTGTCTTTGGAAAGATTATTGAAAAAAATTGTTAACATCTACCTTAGTATTTACTGAAAATGTGGAAATGAAATAATGAAATACTGGATAAAAAATAACTAATATTCAAGGTTCATATGCCAAAACCCATGCTATCTTCAGGTAACAGGGATATTGATGCTAACTTAATGTCATCTAGTTTCAGTGCTGAAAGCACTGTAAAGTGCAGAACGTGTATCCACACCACAGGGAGATATTTTAGCCATTAGCCATGCTTGAAATGGAAATGCTGCAGTGACATGATCACCCATATTCAAGTTAGCTCCTAGCAGACACCACTCCAGTAGACTCTTGGGTATGTTGACTGCAGAGGTTGTACACACAGTTAATGTACTCCTCCCATAGGACAGGACTGCATGATTGTTAACTGGTTTATTGTATCTCTTTGTCTTCTAGAAAGCTGTCCTTTCTGTCTTCTGTCTTGCATGGAAAGATGTGAATGCAACAAGGCCTGTTCTTTGCTGAAAGGCTAAATTGACTTGTTTGCATCCTGCATCTCCAGTAAGCAAAAAAAACACGTGAAGGTCCAAAAGTTGCTATTGCACTCAAAGAAATTTGTAACCGGAACAAGAAAAACTCAGACAAAGCTCAGATTTTCCTCTTCAAAACATAAGAATGAGTCAGATCAGAGGCTTATCTCATGTAGGGCTCTGGCTCTGCCTATGGCCAGCAGTAGATGCATGGGAGAAGAAAATGATGCTTTCCCTGGTATTCTGACCCAGAACTTGCAGTCTGCAGCATCCTAGCCAATGGTTTCATTCAAATCATTATGCCATTTGATTTGTCCTACTCAGAGCCCTGTTTTTATCTAGTTACACCTTAAAGGTTCCAGGAAGCACATGTAGGGATAAAAGTAGTTTTACTGTAACAGTATTTACCCGACACAGCTGCCTCCTGCAATAGTGTCAGAGGTGATCTGGCGAGCTCCGTGCCAGCGCCCACAGAGCGGAACTTGTGCAATGTTCATTTTGGTTTACCCCTGCAGTTCTTGGCCATGCTGGTAATTCTCTTCCTAGTCATAGCATATGTCACTTCAAGGACATTATTTCTGGTGTGTTGGATACCTGCCTGTTGACATGGAGACAGGCCATGTTCTCTACAGTTACATGACCCATACACTCACTCCCGGGTTTACTGGTGACACTGTTTGCAGGAAGGTGGCCCATTTCTTCACATTAGGAACTACACAGGAATTAACATTGCAGCCTCTTGTTCTCATATTCCTCTGTTTTGTATCTCAACTCTGCTACGAAATGTGCTTTTAGCCCAGCTCTGTTACTGAAAGTGAATTTCTAATATAACTAAGTTTCATATCATAAGGTTTCATATTTGACAGGAAATTTTTCCTCAGAATGGAGTTCTACATTGTACATTTTTTATAGAATTTAAATTAACTAGGTTTTAATGGAACTATTTTAAATTATACAATTAATAAAATTCTTGTTGCACACAGAACTTGTTGTTTAGTACAAAAGAGTATATTTGTATTTCAAACAGATAGAATTACTATTTTTAAATGGATTTGTCAGTTTAAACAAACTAGTACATTTCATTTTTGCAACTAACCTCTGGCCTTCTTTCTAGGGCTTCTTTCATTAGTGGATGAAGTTCTTCTACTAATTCCCTAAATTAAAAAACATAAATATTTGTTAAAAAAATTTAGTGTACTTTCAAAAGATTCAGTATTTTATTCAATATATAAAAACAAATGTCTAAAGTGCAAATAAAAATCTGAATATGTTTAAATTACAACAAAAATAAAGCATTTCGATTAGAGACAAATAATTGATAATATGATAAAAGGGGAAATACCTGAAAACAAGGGAATTTGTTCTTCCAAATCCTAATACAAGTGATTCTGTTATTTCTATGCTTTCAAGTCTCATCAAAGGAACTAGTTGCTTCAGTAAGACTCCAACAGATGGAGTTCCAATAGCCTAAAATATATTTAGAAATTACTGAAATTTAATTGTCAGGATATCAATAATAAGTAAATACAATTTTTATTTTTTTTACAAACATACATTGTCCAAGAATCAATATGTATTTTAAAAATATGTTGAAATGATTTTACTATTATGGATATCAATACAGCAGTCTAACTGGATGTCTGCCTCTTTGTAATCATCTCAATAAGGCCTAACAAATTAATACATCTGGGAAATCTCTTTGCTTTAGTTCAGATTATTGTAATTTACTTAATTGTTGCTTCATTAAACTAGTCCAGTAATTGCATTTGAGGAGCTACTGCTCTTCTCAAGTTGCTACTACTTGAAACTGTGTTTCATGTATTATTCCTTCTGACAGGCATAAGTCCAACAGGAATACAATTTTCATTCCGAAATCTGCCTTATTGCTTCATGTTATAAATTTACAAATTGGGGTGCTCTACAAGGAAAGAAGGGGGATGACAAACTAAAGTTGACTTCAAACACATGTCCAGACCTTCTATATTTTGAATATATATCACCCAGAATGTGAAAAAAAGAGTAATATTTTGAAAATGCCATGGCTTTTGCCAAATATTTATTCATACATCATGTCATACAGATGTTTTAATTCTTAATTACATGTTAAGTAGTTTACATATATCAAAATAAAATATTCCCCTAACTAAAACACTTCCATTAGGATATGATTTTGCATGGAGATGCAGTTTAAAATTCTCCTAAATAAATAATTTGTTTGAAGCAGGATGCATCACCTTATTATCATAGTTCACTGTTCCATCAGGAGTGGTAGCCATGATCTCTGGTGTTGAAGCACGCAAGTGTCCTGGGCTCATAATACTGGGCTTTGCTACTCCAAAACAGAGAATAAGGTAGTTTCTCCACAAAGTAACATAGTTGTCTCCACTGCTTGCTGTGCTTGTTTTCTTTGCATTAACAGGAATACTAGAATTTAAAAATAAATTAAAAATACTAGAATAATTTCCTAGTCTTAATTGTACAGTATTTTAAAATATTTTAAAAGGGAATAAAACATGCTATGTATCTACCAGCTTCAAATAAACATGAGAAATCAATGGGAGAAACATGGGAGAAATCAGTGAAGGTAGAAAACTAGAGTTTTCCACCTGATAAGTTACAATTATGAAACTCAAAACTGTGTGGTACTAATCTCTGGGTGGCAACTTGCAGGACTTGTTGACTGATAGTGACACATGAGACTAAAAAACCTTGTATTAAAATCACACAGCCCATAAAAATGAAAGTTAAATGCAGACTGCCACTTACTTTGGATCCACAAGAGGCATTATCAGTTGTAGCCTTGTGAAAGCGTATGGCCAAGCATAGCTGAGAGCTGTAGGACAATGTTTTGGTAGATTCTCCTGCCTAAGAAAACTGAAGAGGCAGAGAACCCAAGGGTCTTTAACAGACTGTGCAAATATCCAGACATGGGAAGGACTTTTCACATCATAATGGCTATTTACTAGCACAGCATTCCACTCCACCAGCCACTGTAAATCCACACTGTGTGTTAACGGGATTGTTGTCTATGGAGAGAAAAGATAAATTACCACTCCTTGCCAAACTAGTCAGAAACCAGTCACATACGCAACACATTTGTTTTACTTCATTATTAATGTGCAGAATGAAAGCACAACATTCAAACCTTTGCTATAGAAGTTGCAACAACTGAGCTCAGGTGCTGCTATTTTAGATTAATTTCCTAATCCATGCATTACAGAGTCAGAATGTCTCTTGTTTGCTCAGTTTCTGTTTTTAGCTGCAGAGTGGCCCAACCTCACCACCAGTTTAATGTCCCCTTCTGTGCTGGTTTTGGCTTGGGTAGAGTTAACTTTCTTCACAGTGGTTAGTATGGGGCTATGTTTTGGATCTGTGCTGAACACAGAGTTGATAATACAGAGATGTTTTTGTTATTGTATTGCTTACACAGAGCCAAGGCCTTTTCTGCTTTCCCTACTGCCATGCTGTGAGGAAGCTGGGGGTGCATGGGAGGTTGGGAGGAGACACAGCCGAGACAGATGACCCCAACTGGAATGTCCAAAGGGATATTCCAGACCATATGACACCATGCTCGGTATATAAAGTGAGGGGAAGTAGAAGGAACGGGGGGACGTTTGGAGTGATGGTATTTGTCTTCTCATGTAACCATTATGCATGATGGGGCCTTGCTTCCCTGGGGATGTCTGAACACCTGCCTGACCATGGGAAGCAGTGAATTAATTCTTTGTTTTGCTTTGCTTGTGTGCATGGCTTCTGCTTTTCCTATTAAACTCTCTTTACCTCAACCCACCAGTTTTCTAGCTTTTACTCCTTCTGATTCTCTCCCTCATTCTGCTGTTGGGGGAGCAAGTAAGCGACTGCATGGAGCCTGGTTGCTGGCTGGGGTTAAACCACCAACAGTCCTTTTTCGCATCCACTGTGGGGCTCTAACCCATGACCCTGAAAAGGGCACTCACGTGGCAAGGACCATTTGTTGCTTTAAACCTAATCAGGCTGAAAAGAGCCCCAAACTGAGTGTTTCTGTTCTCTAGAAGAGAGATAGAGAGATAATCTCTAATAGAGCAGGCAAAAAAAGTTGTCTTACATTCCAGTTTTCTACTGATACTTTTTCATGCAAAATGCTTAATTTCTGCCACTTCTAGTGCATGTTAGACACATGAGGCCATGGAAGAAAGAAAGTAGAGATTCAGCCCAACTGGGAATTGCTTCGGAGCTTAGACTGAGGTTTGCAGGTAGAGAACACACAAGGAAGCTAAAGTTTATTCCCTTCTCATACAATAGCAGTGAGTGACTTCCAAGTGCCTCAAGGATTTGGTGGTGCTGGCAATAAGACTTTTTCAACAGGTCCAGAATCCAGGTAGTTTTGATTATAAATTTTGTTTATTGTTGTATGTAGTAACTTCTATATCCATAGTACCACTATTTTCATGGAATAGATTGTCTGGGACATTGTGGAGCCTTGGAGCTCTTGGGTAGATGGCTGGAGCCTTAAAGCTGCATGATTTCTCAGTTTTAGTTCTGGTATTTCATGTCTGATATTTGTTATGTAAACACTAGCAGTAACAATAGAGTAGTACTTACTGAATCTGAAACAGCCACATGAATAAAACTTTCAAGAATAGAAGAACTCAACTGATCCATGACATCAATCATAGGTCTGTCATCATCCTGCATAACACAGAGAACACAAGTTAACTGCTTCTTATTTTTCTGGTACATGAAACAGAACCATCTAAAAATTATGACATGAATCTAAAATAGCTAAAAATATTCACTGGCAATGATAGGTATATTTTTTCTTTTCCATATTAATCTCAGAACCATGTCCAGACTGTGGTTTGAAATGAAGTTAATTTGCAGCTATAGCTCACTGCTTAGCGAACAAAAGCACATATCAGAAAATCCCAAATGACTTTGGATAACTGCTATCAAAAGACTGAAAAATTAGCTTACTGTTTATTGAAGCATTCCTTTGCCATGAACGCACATATTTGTGTTCTTAGGCATTTAGATGGCTCACTGGGTTGTGACTGCCCGTACACAACATGACTGTCCATATTTCTATATCCATAAAAAAGACTTAGAGGTCTTTACTACAGAAGGAAAATGTATGTGAATAAAGTCAAATGTGTCTTGTGCTGTGTTTTTTACAAAATGGTATGCTATAGGAATGAGTTTAATTTCCAACATAAATTTATAATCCTGACAATACAAAAATGATCCATGCAGTAAAAAAGGTTTTACAGTGTATTTTACATTCACATCACACCAAGAGAAAACATTAAGTGGCTGTATGTGTTTCTGTTCAAATTCTTAAACAGGGCATATGTCATTAATGCTACATTGTTGAGTACACAGAAAGGTTTGCAGTGTTCAGGTAAATAGAAATAGTAAGATGAGATCAAATGCTTTATTAAGTGCATAGCTGCTACACTGCAGCAATCATGTTAAAAGCAACTATAATAGCAGTTTTGAATTTATCTTTGGAAAATTTTAATTCAAAGTTCCAGTTGAAAAAAATCATACCTCTGCTTGGCCAAGGGCCAGGAATAAAGAGCGGATTTCTCTGAGGATTAAAACAGCCAGTTTACGTGTAGCAACCTGGAAACTACACAGCAGAACCAGTGCAAATCCTTCGACTGCATGCAGTACATTAGAATAGGGGCTTCTTTCAGACTGTATCCTGTGGCTGGATCCATTTGGTATCAACTGTAGAACAGTGCAAGAGAAAAAATGCAGTGGTGGTGTTTGAAAACCAGGTCTCCAAGCAATATTCTATTTAACTAGGACATATAAAGAAACAAAATGCACAGGTCACGTAAATACTGGACTAGAAAATTGACAGTACACCCTCAAACAACCAAGTTTTGTTGCTTTACGTTACCTTGTTCCACAAAAGCAATGTATGAGTCAAGTCCGTTGACTAAACACTTCCCTCTAATTTTCAATTAATCTACACACTTTTTCCATCCTCCACTAGAAAGTGAATTAATAAGTCAGACTGTGAACACTTCATACTTTTTCTACTCCAGATAGCAGGTCCTCAGGTCCTTGTTTGATACTGTAGCAGCCAACACCTTAGGTGGGTGGCTTCTAGAACCTAACCCCATCAGTGAAGTGTAACCATATTTAATGAAAAGTATGTGAGGATTTATCTTTTCTACATTTTTTTTGGTACTGCTATTATTACCTATTAATTAATGGTCCTCTGTGACATAAAGCAGACCTCATGCTTGCCCAAAGGAATGCATTTACAATATGATTAGTTTAGCAGATAAGACGACTAAAAATCATTTCTCATAAAGAAAATATCTGTGGGACAGTGCAGATGGGAGGAGCAGGAGAAAAGCTGTTCAGTTCCCAGAAATATTTGTAACAAATGGAGACAGCAGGCTATTGTAACAATCAGGTTCTTTGATGTTTCTGAATCAACCAAATGAAATGGTTATGGAAAAAGAAGATCTATTTCCCTCTTCACAGCATTCCCACTAGCATTATCAATCTGTTTCAGTCCTGGGAAAATGTCCTTCTGCTGTAACTACATACACATATTTCACTTTATGTGCTTTTGTTGATGTGCATATTTTAGTTTGACATGCATTCTCTTATGTTGCTCAACAACAACATCTGCTGTATTACACGAGGATGTAGCTGTCCTCAAAAGACATGTGAACTAATTATCTAAAAAATTTTTACACAGTTAATTCTTCTCAGGTGAGTAAATACAAAACACACAAACCACATCAATATAAAGGAATATAATTTCTGCCTTCAATTAATATAAATGTTAGGATACAGATGTCTTGATTTCATACCTCTCCAGACCTGGTTTTTGCCTGTTCAGAAGCTTTTCCTGGAGTGTGTATTACAAGCTTCCATTGTGTAAGCAATTGTAGCAGCAACTTCAGTGAAGTATCAAGAAGGGTATGATGCATATCATTCACTTCACGTAGCAGAAAATTGGTAAAACCAAAGAGTACATCCTCCCGCCAGTCAACAAAGTCAACAAGTAGACCCTGAAGAGAATTCTGTGCAATGTGTCGAAGTTCATCATCCATATGGATAGACAGTCTGTAAGTAAAAGTAAATGTCAGATAACAACAAATCTAAGAAGTGTTTATCATGGCACAAAGCATATGTTTCTCAGTAGCATAACACTGATAGAAGATTCCCACTGACAATGTAAATTCCAATGATGCTATCATAGTTTCATTATTACTGACCAAAATTAACAGCCTTGACTTGTTTTTATATTGTAATTCATGCTATAACAGTGCCTGAAGATATTCAAGGATCCAAAAGAAGTGTGTTCCACTCCTAAAATATAGTATCTCTAAAGTACATGCTTTGGTGACTTTGCTGTCTCCTCAAACCAAGTAAATTTTTTATTTACTCACTTATAAAATAACTTCTATTTAGTTATGATAGCAAAAGGCTTACAAATTAGTATATTATTTCATAATGTATGTATTTATTTGTTAAATTTAAATATAAAAATAAAAGAATCGCAACACCTCAGCTGCCTAACAGTTAAAATGAATCTTTAGCCCAGAGGCAAATCTTTACTGAAAGTAAATCTTCAAGAGAATTAAAAAGAAGCATTTGAATTTTAAAAACTGCTTTATATTGTAAATAAATTAGGATAGGTAAAAGGGAAAAACAGCCTCAGGACTTTCTATACTTTTAGAAACACACTGGACACCCCTAAAGTTCTTCCGAAAGATGGTGACATTTCTGGTCCCATTTTAAAATTTTATTTCCTTCTATATTTTCATCATGTTGAAGTTCTTTCCAACACGAATTCTTTATACTTTCTTCTGATACAGAAATCATAAAATCACTTCTGTGTTGGTAGTTGGCAGAATAAAGTAAATTCAGATTAGCATGTTCTGCATTTTTTGGTTCATTGCCTTTATGATGTATTTTGTTTTAATTACCCATGAGACTGTAATTTTCTGCAGTGTGTTAGAACTCATTTTTAAAGTATTTTATCTACATTTAATCTACATAGTTGAAAATGAGGACTCATTATAACAAAATGGACAGAAAGCTAGGAGAAAAAACAAAACAGCAAATGGAGTGGAACCGAATTCCATTCAGTTGGAAGAGTATGATGAGATGTGGTTCGTAGAAAATTTGATTCATTATAGCTGCCTAATTTGGAGGCAGGGGACATTTCATTGAAGTGAAATGAAAACAACTGCCATGAAACTTCACCCCTGGAGAATATGACTCCAAAAATAACTGTTATGCTTTAATAACCATGTGACTTTCTATATAAATTTAGAAACAAAGTATTTTGTTGTGCTAAGGAAGGATCATTTTTGTCTCCTCTTCAGAATGCCAAAACCAGACAATCAAGCAAAACTTTTGAGACTACCATTAAGTTGTCCTTGAAATGACTTCCACAATGACACAAAGTTATAACAGAAAAGAGGATACAAAAGATATACATCTCCTAAGCCCAAATTACAGCATTAACTAATGAGATGAAATTCAAAGTGAGCATAAGAATGCATCTATGTATTACCACTATATGACAGGCAGACGAGGAAGCAAGTACAAGTTTGTTTGTTTGCACTTGAGTCAGTTAAATTTAAGACCTACTTGAGAGTTTGTAATGAATGGTTGCAGTGGGCAGTGAAAGGGCAAAAGATACAGTATATACTTGACATCTGCTCTATGGTTTATAATTTGAATACAGCTGTCCTGGAAGAAAGTCTAGCTTCTCCTTCTGGAAACTGCCAAAAGACACATCTGTTGTAAGGATGAAAAACTTAAACCAAACTGCGAACAGAAGAACGGATTAACCCGAAGATGTTACTTTATCTTTAGTGAAAAGAAAATATTTAACAGCTTTTAAATCCCAACAACACAGTCCCACTAGCAGAACAGCTTCTAAGGGTCTTTCGAAAAACAGAGAGGAACTGAAACCTCACCTCTTCAAAGTTTTTTATCCCTGCATTGAATTTAGTCTCTGACCCAGAAAAGACACAATATTGTAATGTAGTGTTCTCTAGAACACAAAGACTTACTTCCTGGGCCTACTTTTTCATAACTGGGAGAAGCAGTCAGTCTGGACTCAAACATGTGGCAGTATATAAAATCTAGAAACAGCTCTGGTGCTGGAGCATTCTGGTGACTTACATTAAGACTAGGCCAAGTATTAATTCCTTAAACACTTTATTACTTTCTTCTCTGAAGGTATGTTTTTATAGATAGTTTTCAGTTCATGGAGTACCAGGCTAAACAGATCTCATTTTTTTCAACTCGCTGATCTTTTTTTCCCCTTATTCTCTGGTCAGTCTCTTCTTCAACTACAGTGCCCCAGCTTGGACATTGTTCTCCAAATCAGGCATCCTTGATAGGCATTAGATCAGAAGAACTTTTACAAATGTCTTATAGACTTATTCCTATTTATATATGTGAATGAGGTTTGTCCTTTCATAAGAACGTCGCTTCTTTGTACCTGTTCAGTTTTTGATCCTGCTCAGCAATACTGAGACCTTACTCAATTATGTGAACACCACTCCTGAATCATCAACTATTTTTAATTGCTTTCCAACCTATTATGTACCTACTTATTTAACCAAAATTGTGTTTCCCTTGCTTATACATAACAATCTGATTTAAAACAGTATCAATGTCTCAAAGATGTTGTAGCATGTACATGTACATGTACATGTACATGTACATGTAGAAGAGAAGACTCCCAAAGGTCCTCTTCTTAGGGAAAGGCTGAGCACATAATTGCTTCTGAAGTTGCTCTAGAGATGCTTTCCTCAGCTTCTCTTGATGTCTCACTTCTCACAGTCAGAAGCAGATAACTCAGCAAACTTACTGCTTGCATTGTCCCAGCATGACAACTACCCAAGAAATGCTTAGAATCATGACTGATCTTTTCTGCATGAAGTCTGATGAGAGAATAAAGACCAATGTTATATTGACAGTTGTGAGACTTAAGGGGGGAGCACTAATTTATAACAAAATCCACATTAGTCTCCAAACCTTCTTAAGAGAAGTAAGAGGTCTGACCTGGACAATTCTCTGAGATTGAAGAGCTGTGACCTGAATAGTTATGTGCTTTCTACCAGTTCAGTTAAAGCCATTAATAAGGATAGAACGCTAGTTAAAATATCGGATTAAAGGAAAACATGTCCTTCTAAATTTCCCTTAAGCAGAATTGATGCAACTGTGTAATATGGTATATAATATAATTTGATAATGTGATGATTTAAAACATCCAACTGATTTACACCAAACAATGTAAACACAAGGAAATCAAGTTGCACTGCAGCACAGCTACCATTGGCTGATGATTTGGCTTGTTTGGCCATTTGTGCTCTCTACTACTAGCAGAATTAATTGTTTCACTGCTTTAGTACATCCCTGGGAGTTGATTGTTCAAGGAGCAGAAAAAACTCCTTTTGCATGTAACCCTCTGGCTCCCGCGTCTGCCATTCCTCACAGATGTTAGAAAAGCAAGAACAGGGTGGCAAAGATTGCTTTGCCACAGTTATCTGAGAGCAAAGTACTGCAAAGGTCTAATGGTTCAATTTAATATCACAATCCACTTACATAAATAACACAAGTTGGAACCTTGGATACTTGAACTGAAGTATGAGAGTCTTGGATACTTGAACTGAAATTTAACAGACTGACAGTACCTGTTATCATAATTATTTGCCATAAGTCACTCATTTGATGTCCTGAAATCTAACTGGTTTAGCAATTGTGTTGTAGGTTACCTTATTCCGTGAAGTCCATCTACACAAATTAAATGAAAGGAGATCATATTTAAACTTATCTTTTTCTTTATGTATAATAATAATAATAATAATAATAATAATAATAATTTAAAAACTTTTTTTGCAAGATACTACATCTGGTATCTGTTTTACCAAAGATGGGGGGATGATAAAACTAAACAGGTATCTCCATGTTTTTCCACTAAAAAGAAAAGATCTTCTCTCTTCATAATCAGAATGCTGTGATGGTTAGAAAAAGGTAATAAATTGTGACTACAATGAAGAACAATGAATATCATGTAACCTATGTACTGACGGAAAAGAGTTTTGGATGACATACTGACTCTTTTATAAAAATAGAAGTCTATAATATAAACACAAAAATTGTAAAAACACGCTAGGACTCCTATGTCTTATTCATTAAGAGCTATTTACTTTTTATAAACATATGGTTTTGTCTAAGAAACAGTTTATAAATTCTGTGGCTTGGTTTTTCATATCGTTCCCCTTAATGCTTGAACAGCTTACCTTGCCAGCAAGTCGATCAACTCGAGTTTTGACATTCCATCAGGAAGCAATCGTGGAATAGCAGCAACACATGTTCTGAACAGATCGATTTTTGGTTTTCTTTCACCACTGAAAAATTAAAACGGAATTTTAACTAATCTTAAGAAAGAACTATGTTAAATGAACCACCTCCAGTTTATCAGAAAAGGACTGGGCATAATGAAATTCCAGAGGCCTACTAAGAACATCTGGATGGAAAGCTAGACACTATAATGAAACAAGAAGGAAACAAGAATACATTTCTCTTTTGAATGAATGGTTTTGATTTTGACATTTTTCATGCATTGTATCTATACAGTACTTGAAAAATCAATTATTAATGATTCATTTGTTTCTTTTTGAGAGGAACTGGAAGATATATAAAGAATGGCAGTATAACGTAGGAAGATTCCTCCATCAAGATCAGCATTTATACGATGAAAGCTTTGGATGAGGCAATGAGGAAAGAGTTGGGGTGTTCTCCATCATAGGGCAGCTGTATTACACTGGTTGTATAAATCAAATACCAGATATGTAACAAGTTCAAATAACATGACTGAAGATCCAGGCAGTTGCCCCCAATAGGGCACAGACCTATGGAAAACCATCACAATACATTATTACACTGAAAAAGGTACATAATTCAGAGGTAGGTATGGCCAGAGATTTTCTGTTGATCACTGCCAGAGACAGCAGCCCTTTGGCAACTCTTATCAGCTAAAACATGTTTTAGCTGCCCCAAGACTGTTCTAGTCTGTGGAATGGCTCAACTGCTTCCTAACAGCCTGGGAAAGTCATTGAGCCTAAAGTTCAGCATGAACCAAACACTAGGTTGGAAGTCTACAAGTCTGCTAAAAGTAGCTCAAGTTTCAGCTGTTGATTATTTTCAAAACAGATGCAGTTGTTTTCTTACTAGTTTCCTACACTTTTTGGTAAGTATGCAGATCAAATATGTCCTTCAGATAGACTCCAAAATATGGATTTTTTTATTTGCTCATTTTTATCTCAATGATTCATTATTTGATCATGGAACATAGAGGAAATTACCAAAGTGTAACAGCATTTCAAATTGTGCAGTCTTTCCCACAATATTATTACCTATTAGTCTGTAATATGCTTTGGAGGGATCAAAACCAGCAAGGTCCTATTTAGGGACCATACTATTAACAGGCAGAGAAAGACTGTCCCTCTTTTAATATGCTTCTGAGAAAACTAGAAAAGGATGAGGGTGAAAAGAGAGACACCAGGCATTGTAAGCTCCATAACACCACACTGAAATAGTGACAAAACAAAACATGAACTTCGTTTTCCTGTACACCAGTCCGTTGCCCTGATTACTAAACTACTCTATTCCTCCATCCAACAGAGGACATTGCATTTGCATACGTTACTTCTGTGTTCAGTCACAGAGAAAATCTGGATTCAATACAGTCTAAAATAAGATTTCTGGAGTAACATTGACCATTCACTGAAACAACGGGCACTGAAAAGGCATAAACTGACATTAGACTTACTTAATTCAAAGACTAAATACAGTTTTGTATTGAATACCATTCTGTCTCTTAACACCCTATAGACTTATCTGCTTGGATATATATTACATTAATAAAATGTTGATATTGTTTTAATCAACTGTCTTAAATTGTACAGTTAGGGAAACTATTTTCATAATGAATTACCTCTGTCTCACTGTATCTATATTCCAACAGATAGAACTTGAAAGGTGTCAGCAACTGACTGGAAAAAGAGTAAAATACAACATCTCACTGAGAATTTGGTTACAAACAAAACCCTTTCAACTACTATTGCTAATGCAAATACTACTTGGATTAATAACTAGTGCAAAAACTACATTTTTATAGTTGTAAATATTAAAGTGCCATTGGTAGTTTTATCTGCAGGCAAACCAAGTAGTCCTTGCTGACTTGAAATGGAAAACGAACTTTGCAGGGTTTCCTTACTATCAGTCCCCAGCCAGGGTAAACAGTTTGTGCATTTCAAATGGAGACTTGTAAAGTAATAGTCTGAGAGGAAACTCTTCTGAAGGCAAATAAGTAATTATTTATAAATATAAAAATTTATGGGTGTTCTGTGGCTTATCAGCTGCTCAAAAGAGTGGCAGGGGAAGGTCCAAATCTGAGGCTCAAGTTCCCAATTTATCATCTGAGCTACCAGGCACAGCATGCAAAGTGTCTGGCAAGGGGGGCCTCACAGAGCCCTGCCATCATCTCAGGCTGACTGAGGATACAATGGGACGAGCTCTGGATAAACCCAGTGACAGCAGTCCTCACCTGGACACGTGTGTTTCCATACCAGCAGTACTGGATTTTAGTCAGGTATTGTCAGCAAAAACCTTTGAAGTACTTCCAAGGACAGGTTTGTATATTAGAGAAATGGATGTCCTATTCTGACTAAAGTAATTACAACAAGTATTGAAATTCATATTCCAGTGCAGGATGCAAAGGATGCTTCATACTCAAGATTTTAGTAAGACTTTCCATTTATTATTTCAACAATAAATGCTTAAAAGATCAGTCATTAAATATGGTAGCAAGTCTAACACTGCCAAAGAAAATTCCACAATCTGTATACTTTAAAATGTGATGCTATTAATTGCCTAGCTACTTCCCTCTGATTCCTGTTTTGTTTGTTATTAAAAATACCACTATGATATTCAGTTTATGCATGAACTATATGTAACAATGACAAAAGCAGTAACTTTATAATGTACATAAATGTAGTGTGGTATCTGTGAATTAAAGCCCATAAGAATTCAAAATAAATATGTAACTCTAATGAAGCACGGGGTTCTGAGAATAAAATGGTAAGCAATTACACAAAAACAATATGTTGGCTTTTCCACGTATCCACAATAGAGGTTTTGAAAGAATCATTTTAAATGCTGATAGTAACAGCTAATGATGTTCTTGTGAGTTCACGTAATTTTAGATCGACTGATAATTAAGCATCTCAGATATTTTTTTCCTTGGAAGAACAAGTAAAAATGTGTTATAATGTGGTTTGCCTTTCAAATGTATATATTAAATCAGAGATCATCTGGATATAAAGTACAACACAAAATACAGAAACTTACACATCTAGATCTTCCAACCTTTATATTTCTCATAATAGTTACTACCAAACCATAAGACTTTCTGAAATTTAAAACTCTTTTAAATTTATTTGCTCACTGACTCTAAAAATAAACAGTACTTTGGTGATGCTGAGAAACCATCAAAAGCATATTTATAGCTAAGGTTAAGTAGACTTCTTATCTAAGTGCTCAAGGTTTTACTATGCAATTATCTTTTGAGAATAAAATGTGAGTTTCAAAACTCACTTTCTCTGCCACAAAAGCCTGGATACCCAAAATGGTTATGAAAAATGGCTGTGAGTACTGAAAAGGATGAGGGGTAGGACTATAAGAAAAATATGAAATATTATTGGATAGTAATATTAGCATTGACTATAAATAAATAAGACTACACTGGCAACACAGCTTACAGTCTCATCTAAAGTCACTGCAACAAATAAGGGCAGAGAAATGATATTAAAACATAAAGACTCTATCAGTTCTAAGAGGTAGTTGAATTTGGCCAGTCATTGCAGTCTGTCTATCACTCCCAGTATTCTTAACAAGTTGATTTTTTGGCAGTAAATAAAAAAACAATCTCAAAGTGACCGGTGTTCTTTTCATTGCAAGGTCTTCTTACAGTTGAGAACTCTACAATCTGTGCTTTGCACGTGTTAAATGATGTCTCTGTGTCACTAGAACTCTCTCCAGGAAACTTCCTTCATTAATAATTTTAGATAAGGGTGTAAAATGCTGCTGTTCAAAACAGCTCGAAACATACGGGTTTGATTCCAGTGGGGTACTGCTTAAATCCAAGACTTCTCAAAGAATTACTTGGGCTTTTAATTAAGATTTGATTTTGATTACAGGTATGAATAGTAATGGGAATTTTGAAAGATTATTATTAATACGGATTTATGGAATTTTTTGCATTTATTTTGAAGTTCAGTGAAGCAAATATACCCTGAGACAGTGTTCTGAAGCATAGACTGCCAGGTTTTCCACTTGAGCTTTCAATTTCTACCATGTAAACATCCATAGGATTCACACATTATTTTGCCTACATCAAGAACATCTGTTCAATTCCAAACATTGCAACAGGCAAAGAAGCACAATCAACTTGTCATAAACACTTTTTCAAAGTATATACTAACTAAGCTAAATGTTCCAGTTTCTTGCTTATTCTCTGATGACTCATGATAGACAGAAATAAAGTTCCAAAATTACATCTCAATAGTTTATAGGATTTACTGTTCCTTAGCACTCACGTAATCATGTCTTCAGGTTCTTTGTTAAGCATCTGTATGTTGGTGAGCATCATGCACCGACCCACTTCCTTGTCAAGGTGTCTGAGTATGTTGTCCACGGCTTTCCTTACTTGAGAATAGTATAATGACATACCTGAAATAATATGCATTTTTGTATAATTTGGGATATTTATAGGTACATGTATTTCAAAAAACAAAGCTGCTTACTCATGCTGTGCTGCATGAAGAAAGATCAATGTTTTCCTCATGAGATAGCATATTCCACTAGGAATTATATTCTGATTCAAACACAGAATATGTTGCCTGCTCCAAAAGGAATGCTTGCATATTATACATGGAAACTAGAATATTGTATCATAAACAGCAAAAAATGGCTAATACAAACTAAGAATTTAACAGTGCAAACATTTGTTATCAAATACTACGTTGTGCATTTCAACAGCAGTGGGTCTTACATTGCTTATTTCTTGATATTACTACAATAATCTAGCACAGTACAACACAGGTCTTTGCCACTTGTTTAGACTTGGTTTCATTCACATAATTTTGGGGACTTAATGAAGTGTGAAGCTGAGTAGCCAGATTGTGTTTTTTTACAACAGAAACAGGGCATGATACAGAGGCTCTTCTCCTACAGAACAGGGTTCCCTCTACACATTGCCTACGAAGGAAGCTCAGATAACAGTGCTAATAACTTAGGCACTTCAGTACAACTTTATTTTGAATTTAAAAGTTTTGCCCTTTTGAAAGTTTCACTTTGCGTGAGATACTGCATGTAAAATGAGGATATCAAGGGAATCTTTAACGGTTTTCAAAGCTGGTACATTTTCTGAGCACAGGTACTGTTTGTAACAGGATGAATACCCATGAATAAACAAAGCTATTCAATGTGGGAGGCGTGTCCAAGGCACAGGGTATGTGCCAGGGCAGAGGAGCCCAGGGGAGCATGCGCCGACATAGGTAACCTCATTGGTCAAGAAGTCACATGGTGTTAAAGGATAAAACAGTGCGGATTTTAAAATAAAGGCTCTTTGTCTCACCACCTCATGAGGAGCTGTTTTTCCTTATTATATAAGGACTTGGCGTCCCCTACAATTCAACGATGAAAGAAGCTAATCCTTAACTATCTGTGTGTTTAATCCATCCCAGAACACCGCATTGCTACCGCTTGTGGAGCACGACTGAGGACTTTTCAGAAAAATTTAAGAAGAGCAGCATTTGTCTAACTAAACCATACATTTCAATAGAAGGCACAATAAAATAAATGCTTACAATAAAGAAATCAATGGAATACTTAACAATAATAAACTATTCTGCTCAAGTGCTGAAGACTTTTTCACATCCATTCTCATCCAAGTTTCTACTTTGTCCATTATCTTACTGACCTATCATTTTAGCTTCTTCCTCTGTAAGAGTTTTGCTCAAGTACGTTTTCTTCACTCTGAGAGTGTTTCCAGAGGGAAGGACAGCTCCAGTCACTGGCATTGGAGGTTCACCATCTTTTTGCTGCAAGCTATCAGCAATCACCAAGAAAGCTCTCAGACCGATATTCATTCTCTGTAAAGTTCAGAAGACGGATGAGTATCATAATCAAATAATCACATTCTATTCATATTCTTCATTCACTTTGAAATTTTGAGTATGCACTTGCCAGCATTTTTTTTCTGTATCTTCACTACATTACCTAGTCTAATATACTTCACAAAAAATGCCCATGAAATACATAGTGAATTCATATCTCCACTATGAGCAGTGCTCTCCCCTCTTATTTCTAACTATTTGCATTAGTACATTATGTTTTTATCTTCAGGATAAAACACATGAATATGATCTGAGATTTAGTAATGTGCTGTAAGTGGACCTTCAGTTAAACACAAATGTCCTACGTGGTCCACTATGAAAAAAGATCAATAATTGTCTTGAAAGGCCTCTGGGTTGATCATACTGAGAGAAAAGTCTGGAATGATGCTCAGTGTCAAACTACAATGCGAAAACATCAGTAAGATGAGTCTAAGTGACCTGAATGCCTTCTGGGAATTCACCAGAGGAAAACTTTCAGGCTTTGCATTGCAATGACTAAAAGACAGAATGTTTTCCATTTTTCAGGAATGTGTTCCAAAAACTCAAAGGTTGTTCTACTGACAGTCTCCAAGAGACATGTTTACATAAATTATGGGCTTTTTTTTGAAGAATGCTAAAATCTACATACATAAAAAGTGGCTCTATAGTTTCACTGTTTTCAGATTTACAATGTTGTTGAGAAAAAGTAAAATTTCAGATGTTGATTCATGAAGGGGCTAAGGACTATGTCCCCCCCCATCAGCTTGAGTATATGCAATGCTAGCACACAATGTCCTTTGCAGGACCCTCCTCAGTCAATAATGCAGGTGACTGATTCAGAGCATGGCAGGCACTACCTGCTCAAAAATTCTGTTTCATTTTTGTCTATTCTACTGCGGAAAGATGAAAGCTGTGCTCAAAGTAAAGCTTGTTTTTCACTTTTGCTGCTTTTGACAGTAAAAGGTTTAATCTACTTTTCCACATTTTTTGTATCAAATATAATTTTGGTAAGGTAACTCATTCTATTTTAACACCTTAGTGAATAGATATGACTGTTTAATATTGCAAGATTAATATTGACATGTGTTATGAGATGATCACAAATTATTTTTATTTTTCATGTGTTTATTCTTAATTTTCAAATGAAAATATTTTCAAAATTTTAAGTAAATGCATTATTTTTAAGAGAATTTTTAATTCTTTTATTATTTATTTATATATTGATTTTTTTTTTGAAGTTTTTCAAATTTCTGTTTACTTTCTCTAGGAAAAGCACTAGGAAGTTGACTCACGACACCAGCTCCAGTGGAGCTTTCCTGGCCAGAGTGGTAAACTTATTAGAATGTTTTCTTTTTTTTTCATCTTCAATTCTTCTTGCACCATGTACTCTTTTTCAGTAAAACTGTTTTGAAAAACATTGGAATTGTTACAGAAAAATTACTGTTATATTGAAATAGTTTAAGCCATTGTATGTAATAGCAGCAGAGTGATATGGACATCAATATGTTTATTTATTTATTTATTTATTTATATTTTTGTTTTATACAGTTCCTCTACTTCACATTTGATATTCTTCACTGAGAAAACATGGGATAGGCATAAACAATGTGACATTTTACAGGTAAAAGTCCACAGATGTATTTCAGCAATGAATCAAATTCAAGATTTGGCCTGAAAAATGGACAAAGGTGAAAGCATGCTTAGAATGGAACCAGGAAGTACATGTAGGACATACAATACATATTAACTCAGAAAAAGAAAAAAGAGCAGATGTACATCATACCTCAGGGTTGAGACTGAAAGCTTTTGCTGGTTTTCCAACACAAAGGAAGTCAAAGATAATTTCTTTCATTGCAAAATCTAAACGCTCCTAAAACAGTAAAAATACTGCAAATCATTAGCTGCCCACTTCTGCTACTTATTTTATTTAAGGCAAAAGAATGCTGAAAGCCAGTTTAATCAGGATTTATTTAAATATATGAAAAAACAGATTATCAGAAGTATGTAGAACATATTATCAGATCTAAGCTTTTAACACTGCTTTATGTTGACAAAGTAAAAAACTTCTAGGATTTAAATAGGAAATTATCCATTTCGGAAATAAGGCTTTTAATTATTTCATTTAAGCTGTGGTAATTATGGTACTAACACAGTATTTTATATAAAAGGAACTTGTTCACAGATGGTACAGTTCAGGGAAGATTTTAAGCATCTGTTTGATTCATTCCTATTCAGAGACTTTTAAGTATGTGCTTAAGTGCTTTGCTCAATGGGAATGTTTTCTGAATCTTAGTCATAAAAGAGATGAAGCTTCCAGCACCACAGGTTAGTTTATTTTAGCGATTCCCATCTGAACCGATGAAAACTAAATGCTGAACTTCATCTGACTTACTGCTTGCAACTTATTGTCCTATACAGTAGGAATGATTCGGTACCAAGATAAAACATGGCTTACTATTTTGAACTTTACTGACAGTCAGAGCCTGTCAACAAATGCATTTTCTGACTTGCTGGAAATGAATAAAACTGACAAAAATTACATTTGAGTTGAAGTGAACCAATTTTTATTTATTCTCAGTGGAACTTGCTGTTCAAAAGAAGTTTGCCCCAGCTCAGTCTATAATTTCATCATTGCCTAGATGAAAGATACTGACAACAGTGTTGCAAAAAATTCAGTCATTAGAAGAAAATTAGAAAATTCAGTCATCATTTGTTAATTTGTTACTGGGAAAAGAAGTTGTTCAATATACGGAAAGATATATGCAATGGTTCTCCCATACCTGTGCAATAAACTGTATTATCTTCACAAAGATGTTTAGAGGCATATCTCTTGGCACAACACCACGGGACCCTTTTGGGAAAAGTGTTGTGACAATAGTAATAAGTCGACTGCAAAAGAAAAAAAAATTAGACATTTCTGGACCTTGCAGACCTTCACTTACCATGACACTACCATTTAGAATGACTAGAAAGTATTTCCTTTGAAATGAAAATGTAATGGAGTATCTTGTTCTGATCCTTTGCTACAAATTCAATGTCATTATTTTATTTCATTACTACATTACAAGGAACAATAAATCAGTCAACGGCCACTACAAAAATATTTTTAACTTTCCCCAGGCAAAGATTGATTTTTAGTTTTTCTAAAAGCAGAAACCCTTTATACAGTAATTTTAATAGGTGGCAGAAAAACTGACAGCGCCACAAGAGGGAATATTTTGTTGTGTACAATCGAGTTTCTCATTTCACAACAGAAATAGGTTCAATTCAAAGGAATTCAGGAGAACTATAAAATCTCTTCACTGGCAACATCCACTCTACAAGGGATTTTCATCACAAATAAAGCATTTTACCTTTGGGTAGCTGTGTTGCTTTCACATTTAATTCTGATCATGTAAACCCACAGTAGTCTGTACAGAGATTCCAGTGCAACTCGAGCCATTTTGGGGTCCTTGTTCTAGAGAAATATATAACATAAGAATAAACTTCAGGAACAAATTAGAAAGGAAGTCCTGCACTTAACAGATGTTAAGGTTCAGAGTTTTGACAATTAAACTACAAAAAAGATACACCCTCACAGCTGCTCAGTGTTCCATTCCTGTAGCTGCAGGATGCTTATGCATCTGACCTACTTTTCCTGTTACTACTTAAGTTGCTGAAAAACCCAAGTATCAAGTTAGTTAAATTAGATACATGTTGCAATCTAAAATCTCAGTTTGAAACCCACCTCAATTTGACTCTGAAAACCTCATATTCATTAGATTCCATCAATTCAAAAGCTGTTGCCCTATAGTGGAGACCTGGTATGAAGAACACAGCAGATAAAGAAATGTACCATACATATTCAAATGTGAAAGGATAAAAATCTGAGGATGCTTAGGCTGGCCTAATTAACATGGCATCTAGGACCAGCTGGACTGAATTGGATTATCTAATTTTGGAAACTTCTGAACTAGTACAAGACTTATATTTGGTTTTTTTCGGTCGTATGCCATTTTCTGTTTCTGTGGCAGTTTTAAGGGCTTTCTGTGTAGTGACAAGTTTATGCAGTCCAATCAGATGGTCTCCCACATGCTGGGCCATCTGCTGGGTTAAACTTTGAAGGAGTTCAGTACACTTTGACCCAAGATAAGATTTGCCTGGCCCACAGTGCAAATCTCCATGGCAAAGATCTGAGATACTGTCTGCATACAAATGTTGAGTCATAGATCAAAGACTGTGGTTTGATCAAAGAACCTGCAAATGATGCCGTCAGTAATTATTGAATGTGTATTGGTCTGGATTCTGCAAAATTGAGGGAAGGCAATTTGCCAGTGATATGGGAGATAACTTCAACTTTCAGCATGGCATCTGTCACAAGTCTAGGAATAGAAACACTTTCCTTGGGTTGCAATTCCCATTTAACTCCTTGACAACACATTTTATGCAATAAAGCTTTATGTGGACAGAAAACTGAATATCATTTTTTGTTTATTATAGCAGTATACAATGGTTGTCACAAATGATTAGAATAAGTGGTAAAAGGAATGCCGAAGTTTACTTGGTCCATTAATCTTTGCAGAATATTCAAATTGTAACATCTGTTACAATCAATTTTTTTATTAACTTCTTTCCTTTCAATCCATTTTTCATCAAGGATAATCATGTCAGTCCTTGTAAACTTCAGACCTAAAAATCTGATTTCTTCAACAGGTGGTAAAGTATATTTATCAAAGTTTATTTTTACCCCAATGCTTTCAAGAAAACAGCAGACTGTGGTTAACTGAGATAAGGTAACAAGAGGCTATGTAGCAGAGGAGGAAGTTATCTCTGTTAGCAAATGTCCAAACATTCTTGCAAGGAGATAGTTCAGCTGTGACGGCAGTTGAGAAGAGATGCAAGAGAAAAGGGCTGAGACCACTATCATTGGATAAAATAGCAGACTAGTTTTCCATCAGGAACAGTAAGTGGCATAGAAGAAGTAGGATTAAGAGGAATTATAAAAAGTCCAAGAAACATCCAGGGAAATCATGGGCATGTCCATGAGCAAAATCTTTCCAAGTTCACAGTGGTACTTTGGAAATTCCCAGTACTTTGGAAAGCATGCAGTGTGTCACCCTTTGGAAAACAAAGTGAAGTCCACCACCAATTCAGTCTCTTTAATATTTCAAGATTTTTGTCAACAAGAAAACCCCAGCCAGTAACCCTATTAGGAGTATTTGGCCTAATATATCTGACATCTTCTTCACTTTCCCAACAGGACATACAGGCATTGGATGTGGTTCCTTTACCACTGCTGGCAGTGCCAAACTCACTGCTGGGGCCGAAGAATTTGTCAAAGCTGATGTAGGCCTTCTGAACACAGTAGCACTTGGTGACTGAGCTCTGCCAGGATCTGCTCTCTTTCTTGACTGATAAGTGCTGCTGGCTTTTATCCATTGCTGTTGCTCTTCTAGAAACTTCTTTTTCAATGCTTCTGCCTCTTCTGCTGTGATGGGCGGAGGAGCAACTGGTCTTCTAGGCGTGAGGCCAATTTTCTTTAATTCATCCACCTCTGTTGTCCAATAATATGATGTTAAATCTGGCCCATTCAGACCGAAGGGATATTGTTTCGGTACCCATGGATTCATCCCTGACATAGGCATTGTTTGACCCATTCTTTGTAAAGTAAGTTCTGCACTCTTGGCTGAAATTGTACTGAAGCTTTCTCCTTGTCCCAGGAGGTTTGGAGACAAGGAACTATTGTTCCCTCTGAACAATTTTGCTTCTAAATGAAACACAGAGCTTTGACCCTCTGCTATATAGAATTCTTGTCTAGAACAGTTTTTTGCAAATAAAGTTTAGTTAACAATAAACATTCAATTTCAAAACCGGGATACTTATTAACTTTTACACCACTTTCAACAGTATAATAGGAAATGTCCTTTGGCCAGAATGTGGCCATGGTCAAATATTTCCATGTTCCGGCAGAAATCTCCTTTATAAATTCAAGAGAAAAGTTTGTTCCTGTAAAATCAGAGATTTGCTAGTTTATATTAAAATCAGAAATATTATTAGAATATAAAACTTCTATCTTTCCCAGTGTATGCCTGACGTTATTTTGGGAAGGAGATTGTGCTCTGTGGAGTGTAAAGGCTCATGAGAAACCTGACACATTATGTAGTTTGAGGCAGCCCACACATCATGAAGTTCTACATATTGTGTTGGTGTGCACAACTGTCCTTCTAACAGAGGTATTTCTAGCTCTTCCTCCAGCAATGTGAGTTTGGCTTGGGTTTTGAGATGCCAAATTTCACTGTCTGGTGAAGCGATTGCTTCAATGACTGGGGGATCTCCTTCTCTATGCTGAGAAAGAGCGACCATTTTCTTAATTTAGCCACGTATTCAGCTACCTTACCTTCTCCCCAAACTAGAGATTGAATGTGCCCCCACATTAATCTATGAGCCGTATAAATAGAAGTATATCAAAGAATTACATGTTGCAAGACAAATTCCAATTTTATTTCCAATCAGTAAAGTAGGAGCAACTTTATTTATATTTTCGGTAATTGTTTCAAAAATTGGTCAGGATCTCCTTGAATTTCAGAAAAATCGATATTTCCAGCTGGCTCCTCAGAAATCTTACAGCTGTAGCTGCCTTTTCTGAAGCTTTTACAACTGCATAAACCCCCCAAAATTAATTTCAATAACAACATGTTTATTCTGAATCAATTTGCAAATAAGATTCTAATACATCTTCACCAAAAGTAAGGAATTCAGGGACAGGTGGAAAGAAATCTTCAGGCAGACTGAACATTTTGAAGAGCTATTCTAACAGTAGGATCCATATGAAGAGAGTCAAAACAAATTGTTTCATTAAGACAGAGAGGAAGTACAGAGAGAAAGCAACAGCAACAAAGGATGTAATATAGACCTTTCTGAAAAGCTTGTGAATTCAACTTTTGGAGAACAGATATTTGGCTCTGAGCTGAGAAAGTGGCTGCATGTTCTACCTGAGCTGTTTGCAGAAGCCTCGTAACCACTAGTTCAACAAGTCACACGTTTGGAGGCCCTTGATTTGACCTAACCACTTCACTGTGCTTCTTATATTGCTCTTTTCAGGTAAGAACAGGGCCATCCTTCCACATAGATGCATTTTTAGCATGGTACGGGGCATGAGTTTTTGCACAAGTAAAAGACTTGTAAAAGAAGCAGTAGTAATGATAATGAGCATATGTGTATTGAACAGTATGTGCTGTACAGGAACCAGAGCAGATTGCAGTGGACAGTTAAACTTCAAAGATCCAAAAAACATGGTGAAGGAATCAGAATGGATATGTGGAGGAAACAAAATAGTTTAGGGTTTCTGTAATGCAACTTCACAGAGTGAAACAGGCAATGGAATCAATGTCCTACAAGTAATACCATTTTGAAAAAGTAATAAGTTCTTTGTTTCGAATGCTTTTGTGAAAAAAAGCAAATTACTATTGGTTCAGTTTAGGTATGCCACTCAAGCTAATAACTTTCATCAGCAATCTTGTCTGTTTTCATTGCTGTTTGACTTGGGCTTAGTTTGAGTTAGAGAAATAGTAGAAATTCAAACTAGGCCCAAGAATATCTTTTTGCTATTGAAAAAATCTGAACAGCTAAGAAACTTGTCCTGTAAGGAATAAAATTATGTATAGAATCACGTAATAGCAATAATTCAGTACATTTACCTAAAAAGGATTTGCAAGAGATCAAAAGTGCATACTGAAGTTTTAATGCAATATTAAAACCAAAAGATACTAACCTTCAGATTGGATAGGCAGTTGTTGAGGAAAATATGCCATCTGTTTAAAAAGAACTGCTTCTGACTGACACAAAGCAGGCATGTTACCAAAGGGTACAAAGCCTAAACAGGAAATGGATGTCAATACAGTGTTATTTTCGTGCCTACGCAACACAAAAGTAACTTAAGAGAGCTACTGTAAACCCGAAGTTGTAACTCCTCCATTTTGTGCAATACAAGTTACCCAACATTAACCATTGGTAAGTAGTACAATTTAAAAGGAACCTTCTCTATTAAAAAACTATTTTTTTTTAAAAGAGAAAGAAACTTCTCTATTAAAACTGCTACACATATGTTTTATGCAGGAACTAAAACCAACCAAATGTGTACTTATGGTAGTATAATAAATCCAAATATAAGGCACAATTTTACAGCCTCTCAAGGCTAAGTTTTGTCACTTTACTGAGAAATGATAGCATGGAAATAACTAAACTCTATTATTATAACAGGTATCTCGCCCTCACAGAAACCAACCCACTACAAGGACTCAGAGAGATTGTTGGAAGTTATGAATTCTCAGACGCCTATTACTCCTCAAAATCTGCACTCACGATATGTACTGAGAGACATGTCAAACACCCTAAAGAATTGTGTTAAAATACAGGGAATGCCTGGGTCTGCTGGGAGTTAGATCTTGTGAAGGGAAAAATAAAAATAAGCAAAGCAAAACACAGAAGGTCAAATACTGGAACCCAGTCTCTTTGTCAACACTTACTTTGACACTGATATTGTAAATGTTACACTAAAAAATAAGCTAAAATACACCCATTTATTTTGAAACTGACTTTGCTATTTCAACAAGACTTTAAGTTTTTAGCTGTCATGCTAATATATCCAGTCAGAACTTAAAAGTTATTAGTCAAAACCAAGGTAACTTTATTTTTGAGATCAATGACTCTCAAATTAACTCTAAAATTCTAACTTCAGCCACAGCTCAAAGTATAAACACATTAAAAATCCCAGTTTTTGTTCCTGTAATATGTTACATAAATTGTTTATAGCTAGGTTAGACCTGATTTCTTGAGCAAATGGCAAATGTACATTAATTTTTATTTTTATAATCTTCACATCCAAAATACATATGGGAGAGGATAACTGAAGTCTTCTCATAGAAGACTTTCTTATCATACAGTTGAGTACTTGATGGGATCCCAGAGTTTAGTAACATCCCAAGAGTGTTACAACCCATCCTAAGGAAGAGTCCTAGGAGGGAAGGTACAAACCATCTTCTGGAATTTCCTAATTCTCTCCCAAGAGAACACCAATGACTAGCTCATGTGAGATACTTTTGGACAGTGAATGAAGCAAGATGAATACCCCCATCCTGCCTGTATAGTGAGTGCATCGATTCACAAAACACTGATCTTGGTCCTGGTTCAGACTTTAAAGAGTGTGCTTTCTTCCTGGAAGCCTGGAAATATGCACGGCAGTTATTTCTGTCAACTGTTTGCCTTTCCCCTCCTCCTCCTCCTGGCAATGTTTGTATTTCTAATCACACCCTCACAAGAATCTATTCTGTCACTTTTAACTATGTAGCCTCCAGTGTGGTATGTGTAGACAAGCAATCAAATGCAAAGCCCCAGCTGTGCAATCCTTTCTCAAGCATGTAGTATCGACTTTGGCAAGTATGGCCATCAGTTTGACAAGTTCTACTTAGTGTAAAAACTGTACAGTAAAGCTCTAGCCTGCTGCAGTTTCAACAATGTTTTACTAACTCCGCAGAGTGGAACAGAGCCACACAAACACAAGCAGAGTGAAATTAGAAATCCATCTCAAAACTTCCACTAATTCAAACTGGATCAGGACTGTGCCCCAGGGATGCTCTGACTCTCCCCTGGGAATACTGTAACAGGCACAGAGATCAAGCACAGTCCTCCAGTCCTCCCAGCAGATTCGCTAGTGCTAGTGACCAGAATTTGCTGAGGGAACTGGGAGCACGGAAGCCTTTTTGACTTTCCCAAAGAATGAGGGAGGAAAAATGACAACTTTCTTCACTTGAAAGGTCCAAAACTTCAAAATGGATTAGCTAATACCACATTGCTGACATGCGCTGACCCAGTTGGAGAGACAGACTGCTTAAGGCGGCCAGCATCAAACTGACTCAGATCCTCATTTAATTCAGATTAACTCATGATTCCAAAAATACACTGCAGTGCCACTGTTCATCTTACAGGAAAAAAATGAAATAGGGAGCCGCACAGTAGCCAAGTTATGGATTTAAAAGGGCATATGTCATACATTTTTCCTTTCCTATAATGTATTATTTAAGCCCCATGAAAGGGTTGTTCCCACATGCCTCATTTATTCCCGCTTGACAAGAAGTGACCTCTATTCTTCCTCCTCCTTTCCTAATGTTTACACATAGTAAGTATGAGAAAACCTAACCATTTAATAATCACAGAACCAGAAGCTGAAAGCATCTCTTTGATTCAGACGAATTTAGATCATATTCCGAATAAAATAAATGCAGTTATTTTCCGTGAACACAATAACCTTCCCTGCAAATAGAAATGTACAAGTCATAACCAAATGCAGAAAAAAAGTTTTGCAATTTCCCAAGAGTCTTGCTGAGAAATATTTATGATGAAGAATTTTAAGCTCTGCTTCTTAGGGTTACTAACCAAAGAGTGCTTCTTTCGTGAAGAAAGTTCAAGCGTTGTATCATACAGGCTTTCAACAAAGTTCCTCAGACAGGGGACATTCACTTCATTTTTAACAGCCTGAAAGAAAATTTCATGTTAATAAAATATTATTTCTCAAGCTTTTTAATCTAATTTAAAGAAATTATGGAAACAACAAGAAAAATAAACTCACAGCAGCTACGGGGACAAGAATTTCGACAAACAGTCCTGCCAGTGCATGCTTGATATCTTTGTCTTTAACTTCAAGGAAATAATGTGCACATTCCTAAAACAAAACAAACAAGAAACATAAATTGCACATCAACTGGAATAAAGACCTCTAAATGTTTGCTGAATGCACATCAAGAGTCAGTGACTATTTTTATCCTGCAAATCCCACTGAAAACATTTGCCTATTAACTTCTAAATCTGCATTCTGCAGCAAGCGGGAAGCGGGATGTAAGTCACGATCAAGGATCTGTTACTTTAATCCAGAAACTCTCCACTGACTCCAGCTGTGCCTGGTGGCTTTTTGGGGCTGGAAATGGAGTTGGAAGGCCAGGGTCTGGCCTTATGCCTTCCCCGTGTGTATCTTCAAGGAGCAGGACTACTAGACAACATGGACTGCTTTACACAATGCTTTGACAGGCCAAGAGGAATGTAATTCTCCAGTAAGACACTCAAGGCAAGTAACAATCTTACTTGTAAATATTTTTGGATAAATTTCATTGATGAGATTCTTGCACATTAAGGGTCAATATAGAACTGTGCTATGTGAGAGAAGAACCACTACAATTTCCAGCCTGCATCTGGGGCTTAAGACAGAAAGTAAAAATATACTTTGTCCTAAACACATAGCAAACTACTATCCACACAGCTGTGTTGCTCAGGAAGTAAAGGAGGGGAGATAAGCATCCACCCACTTGTGTGTTTCTGAGCAACTTCTCTGAGGATGACAAATCCTATTGCTCCAGTTACTTCTCCGGGTCCAAGGACCAAACAGCCACTGACTTTACAAGGAAGGTCCTCACTGACCTTTTTTCCTGAATATGCGTGCAGAGTGGTTTACACCTTAGATTATGCATCTTTTTTCCTGTGTGTAATCAGGATTATACACAACTTAGCTTTAATCGCTCCAGCCAGTGTTCCTGCACTGCTTATGCACTCTTTGGGGGAAGACAGGCTCTTCTGGAGCTCACTCCTGAAATTAGCTCACCCTTTGCAAGTGTCTTTTCCTACTACAGTAGCACATGTGGGACAGAGCTTTTAGATGAAACACTGCATATAGACATTGAAACTAACAGACAAACTGCACAAAGAATCAAAATGTATTTCACCAAAATGAGTAAAACTGGTTTTCCCCCCCATACACATTGCATCTTATGTCACACAGCAATACATATAAGAATTAATTTAGTGCTGAGATATTGTGGTAGAGGGAGGTAGAGATCATTTGCATCCAAATTTTCAGTTCTACTATGCGGGAGTTTTACCAGAGATCTCAATAGCAGTGATCACTAGATCCCAGCAGTGCTGTGTCATAAAGCTGTGCCACAAACTCATTCACTCATATTAGTTATGTGCACTGAACACACACTAATTTGATATTTTGCCAGCTCTGGATAACTCACTTTAAGTTGACACATACTAATATGTGTCTATATAATTAAGAGTAAAGGAAGAAGAAAAATGACCTGTTTCTGTGGTGTTAAGTATGTTTTAAATATGTTATTAAATATGGTTTAAAATATATTGCAAAGCTGAAATAGAATGTGCTTCCAGTTCAGGCTTTAAAGAAATGGCTTGGTGTGTCTGGATGCCTGTGTATTAGTATTCCACTGTCAAATCCTTACTCATGGGCATCTAACATTGATTTTTTTCTCCATCTACTCTATCAATAAGGTGATCTTTACGTGGAGGTTTACATAAAACATGTATTTTACTGGAGTGGCTACAAACTCTGCAACCATGAGGGTGATCCTGAATAAAAACAGGAGAATAGAAAGGTTAAGCTAAATAAACCTGCTAATGGGAACAGAAATAATTGTACATTACCAGCGAGAATGTTGCAACATGAAATAGTTTCTTGCCTTTTACAAAATTATGTAATCTCTTAATTTAAAGCATTCATTATAACCAAACTATGCTCTGTACTAGTGACTCTCAAACCAGGAGGATACAGAATGTACCCTACAGGAAGCAGGGTGAAGGTGTGGTGGAAGCAGACAATACATCCAAGGGAAATTCCATCCAGCTTTTGCCTCAATTCTTTGTCTCTTGCTCAGTGTTTTTCTCCATCAGAAATTTCTCTCTTTTCTGGCAACTACATCAGTGTTGGCAGATTCCTTCTGGAGGCAGTGAGCAGCTAGGGAGACAAAGCTAGGCAGGGACACAGGGCAAGGAGCAGCTGTGGGATGGTAGGGTGGAAGGTCTGGGGTCTACAGAACAAAACCACTTTTAGTTGGAGGGCAAGATGTAGGGACTAGAGGCATATGACTGATGAAAAGTGGTATGGAATGACACACTCCAGAGACTGGAGTGTGGAGCACTGAGGTTCAGAACAAGTAGAAAGTAGCTGCACATAAATTTATGTGGGAATGACATATGGAAAATCTCCTGGAACATTACAGGAAAGCTAAAGGCTAGCCCATTCAAAAAGGCCTGGAAATCACAATTATATACTTAAGAATTTTACCTGCATAAACTGAAGAGAAGCTTCAAAGTCCTCCACAGGATACATCTTAATGCGAAAGAATTTCATTCCCATTATAAGACTGATAATGCTTTGAACTACGTATGGGCTTTGTTCTTTATGCCGCAACTCTTTTAGCTCTGCCATAAATTTCTTCTTTACAGCAGGAAATCTATGAATTCAGATTGGTTAGTTCCAAAAATTTCAAAATTAGTATTTGAAATGTATTGTAAGGCATATGAATTGGGAAAAACCTAAAGGAGATTTAAAGCATTTCACTCAGTATGCGAATAGATTTCTTTTTGTTTAGATTTCTTTCACTTCTAATAAACTCGTAAGATGAAGCATACAGTCTGATCTCAGTCCCTTTAGAGAACCACATCTTCCAAATTATTTTACCATGCACCTCTTTTATATGAGAGCTAATAATATCATTACAAATAACCCCCTCACATATTTTTCAAAAATCCATGATGAAAGATAATTTTCTAGCAAATACATGTAATGGTTTCAAAAGAAGATGTTTAAATTATAACCATGAAAACATTCAGATAAGCAGTTTTTCAGTTCAGGTTTTTTATCTAACAGCCATTACAGTAACACTTAAGCATTAATAACTACAACAGCTTTGGATGGAGGAGTCTACGACAATTTTAATCTCCCCCACAAATCTATTGAAGGTGTCTTTTGAGACATACTGTCCATAAAGATAACATACAGAAAGATCATCCAACAGGACCTCCTCTCCTTTTTGAGATGAAAACAAAAGAATGTCATTTTCATGGGCAGGTGTAGTTTGTAGCAACCTTTTGTTATCACCTTTGATAGACAACATAAGTGAATTGAAAGAAACAGGTTGGCAGAAAGAAACCCTTTAGTGACAGAAACATCTTAGCAAGGCCCTTCAGAATTGGAGAAGAAAGGCAGTATTTATGGAGATCATGTATATTTTGACAGTCAAACTGAGGCTTTGGATCCAGATGCCACTTTTGCATTTGACCCAGATAATTTAGAAGCTCAGGTAAGGCCTTACCCGAAGTTATATGATTTCCAGAAACTCAAACTATTTTGTCTACATCAAGCTAAGCTGACTGGTTTTGTAGAGCAGACTCTCCCAGCAACACCAAAAAGTCAGGAGACAGGAAGCATTATGTTGGGGCAGTAAATTCTATCCTTTGCTTAGTTTGTGGCGTAAGAGTATGATGAGAGGCTATATTGGGTACACAAGCTTCTGAATTTGTCTGTTTCCAGATCCAAAAAGTGTTTTATGTCATCTGTTCTAAGAAGGATGAAGGGTTCAGAAGCAGTTACATTAAGTTCTAGGCCTAAATAATGGCAGAGAGACTTAGAATTGTTTCTGTGTAGGAGGATAGCCATTTATAGGTTTGCTCAGCTAAAGAAAAAATAGTATATAGAAAAAAAATTAATTAAAATAGTTCTCTTCAGCCCTTTGGGATTTTCACAGACGTCATTGCTGAGATAAGAAAAATAATGCTGCTGTAGTCAAGTTGAATTTATTCAGTATCACTGGACTAGATGCAGAAAGCCTCTGATTCCCTAGAGGTCAATGCTACAGAACACCTAGATAAATAGAGGGTCAATGAACTGAAATAACTTATTCATACAGTATTTTTAAAGAAAGTGAGAAAATCAGAATATTCACATGCTAAGCAAGTAGAACTTGTCAGATTCATAGGGGAAATAAGATATTCCATTTTGCTTACTTTGCTTGAGCTAGAACACCTATTACTTCTGCATACAAATCTGCAACAATGTGCATATTTCCAGTGTTAGGACCAAGGTACCTAGCAAGAGACAAAGAAAGAATTCTCAGCTGAGAAAGCATACTGTTTGAACCACAACTATTAAAAAAATAAGCAAGCATTTTTTTTCATAGAATTTTTGTACGAAAAAGAGCCTTACCCTTCTTTGTACTTAAAGTGCTTGAAAGCCAAGTTAATAACATCATTTACCAAACTGTCTATTACAGGATGAAGTGGAATCTGAAAACACAAAATAAAACATAACAAGGACATATATGTTACACTTCAATACCTCAGAGTATTACTCATGGGTATCATCCATACAGAAATATGGTATCAGCTGAAATAGAATGTAGCTAGAAAAATAGCTGGAATAAGCCAGCCACTTGATGTTTATTTAATATGGAAGATAAATACTTTAGCTCTTAAGACTTGGCAAAGTAAAGTCTGTACAAGCACAGAGTACTATGTCCTGCAGGTGCAAGAAAGACAGCAATGAACAAGCATGCAGAATGTACTTCATGTTTTTATTATACTTTTAAAGATGCAAATAGAAAGAAGAATCCCAAAACTCACTTTACATCGGAAATTACATTGGTAAATTCCATCATTTATTAGTTAATGGATAAATTAAAAACTCATACCTGTTTCAAAACTTCTATTAATACTAAAGAAAAAATAAAATCAATAGCCAGATCTCTTCTCTCCATTAAATAGTCCCTCTGCTGTTCATCACTGCAAAATCAAACCAAGACACATGATATTTCAGAGATGTGTCATAATACATATTATATACCTTCTTCAGTTACACAAATACAGATAACAGGGGATTGTGTTCTACTTTTTAAATTGCAGTCCAGCATTTTAGAAAGTAAGGTACTGTTGTGCTCTTAAAGTCTGAGATAAACAGACCAAATCTAACTTGCTTCAAATGCTTAAATATCACTATCCATTTCCTCCCTCCTTTTTTCTGTTTAAGATCTACACAAAAAAACCCAAATCAAAACACAACTAAGGAAATGTATGGATTTTGTATTCTAACAAATGGATTTCATCTCAAATTCCTTGCTGATGCCACCATTTAGACTATTCTTAATTACACTTTGGTGGCAAATGTAATACATTACATTGTGCTATCAAATTCATATTTAGATTTGTGATGAATTTTGGAAAATGCCTTAAAAGCACTGATGGAGAATTCATAACCAAACTCCATTCTCTTTTAAAAACGGTTCTGGTGTTAATTTTTTAACTTTGGCAACACTTGTCAAATGTTCAAACACATTCTTAGTGTAGAATGACACAGAGGAATAAAAGTCTAAGGTGAGTAGCCTGTAATACAAAACCAAAAAAATACCCATTTAGATCACCTGATCAGAGTTTCAAGGTGTATTGAAAAGATAACATGAAACATATGTTTTTAAAAATGTACTTTTTGTAAAATTAAACATTAAAGGAACAGTTCTGGAGTCCATTTGAAGCATTGAACACTGATTTCAGTGAGATTTTTGTGTAAATTCAGCACAATTTTTATAAACATTAAGAATTTCAGTTATTTCAATTATACTCGCACTCATCATAAAATATCCATTTAAGAGTACTACTTGATTGATGAAATAAATTATTTGCATTTTGGTTTTCTTGGTTTCACATTAACTGGAGACAGGACTGGTAATAATATTCTTTCTGCAACACTACCAATTGACATAATGGCCTTGTTCCACTGCTAAACTGACTTTCAACTAAATTTTAGGTGGAGTTCCTGAAGACATCTATTTATGAGTAGGTAGTCCTGCAACTAGCTGAGAAAAAGAAGGAATTCAAGTCAAGGATTCATCTCATCCAAAAGTAGACATCTAATTGATGAATCATGTCTTCATACTGTCTATTTCTACTGACATAAAGGGTCTGAAAGATTCTGATTCAGGTTCATATCTAAAACTAGCCCCTACTCCTTTGTTCCAGCAACTATTGCTTTCCGTAGTTACTGGATTATAACGTAATCCTAATGTGAAGAATTGCCTATGTATTTCCAAATACCAGGCCTGACAGTGTTGATTCTCCTGCTGCTTCATTAAACTGTGTTAATGTACTACCAAAGTATTCAGAAAAACTGTAAGTCTGAAGAATATATCTGTACCAAACTACTAGACCTCAATATAACCAAGACCAATCTACTGCCTTAACACTGACGAACTACTGATATCTTTATTTTTATGTGCTTGTTTCTTTAAAGAGTTAAGTCAATGTTGTTAAAAACTCTTTAACTGATTCTCAAGGTTTTGGATTGAGGATAGGTGTATATGAAATTTCTATGTCCAAGCAGAACACTATATTAAAAAAATTCTTCCAAGTGTCACAGAATTACTGCCTCATCACATAAGTAAAGAAGACACATCAATATTTACATGACATCAAAGCTTTCAAAACAGCAGCAAGACAAACATAACAGCAATGTCGTGTTTGAACTACCAGGATCATAACTTTAAAGACACAATTACTGCATCCATCAAGAAGCCAAGAGAAGAGTTCCAGGAACAAGCAGAAAAAAGATACAACAACCTTCAGACAACTGTTACCTCACAGAAGCCAATTTTACCTTAGAATTTATAAATTATGTATGTATGCAGATTCAAAATCATACCTTTTGGATTTAGTGCTTGTTCTTGGTCTGTACTCATGAGATTCATCTTCTATGCCATTCTGCCTTTTATACCAATCAAACAAAGTGCGCAGGATAGAGGGTAGACAATATTCTGAAAGTGAGCTCATTGAGCTTATAACCTATGGGGAAAACATAACAAATCAACAAATCAAATACTGTTGGAGTTTCCCCTCCTCCTTAAAAAAAGTACTAATTCAATGGTTATATATGTTCTTTCTTGTTTTCATCTAATTTTTGAGAACTATGGGACAAGCAGTGACACTTAATATTCTGCATTTTATATCTTTAAAAGACATGCAGACGTGGCACGTAGGACATGGTTTAGTGGTGGACTTGTCAGTGTTGGGATTGTGGTTGAATTTGATGATCTCAGAGGTCTTTTCCAACCTGAGGGACTCTAGGATTCTATAAAACATAAGCAGAAATACAATAGTGGAGTGTATATAGGTAGTGTCTTTATATTGATGATATTAAAATCCATTAAAATTGCGTGTCATATCTTACTACATATCAGAACTATCTAGTTCTTCAAGGGGGTTATTTTGATTTGTTCCATAATGCTGATTTGAGTTTGAGCATATTTTAAGGAAAGAAAAAGCAATGAATCAGAAGCACTGTCTTTGGGGGTTGTATCTGACTGCTGGATGCCCCTCCTGAAACTCAGAACATATAAGCTCTGCAATAATTTTAATCAACTGACCGTACAGATGCATCCATCTTACTCTTAGGTTCACAGACCTGAAAACTTAGGCTTCTCTTTTATATATAGGAAAATATTTACAGTTTCCTGTGTCTTTGTGTGCACAAATAAACAAAACATAGTTTAAAATTATTCCTTAGAAGTTCCTGATTAAACAGCTCTAGTGGCATACCGGAAAAGATTACTGCTCACTCAGTATTAACTGTGTCACCAATTACAGAAATGTTATTGAACATATTATTACTGAACTATTTCTTGAACTTCCTATTACTGGAAACCATAAAGCTACAAAACATGAGAAGATAGAAAAAACACTCCATTATTATACAAGAGGATATTATATGTACTGCAACAGAATGTTCATAGCCACAGTATTTGTGGACATTCTAAGAAAACAGAAACCAATTATTTAAAATAGGAAGAAATTACTGATCTAGAGATTTACCACCACCTCATGATCACGCAGGGCTTGATCCTGTGAAGTGCTGAGCATCAGGAGTAAAGAACGTGTACTTCATGTCAAGCACACAGATTATGTTGTCAGGTTTATCTACCTGCTTAAACTTAAACCAGTACATTTCAATGCTTGTGGAAAAACAACAGCATTTAATGTCCCATGTAAGACCAAGCTTGTGCGAACACTGTGACTAAGACAAGAGTAAAACTGGCAGACTGAGTATCTTACACACAATTTCCAAGTATTAGGATAGATTTAAATGAGAACTTTTGTGGATAACAGTTAGTCTAGATGAATAACTCTGACCTCTTTGGAGGTTTTCAGCCTTAGGATTTAACTAACTCACACTGACATTGTGGTCTAAAGCTAATGAGACACTTCCAGAATGAAGTATTATTGCTCGGGTATTATGGTCTAAAATTAAACATGGTTCATCAGAAAGCTGTCACAACTGCTCCTGTAAAATTAAAAGTTTCTATAAAAATATGGTGTTAAGAAAGCTTTCAATCCAGTGTTTGCAATACATTCTATTACCTGAAATATGAAACAAGCTGCTGTGGAAGATGGCACTAAGGCACTGCTTGCAGCAGTGACAGGAGACCTTTCACGACAAATTACTACAGCACTTCAGGCTCGGTTATACCACAGCCTTCTACCCTAAGGCTTCAGATAAATACTCAGAAGACATGAATGACCTGGTGTCAGGGCAAAGCATTCGTTACCAACTCACTTCTCTATTGTTTTCCAAAACTTTTTCTGAAGCTGACAGAACACTGGTTGTTAATTATGAGATGGAATGAAAAAGGGTTTGCTAGGGAAGACAAGAACAGAATCAAAGAATCATAGAATGGTTTGGGTTGGAAGGGACATTAAAGATGATCTAGTTCCAACCCCCTGCCATGGGCAGGGACACTTTCCACTAAACCAGTTTGATGAAAGCCTTGTCCAATCTGGCCTTGAACACTTCCAGGGATGGGGCATCCACAATTTCACTGGGCAATCTTTTGCAGTGTTTCACCAGCATCATCATAAAAAATATCTTCCTTCTATTTAGTCTGAACCGAGTCTCTTTTAGTTTAAAATTCTTACCCTTTGTCCTATTGCAACAAGCCCTACTAAAAAGTCTGTCTCCAAACAGATCTAAATATCTTGAAAGAAATCACGATATGTAACTACAAATGAAAAGTTGTTTCAGTCATGACGTATTTATCACTGCTGTTCTTTAAATCCCAGTTATACAATTTCACTAGAAAAAGTCAAAGGGATTCCTGTTAAATCTTTTCTGCTGAATTTACAGTGTGTGTCTTTAGTAGGGATAAAAGGTCAATATAGTTTTGTTTTTTTTAATCTTTCTGTCACTGCACTTTTAAGACAGGAAGGAAGGGTGGACTGGGCAAAGACCTGGCTCTCAGGGAACAGGAAGGGAGGGAAGTCTAGCCAGCTTGCCAGCATGCCTGTTTCTCAACCCTTTCATTTTCTGGAAGTAAGTCCAGGAGTGAGATGAATTCTAGCTCTGTGCTGCTCCTGAAAGGGAGTGCACAGATGTACAAATATCTCCTTGTTGGACAAATGATCATGTTCTTCCATCATAAATGAACTACCTACTGTATACCTTAAGGATAAGAAAGCTGCACAAGTAGGGAGCTGTTTAAAACCTGTGTTCACAGAGCATTAAATATACTTTATGCAAATGCTTAATATTTATTTTGGACTAAAATGCAAGAGGAAATTCAATCAAATTCTGCCCAGATAGTTTGCTACAATTTATATACTTCCATAAAATCTAGTTATATTATCAAAATACAAATATAAGAAATGTTTCTGCTAACAGCAGATAGATGTGATTACCCTTTTCATTTCACTTATGAATTTATACGTGCTTTAACAGCAAATATATTCAAAATTGCATCCAATTCCCAAGAGTACCACTAATTTCTTGGCTCTGCATTTTTTTCATATACCATATATGTCAGTGCGTATGTTGAATGGGCATTTTCTTGCCATTTTAATAATGCAGAATTGCAGTACTTCAATTTTGCATAGGGTTGGTTTATTTTTTGTAAATCTGTTACTCACACAGTGTCTGCATATTTTGTCTTCAAATTGCTGTTGTGCAGATTCTAAATAATTGACTTCAGAAGTGAGATTTTACACTGTATCAATGTTACTGAAAGCAGAATTTGGTAAACACTCTTTTAGCTACGTTTAGGATACCCATAGACATGCAATAATGTCTTCCATTCTTTCAATATTTGTAACACTTCATGCATATCTGTAGCAAAGCCCCAGAACTACAGACGATATGGATTCAAGGAAAATAACAGCTGTAGTTAAATCCTTGCTCCTTCAAATCAACAGCAAAACTCTTACGGACCACAGTAAGATCAGGATTTCATATATGCAAGATACAACATTGCAGACATAAAGTTAACAATTCCTGTTCCATATATTCCAGACTAGAGGAGAGGGAAGGTGGAGAGATGAACTGCCTTAAACTCTAATCAAAGCAGTTAATGCACTAATTCTGTTGGATCCTCTGAGACAAAACATTTTTTTCTGCTAATGAGAGGTTTCTAGACAAGCTAACTAATTCAAAAATTTGTAAAACGACATATTAGCAGCAAGTAGTGCAGTTGTGTTTGTGAAGATCTCCTTTCATTCACATCTTTGTTATAAGCAAGTTTTGGGACAGTGCTATAAAGCCAAATCTCTCTGGAAATGGTTAAAACTGATAACTATTCAAGTTGGGCTAGTTTTCATTTATGGCCTTGGCTTTGTGAGTAAAAAAGAAACAGGATTTTTTAGTATTGTAATTTTGTAGATGGCTAATTTCACCTAGCTTGCTTATACATTATCAATGTTTATAGCTATTTTACTGCCAGCATAACATTTTACATGAAAACCCATTTATTTTTAGTGGGCAGCAAGTTCAGTTCTGAAGGTACTACCTTTAATTTTGCCTTCAGATGTACTTTTTTACAGAGTACTTGAACCCGAACCTCTTATCAGGAGCCAACAGTTGTTTTACGACCCCATCACCAGCATCTTATCCTTCCTCTACCATGTGCCCTTTGCTGGTGAAGAAGGACAAAGTTTAAAACTCAGGGAAAGACAAAACACAAAAGGAACCAACCACAGTGCTATGGCAATGATGATGATACCAGTATTCACTTACTATATCTAACAAATATAATATTGGATAAGAATAATTATCAGCCTATCATTAATCACATTTAGGTTGTTATGAAAAAGGAAAAAATTAATCATTAGTATGCTGTTTATTGTCTATTTATATTTACATTTTCCACTTTTTTATTCTTATTCATTTTTAGTCTCCTTTTTTTACCTTGATCTATTTTTGTTGGTTTTGTCTCCTAAAAGTATATAAAACATTAAATGCTTTTGCTTTCCAATCTGTATTCTCCAACCTAGTGCACTTCTAGAAAGAGAGCAGTATAACTGAAACAAGGACAAGTTTTTGTGCAGTTTATGCTGAAACTCCTTCAACAGGCACCTCATAGAGATAGCTTCATATAAAAAGTAAGCCTTGTTGTTAAGTTTTCACTTCCATGGCCAAAATGTCACATTTATTCTGTAATTTTATATGGAAAACTGTCTGTAGCTCAGTCCAAGATTACACAGTGCCTTTTTTCTGCCTCCAGTGCTGTTCATGAACATTTATATACTGTGGTAAGAACAGAAGATGCATTAGTAGAGGCTGAGAAAAGAGTAATAAAAGTGTTTCCTTAGGTGAGGATAAGCCTCTTGGAGAATTATGAGTTTTTGCACCCTAGCTTTTGATCTTTTCATGTACTGCAATTTTATGGTTTCCTGTAATAGGAAGTTTAAGTCATAGTTCACTAGTACAATGTTTAATAACATTTCTCTAATTGGGAACACAGAGCATGCTAATACTGGAGCAGTAATGGTCTTTGCCAATAGGCAACTAGAGTTGTCTAATCCAGAACTTTTAAAACATGATTTTAAACATACTGTAAGATTACTTAAAAACATATGACAAAACCTACATAATTTCCTGTATCTATTTTCTTTATATACATGCACACCTAAAAAGGAAAATACAGTCAGTGTAAGGAATCCAGTTTGTTAGGCTAATGGCGAAACACTCTGCAAGTCAGGATAAGTACAATCACTTCATACATTGCTCAAGATACTATTATGAGTTTGAGGAGGGTGATGCAATTGGCAGTCAGACGCACTGTCTGTCTCACAGGAGCCACTGACCACACCTATGTGGAGAGAAACAGCTCTGCCTGTGCACAGACTCTTGATGTTGGATACATCACCACCATCAAAACTACCACTTCTAAAAGGGTGTTGGAGAATGTGCAGGAAAAAGCACTGGTTCTCAGAGAGACAGAGATAGAGCTATTTAGGGGTAGTAAGCAATGCTTTCATAACCATCTTTTGGGGGATTCAGTGTTAAACAATGCTGATTACACTGAGTAGCTAAAGTTCCAGTCTGCATATTGTGAGTTAGTGTAAAGGGTTTTTTTGGGCTGGTCTTTCCACCTCTGAAGCTGACTTGCAAAAAGCAAATTTTAAATCAGGTCATGCCTTACCTTTGATGCTTTTTAATCTACAGTTAAAAGAGGCAACTCAGATATTTTAAAGTGACAAGTGGCTAGTAACCTACTCACTTCAGCATTACCTATAAATTTCACTCAAACTGAATAGAGATAGTTTTGATAACAGTAAGATTAGAAAATTAGGTTCCTCTGACAGTGTGTCACTTTTTATAACTTAAAATTGTAAGTAAAAATTATTAGACACCCCTTGAGAATGTTTGTTCATGGGGATTCTCTCTGTTTTCCTCCTTCATTTCTGTAGTAAAAATGTCAGGAATGTCATGTGTGGCCTTTTTTTGTTTTGCTGGATGACTTAATGTGTTTCAGGAAAAAATACCAAAGCTTTTCATACCTTACCTGGAAGGGAAAAGTAAGGGATTATCAACCTGGTCTTCCTGCATCCCATAGACTCTTTAAATATTTCAGTATCATGTCAAATCATGATCTTCCAGGTTTCCTAAGTAGCCCATACCTTAATTTTCAATATCAGCAAAATTATTCTTACTTTCATGACAGCTTTATCATACTGACATATTATGATTTGAAAAACGGTTTTATAATGAGATGTACTTACTAATCTACTGAGTGAAATATGTCAAGCAAAGAAAGACTTTTTCCTATATTTTCTTATCTCTATTCCAGCTCAGCTCTATCCAACTACTACCATGCATCACAAAATTTTGTATGATTGTATGAATTTAGCCAAACAAAAATTATTTTGGTAAGGATGAACCATGTTCTCGTAAATGGGCTCATAAGCCAGGTTCACGTCCCATCTGCCAATCACAGGTGTACATCAATCCCAGGAGTACTATAACATCTCAAAATGATAATGCTTTTTAAGTGGAAAACATGAATGGGAAACATGAAAACGGAAACATTGCCAACAATCTGGGCTGAGGCTGACAAATGATTTTGAAAATTTCAGTTTAAATATTTTGTTTTGAAAATTTCAAGGAACTGAAAGGAAGGTTTTCTGACAAGACTTCTAAGGTAATCTCAGCTCTGTACTTTTCTATCAACTCTGCACACAGGTAGGACTCTAGATACACAGATAGAGATACATGAATGACTCGCATAACAAAATTTACCTTTGTTTTCTGACTACATCTGGGTTTTTTTTCCCCCAGCACTCAGAGTAAATTGCTACAGTAGTAAATACACAGTTGTTTCACTCTAGGTAGCATTTGCTGTTATCATTAAATGATTTTGAATTAATCATTCAATTTTCTGTCTATTTACCAATAAACAGGAGAAGCATCAGTCTTCCAATTCTTCCTTGTAAAGGGCCACAACTTGCTTAACCACGAATATTTAATCAAATCACAGCTGCCCATCATGTGTTTGTTTAATACACTGCAGGAACAGCATCAGAAGGTTTGCATCTGGGTGGCTTAATTTGTTTTACCTTCCCATTTGCATGTGACACTCTTCCCACAGGAAGAAAAAAAACCTATAAAATTAAGGTCAGAATACCACAAAGAATTTCATTAGGCAGGTAGGGAGTACTCACAAAGCAACCTCCTTCAGCTGGTTTCCCTGGGTTTCTCTGCGGTCAGCAAGGCAGACAGGGAGCTCCCAAGTACAGAGCAGAAGTGTCGCCTCTTCTGTTTATCTCCTGCTCTGAACATCCATCCAAGCAGGCTACCTCTCCCAAAAAAGCAGCTACAGAACAATCTAGAATGTGTCACTTTGTCAAGCTAAAATGATGAAGTGAACCTTAGTGAATGCCAGTGGAGTCTCAAAAGGCATCTTTGCTTCTGGTGTAATGTCCCAGAACACCGAATAAATGTTCATCTGAGGTTCTGAAGTTCTACTTATACCTATCTCCTCTCCCAAAGTTAAGTTAATCAATATGGTACCTGCAGCTTATGCCATTAGTTACAGCTGCTTTCAGAGTTGTCACTTTTGCTGGTGCTTTTGCTCTGTCTTTCTGTCCTGTGTTTCTGGCCTTGCTGGTGGCATAGTGCTGTGGGCAGATGTGGAATCAGCAGCAATGGTGACAGCAATGACAGCTTAGGCAGGAATGGAGGAGCAGCAAGTAACTTTTATTGTTTATGATACACCTATGGTTTATCATTCCTCTTCATTGGGAGTGAGTTTTGTGAGTTTTGGCATCCTTTACGCAATTTAAATTCTTTACCACCTATTTTTCTTTATTTCAAAATAGGTTACTTATGTGGGAATTATTTCTAGGTGGGTTTTTTTAAAGAAAGACAGCTGGCAAAAATTAATTGCTTTATACCATTATTAAGAAGTGTGTATATTGCCGTTGGTTTTATTTTTATACTTGTCCCATTTACCTTACATAATAAACGTATTAATCTAATGACAGATATAAATTTCATTTTATTAATTACAATTTTATTGTTCTACTAAATGAAATCTAATTAATTATATGTTATATTTTATTTTTAATACTTTTTCATAATAACTATAAGAGAAACCCCATTAAAAAAAAGATTGAGGGCTGTGCACCTGTTTCAAAAACCAGATATTCCGAAAATATAAAAAGTTTGCTTCAAAATGTCCATTGGGGAAACAGGCAGGAAATAATACACGTACCTAATACACTGTAAAAAGCAAGAAGTTCTATGGCAGAAAAATGTTGAGCTTAAAAACAGTGGAAAAATCCTTCCAATTTAAACCCAAGAATGGTTAGGCAAAGCATTTGTCATTCTACTAAAGTACATTGAGACATATTGCTTTTGCAGTATGCAACCACAGAATAAAGACACTAGAATGCCTTCCAAGTATTTATCTTTTAGCCTGAGGAATGGAAATAATATAATTTCAAGTGTCTTACTTGATCAAACTGGGGATCTTCTCCTCGTTGCAGAGATTTGGTCAGCGGCTTCTCCTAAAAGAAAATATATTAAATACGTATGACTTTAGATCAATACTATCATATATTCTATCAACTCTACTATTATTTTTCTGTTAGATTTTTTTACTCACATAGTGTGTCTCCTGATCTCATCCAGGAGATACTATTTGTTTCATACGCAAAGGAGACCTCTGCATATGTATCGGTCAATACTGACATTGTGCCTTTAGTGACTTTGGTGTCTTTTCACAAAAGAGAAGGATTGACCACATATTACATCTGAGTTGCTGCTCACACTGATGATAAATTCTTTCAACATTATAAAAAGCATCTAGTATTTCCTCTAATACATAACCAAGGGGGTCTATTTAGTTACATGATATACCTTCTTGTTATAATACTACCAGGCTACACAAACATGTCCACAGATATAGTGCATCATTTAGGGCATACTGAAAGAAAGAATCAAAGACCATAGAGTTCATTTTTGAGGAAGACAATTGTGGAAAAACTATTACTCATTAAAAAAAAAGGCATTTTTGGAATGGAAGCAAATTTCCAAGACATGTTCTCAGAGTAACTGGGAAAGCCAAAGAGAACTGCCCAGCTCAGAAAGAGTCATCGTGTGTGAACATCCATTCACCTTTATGGCTCTTTTGTCAAGCAGGCTGAGTTCCTGAGACACGTAGAAGTACACAGGCCAGTATTCTAGATACACACAACAATACACAAAACATGAATCTCCCAAACCACAATGAAAATAAACAATACATGAGGGCAGATGACAGTCTGAAAAACACATCACTTGTCACCATCACAATTCTGTACTGAATTACACCACTGTTGCTGGTGTCTGAAATGTGCCAGTGCTTTATTCTTCTGTAAATCATGAATCTTTCTTCTCCTACAGCTGAACGACTGAGGCTATCCCACCAGCTCAGAATGAGATTTTCTGTTCAGCTTTTAGCAAACTATTACACTCATCAGCATCCGTTAATGTGTCAGGCCAAATACCATCACTGCCAGGGCATATGAGATGCAAACCAAAGAAATCTGTAAAGCTGCTGAGATATGGGAATGGAGAGACCTTAGGTAGACCAAAGATTTCTATTATTTAATGTTTTTCTCTGAAGAAAATGTTGCCCAGTTTAATCTGCTGACTGATTTTGAAATTAATTATGCTGATCCACTTGTAATGCCAGCTGGCAAGGAGGCCAAGTGTGGGGTGACTGCAGTATCCCCTGACTACCTACCAAATACAAAAATCAACAGAATGTTTTCTACTGAGTCACTGATTTATCCAGAACAGCCATCAATATTTTTCATTGTTTTCTCAAATATCTAAAGTGACTCCTCCAGGTTACATTACGGGCACAACAGCTATTAATTACAACTTCATGACAACTTACTGGTGATGAAAAGACGCAGTAAAACTTTGCAGCCCAGAGAAAAACAAAGGACACTACCCTACCCACAGTCCTCCTCCTCCAGACAATCAGATATGTCCCATAGGAGGACAATACTTCTTTTGTCTGTTGCTGTACACTGAAAAGGACAGCAGATAATCTTTCAAAAATAGTAGTCAACTTATTTAAAAGAAAAAGATTCTTACATTTCCGTGAGTCCTGAACAAATTAGCATATTAAGAATTAGTGCAGTTTAGGGAAAAAACCAACAACCCTTTTTTTTTTTAATTATGAAATTTCTGATTCTGTTACAGAAGACTTGTGTTACCATGGTAAAGATTCTTAAGGTCTGTTTCAACAAAAAGGGTTTCAGTATGTAGAAGCTTTGTGTTTCCATGCCCAACACTGCAATGTTTGGCTTTCAGAGTGTGGAGTTTTAGGCAGAAACAAGGTACGGGATTCCTCATCACATGCTATCTGTAAGAGGGACACAAGAAAATGAGACAAACCACGCTCTGGGAACCCAGGTCTGAAACTGCAATCCTGAAAATGTCCTTATCACCTGCAACCTGTCTCTGGAAGCACACACACCTCCCAGATACTTCAGTTTCTGATGACGATGCTCCCCACGGAATGCACTTCTGAGTTAGTGAAGATCCCTTGATTTTGACAAGGCAAAACAAGTAATCTCTTGCCCTCTTACAGCGGACTACACCAGGGCTTCCAAACTATGGTAAATTGACCTAAAGAAACATTCACAGGCCATGCAGCAGTCTTGGTTGCAGCAGAAGGTAGTCCTGGGACAGAGAACTGCCAAGGATATCTACCAAAAGCCATGAAGGCTTCTGCTGCCATAACTTCTCAATGTTTCCAGTCTAAAGCTTCAACTGAGGCCTTTTCTTCCCCTCTGTCCCATCCTGCACCTACTCACACTCTTGCCCGGCAGCAGCTGCTGCTGCAGCTGTCTCTGCCTCTTCTTTGTCCCCCTGTTCAGATTGCTGCTGTTGCTGGATCTTCCTCGACTCTTTCCAAGTACGGTGTTGCCGCTGACACTGCCTGCAGCCACTGCAGTGATGGTTCAGCCTGGATGGACCCAAGCTGACCCCATGAAGACAAGTATCTTTGCACAGTATCCCCCCCCACCCAGTTCTGGTAGCAGGGTGCATATGCCAAAGCCACTCATTGTACCCCTGCAGTGAATGGCAACAACCACAGAAAATTTTATTTAGGGCTTGGAGGTTTGAAAAAACTCAAAGTAGTGGTTATTACTATTTACTTTATTACTAGTGATGAGTACTGAACAGATAATGAACTGAATAAAAATGAAGGGCCAGATACAAATGTGGTTTTTGTTGTCTAAGGACTCCTAAAACATAAAAGGATGACTGCTTGCATCATGACAGTAATGAGTGACCATGTCAGGAAGACACTGCCGAGTAAATTCAAAGACTGCTTGCAGGCGCTTATCCTTTAAAACCAGCAATTTTTCTTCATGCGATAGATAATATCTTTTCAACTATTGTAAACAACTTGCCTATTCTATATCACGTGGTTCTAATATCCTTACGAATCTTACCATTTTATTTTATGCAGTATTTTCAACATTGCTGTTATGGCAGCTGCTATATAAGATATAATTATTCTCATGGTAGACTTCTTCACTATATGCCAAGCGTTCAGGACTTGTAAAGACAAGGTTAATATGTATAATAAAGTGAAACTGCCTCTGAGCAATAAATTCCATAGTAGTCTATTTACTCTAGAGATACATTATTTTAAAAGTTTTTAAAAATTCTTAAAACTGTTTTCTAGCCTCAAGGTACTATTTATTTTTATTAATTTTACTGCCCAGCCAATTTGGAAATGGCAAAGAGGCCATTTTATATTACCCATTAACTTATTTGAGTCTCTGTAGCTAAACTACATCTTGGATGAATAGGTAGGCTGAATTTGGAGCCAAAGCCTACAACCAAAATCATGAAAAAAAAAAATTTGATCAACGTGAAAGAGCCTATACCTTTCTGAACTACAAAAATATCAGAAAATTTCAGAAGAATGGACTCTCAATAATAACATTTCCATTTTTAATCACTAAGTTAAACATCCTTATTTCTTGTTTGAAGTGCTGCCTACAATTGTATACTCTGTATTTGTTCATGCTGGAAATTCCCACGATTTAAACACATTAGAGATAAGTGGTAAAGATCAGCAAAGACAGCTTTGGATTTAATATTTGAAACTACTGCTTTTCAATAAAACCATCAAAAATTTTGTGTTGTCAGTGCTTACAAAACAAAATGCTCACCTAAAAATTAATTTCCTATATTCTATTGATAGAATATAATAAAATAGAATATGTTATATATGCAATGAAAAATGTATACTTTATCATATTTGCACGCATCAACTAAAGATAATATTTATAATTTATCTAAAAAACCCCTATTATTCAAACCCTCTATTCACACAGACACACAAAAACATTTCTCCAAAGACTGTCAGTCTTTACTTTTAGTGGTTAATATATTAATGCTTTTTCGGGGCTGTTACACAAACATAATTGGGTAAATTTATACAGGAATAGCCACCTGTCACAGAACTGAGTGTTCATGGAACACATGTTTCAGGGAAACATAAAAACAGAAGGATGTTGTAGCACCTATTAAGCTTCACTACGTCACCATGTTATAATGATATATAATAGCCCTTAAAGCTATTTCTAATCTCAGCAAGCATTAGGCATATTATTCCTAGTGAACTGTGACAGGCTACTGTCACTGTACTACTGACTGAGATAAAACCCATCGGTCTGTTGGGTTTTTTTAAAGCATAGAGGATGAAAGAATCTTTTTATACAAATTTTAACTTTTGCACTGCATGCTAAAAAGCAGCCACATGTACTCTACTGAGTAGTCTGCTGGGGTAGAAGACTTATTGAAAAGAAGGAGCAGAAGAATGGACCTTTTCACATGAACTGGAGCAGATATAGACCACATTCCACTGCTACACCACAATATTTACAAAATGAATGTAAGCACAATCTTAAGAATCAAAAGATCCCCAAGTGTATTTCTTTCCTGCTTACAATGAATCACCACATAAGCCCCTCCACTCCAAATGAAAATCTTTGTCCTACATACTTTTCAGCAGGAAAGAAAACTGGTGATTGTAGGAAAAATTCTGTTCAAAAATATGCAATTTTTTTGGTTTTGGCCATTGATTATTCTGTACATACAAAAATCACAAAACATATCACTCTCAACCTTGTGCTCACGTGATGTGTAAACCATGTTCTGTACCATCTAGGAGAAAATGCAATGATGCCAATTCGCGTCTAAAGGCTGGGCATGCAAAACTTCATTCCACAGAGGTGCACCTACCCTTCAGGTGCAGCTGACCTGCCAGCCAGTTGCCTCTGAAATGAACAGTTTGTCTGTCTGGTCCTGGCCTCCTCTCCAGGTGTGTGTCCTGCCTCCACCCTTCCAGAATGGATCTGTGCTGATCCTGTATTGAGCAGGTTCATGAAACTGAACTTGTGAGTATTTATATCAGTTTTGCCATTTCAAAAATGAATAGAGAACAGCCTATGGTCCCATAAAAAAAAAGCTCTTGCACTGAAAATAGCTCTGAATTTCTTTGGAAATAATTTTCATCTCTTATATGCCTTTTTACTACTTGGGAATTCCTACCACCATCCCACGAAGCCTAGTTAATTTATACCTAAGCAATGAAGAGAGCCAAGCTTTTGCTGTTTGTAGGAAAGGATAATCTATTTGCTCTGATAGTCTCCCAAACTGGAACTTCTATGAAACAGGCAATTAGTGTCCTGTTTTCATTAACAGTTCTTCGCAAGTCAGCAGGTCCTCATGCATAAATGTGTAAATTGTCTGTTCAGTGGATGACAACAGAATCTTTGATTTCTCTTGTTGCTCTGCTCATCATCAATTAGCTGTTAGGCACTTCTTTTAAGAAACTGCGTGAATGAGCATGGTACACAGATAATAAAATAAAGAGAAAAGGAGATTTCCCTTATTAACCTTTGAAATTCTACACATACAGCAACAGGAGATTCTAAAGGCAAACATAATAGAAAAGAAAACACAACTTTGCATAAGACAAAATTATAGACTCGCAGATGTTAACAAAAACTCTGATAGACTTCATTTAACTTAATTGAAAATTCAGAAAAAAGTAATGTTAATTGTACATAATATTTCATTTGGAGGAAATAAGCATACTTGAGTGGCTATGAAAAACATGTAAAAATATGCTATATTTCAAAAAAAAATTTATTTTAGCAAACTCAGGTCAAAAACCTACTTGTCATTATAGTTAATGCACAAAAATAATGAAAGGTGCATGTTTAGAAGACAGGCTCAGTATTATCAGCCTATTCTTTCTTCATGTAATTGCTCTGGTTTTTTTGTAATGGCTCTTCTGTTTCGTTCACGTGGAAAAGAATGTACCCAGTACTGCTGGACTGAGGAATACAAAACTGTAAGAAAACATCAGTTCAGCTTCAAACACAGGTTTTCACTCACTGGCTCTGATTCTTGCCTCTTTGGCATCCTCGTCATGTACTGTTCTGATTCGGTGATAGTTTATGTCATCACATCAGGTATTACAGGCTAATTTTTGTCTGATTACCACATTCTCTGCAAAAGGCATCTTTTACCTATGCTGTCTACCAAGAAACACTCACGAGAGTGTTTAATCTGAAGTAACTGATATATCAGGAAAAAAGGGCCAAACAGGCCAAAAAAATAGCAAATTGGTTTTCAGAAGTAATACTCCACAGAAGTAAATTTCAAGCAGCCTGAAGAGACAAGCAAACCCACTGAATCAGAGATTGCTATTAGATGCATAGTGCGAAATTTGTCACTGCAACTTTCCCAAAATAACACTTGAAAAAAAAAACTCACAAAAAAAGAAAACAAAAGTTTTCTTTCTTTCATTTACCTTGAGCAAACAACTCAAGGGCTCTGACATTCTTACCTGAGCAGTAAAAAAAATTCCCAGGTACGTCCTCAACTCAGTGTTGACAATAAAGAGTCACAAACTTTAAACAAAGGTTAAGTGCTGCTACAGATATACAGGTAACAGCAACAAAACCTATCACATCAACCCAAAACAAACAAACAAAGTTTGTTACAAAGTAAAGTGCTTTATTGCAGATAGAAAGTAAAACAGTTTCTTGTACTATGGCATTTTAAACCCTGATGGCTACTAGTGGATCAGTTCCAAAAGAAATATTTTAAATACATGCTTTTGTAAAACCTGTAAAGTTGAAAAGAGTACTAAGTTTACTGAAATGTGAGGTAGATTCTAGCACAACTGAGAAAGGAAATTTTGTTGACTGTTTGTTTTCAGAGCTTTGTTCTAATAGGAATGCCTTTTCAAAATTTGAACTGTGAACACAACAAAATCCTCTGTCTGAGCACAGGTATGTTGTAAGGTGGGCTAGTATCATAACAACGTCCCTTGGTTTTCTCTGATTTTATTTACTCCAGTACTACAGTGTACAGAAACAGGGGTAAATTTTACAACTGCTAAGTTTGATAAATTTAAAAAGAGCATCTAAAAACAAGGTGTGGACACTTAATGTTGATAATAATTCAATCACAGACTTGTATTAGCAGATTGCGTGATTCTGACTTAAAAAAATTCCAGTATAAGAGAATAAAATTTTTTTAATTGAAACCTAATTTGTTGAGACAGGGAATATATTAAGTTTTAGTGGCATTTGTATTTAAGATCAAAATTCATGAAGGACCACGATGTACAGCTTGGAAAAGGAATATGAATTTAATTTAATGGATTAACTAAAACAAGGCTAATGGAATTTTAGGTACAGGATTGAGTTTTTTTAGTAGTCCCAAGTCCAAATAATGGTTTACATGGGTTAAGTTCAACACTATCAATATTCCCAATTTCTACACTGATAATCAATTACTAGAGGTTCAGTGATTTACATGCCTAAAAGAGTTATTGGCTAAAGTGGTATTTGACTGTAAATTTGAATATTCAAAAATATCCTAAACCATTTTTAGTTGCTCATTGCTAAACTGAACTGGTATTAATGAAATGAAAAAGGCCAGTTATAGGAAGCAGCAGCAATAGCGGAGCTGAAAAAGAACACAGCTATTACATTGCAATGCCTGACTGCAGCAAGATAGACACATACACATAAAAACATTCTTTTTTTTGCTTATATGATGTATTTTCTTCAAGGTGAGCAAGATTTATAGGATTTCCTTCTCCAAAGCTTTTGGAAGTAAATACAGATTTCTTCTTCTGTTCTTTGTGCTGAGAGCCATTACAATGTATTTTCATAAAAATGCTCCTCCATAATAGAAACAAGAACATGCTCCAAATACAGACATCAAAATGAAGGTATGCTCCATAAAACCACTACTTCCACCTTGCTCTCAATATGAAGTCAGGAAGAAGGCTTTCTGGAGTCATATTCTAATAATTAATGAAACTTTATATAAAGTCTAAGTCAAGAATGGTGTCCTAGGATGCAGCATGAGAGTCCAAGATCTTTCATTTATGAGCCTGTTGGGCTGGAATAAACATGATGCTCTGAAAAAGCACTTGATACAGTGATTTCCATGTAACAATAAAAACAATAGACAATGGAGATCTAGACTTCCAAGTCCATGTTAAGACTTCTGCCTGAAACTGCTTATTTTTTAAGGTGGTTCAGGTACGTGATCAACATCAGTCAATACATATATGTTAAAAAAAAATACGAGGATATGCATATAATAATTACTTCTGTGAAGAGAAGGTTTTTGTGACAGCAGACTGCTGTGAAATAAAAACACTGGAAGATACAGTGGTGAATTAAACAGATTTAGGGAAGAAAGTCACTGCAGTCAAAAGTGTGTAACTTGAATAGTGCTGTTCCCTCTCTTTCATCTCTGACACTACTTTTGAGAGCTGGCAAAGAGGGTGAGAGGATGCTCTTCCCTGACCTTAATATACCCTGGTCATTTGGCACATCTTTGTTTCCCAAATAGAGAAGTTAACTGACACCTCAGTCCTATACGCAAAGAGTTTTACACCAACTGATTTATGAGGAGCCAAGCTACTTCTTCTATGCAAGAGGACATAAACGGTAGAAAAATGCAGGAAGCTTTTCTTTCCTGCAGCGAATGGGGAAGGTACATCTTCCCTCTTGAGCTCAACTGATTCCCTGAGTGCTGTCCTCACTTTCAGTCAAACTTTCTGCCCATAGTGAGAGCAATGCTATGAGGACGTAGAGGATCTCCATGTTCCAAGCAGTGGATGAGGTTCCTTCTTTTAATGTATTTTTTGTGGGTGGACCTGGCTTGGCAAGGCCCATGGTAGCATTGTGGGAGAAGGAGACCAGCTCTGCTGCAGCAGGGACTGATGGCCCCAAAACCTGGGAATGGGTCCTGGGCTGGGGGGCAGGGGTGGGTGAGAGTCAGAGGAGGCCACTACTGCTTATTAGTGTCCAAAGGACCCTGACCACTGGTTATCCACTCAGAATAACGTGACCTAATTTAATCAAAGCTATAGGAAGCCCTTATGATTTGCATAAATTTAGAGTTGTAATTGCAGAGCTGCTCTAGGCATAGTGGAGAGCTCTGTAAACAGAAACCACACTTCTTTCAAGCCTCAGACAGCCAAGGGTAATAAATGACAGCACATGACTTTGGCCATGGTTTGCTGTCTGGCAGTCAGTGCTGCTTTAATGTCAGGTAGCTACTTACACCGACTACACATCTATTTTCATAGAATAGACCAAGAAATTAAGAAAGTGCATTTTTAAAGTGAACTTGAAAACTACTGCCAGCAGTTTTCTTTAAACCTCCTTTATCTGTGGCTTTATTGGCTATATGTTTATCTCAAAAGCTGTAACTGTACCATAACAGACATATTCCCAGGTAACTTGATGTGAAGCCTTTTCCTCCTGTTACTGGTACTGATTTGACAGACTTTCAAGGAGGACGCTGGGTGCCCTTGCAGAGCTAACATCAGCTTTCACTGCTCTTTTGCTACAAGAATGTTGGCCATAAAAACCATAGTTTCTGCCTGTACTGATTGCCCATCTAGTGAAACAAGACCTTATTGCGTGGATTTCCATACTAGGAAGGTCGTTAGGTGAAGTATTTAAGTTTTACTCATATTTCTCATGTCACCAGATATGAAGGGTCAAATATGGAATAATTTTAGCTGTCTGATGTGTAAACTGTACCATGTCAGACTCAGGCCCAGAAAAGAGAACATTAATTAAAAAACATACAGCACTCCTGATGAAGCAGTGCCTCATTGACTTCAAATATGACTCTGAAAGCATACAAAGGATGAAGCTGTGTGAAGCTATGGAAAGATACCGTGTTAATTAATTGTTTCTTATCTGGCAAGAATGCTACCAAAGTGTATACATGATTTTCTTCTGTCCTTCATGATGATGATAAGACTGGCCTGAAATGACTGTAATACGACTTTCATTTTCTGGAAAGTGGAAATAACCAATATCCTTAAATGACACAAAAATGTGATTAAGGGCATGTGGTAGATTCTCTGCTGTATTTTGCAAGCACTGGCCAATGTGTGATCTAGTGTGACAGCCTCAGTGACCTTGGATTGAATCTGTCTTCCAGTGTTAAATCCTCTTAGTGATTTGAACCATCACATGCGCCATTGACTATCCTCCAACTATATCCATGCAGTAATGAGGCCCAGGGACAGTGAGTATCCTGGAGAGTCTTGCCATTGAAATGATTAGTGAAGGAGGAAAGAGTGATGACTGAGATTGTTCTGTTTAACTGATTTCTAAAAGCAAAGAAGTTGGTTGCTGGAAAGTCTGAGTAAAAAGAAATGAAGGGGACAATCACAAAGAAATTAAACTTAGAATCATAGAATCACCAAATGGTTTGGGTTGGAAGGCCCCTTTAAGATCTAGTTTCAACCCCCTTGCCATGGGCAGGGACACCTTCGACTAAATTGGGTTGCTTTAGCTTGGCCTTGAATACTTTCAGGGATTGAGCATTCACAACTTCTCTGGGCAACAAGAAGTCCTCAGACATGGCTAGGAGTTGAATAAAACACTGAGACCAACTATCAGTCTAAAAAGTAGACCCAGGATCAAGTCAGTGACCTGCAGGAAGGAAACTCTGCTGACCTGACACTTACTGGGAGCACTAGGAGATAGACCTCCACCTGAGATGAATTACTGTTCTTGGTCCTTCAGACTATCCTATGACTGACTGACATAGATATGCCCATTCAACAAGCCACTTAATGCATCCACTGTAACAGATCTGTAAGGCTCCATAAAATAAAAGTTATAAGTTCAGGTTACATATTGAGTACTTACAGTAAGATGTTGTGCAGATGCTTTCACTTTCATATGAATAGGTGAGAAGACAGTCCTCAGCATGGTATAATAATTTAATAAAGAATTTAATAAAGAAGCATTTAAATTAAAGAACTATGCGACACGAGATACAGAGCCACAGCATCATGAACCATGAGCTCCTTAAAGCTGGGATGGACTGCCATATGCTTCACAGAATTTTGACTACCACAAACACTAGTGGAATAAAATAATTAGATTTTAATCCTTGAGTGAGACAGAGGTAGACAGGGATATATGACAATGGGAAGCTGGCATGCTGGTAGCTTTTATAGAGGAAGGTCCTAGGGATGATAGTTTTTGTATGAGAAAAGAGAACAGCATTTTCAATATGTACTTGCAGAAAGTTCTTCTCAATTTTTCTGGGCATAGATAAACTGAGTAAAGAGTTAGAACAGAGCTAGACAGTTTGCCTTTCCTCTTTTCCATGAAATTACTTGTTCCTTATAATAACTACTATACGTGCACAGTGAAAAAACAGGGGTCTGAAGTACCCATGTATGCCAAACTATTCATTAGGACTTCAAACATAAAAAATGTGTAATGGTAATGTGTCTCAGGTGACATCTCATGTGATGCAGCTGGAATTTTAGTTCATGTAAAACAGAAAATCCTACACTACAGCTGTGGGATAAAACTGCTTGGTATTATCATAGCCTACATAAATCTTACTAGTTATCACAGCCCAGTCCTCAGAGAAAAGAAAACCCTTCTACTTCCTTTTCTTCCAAGTCTGTCCTTAGCGTATTTCTTCTCTTGCCCAAAAAAATTTAAGCCTAGACTAAAGCTAATCAGACACCAGCGCCATTACCTGTGTTGGTTAGTCAATCTTTCCAATTTGCATATTCTTTCTCTTTCAGAGTCTCCTTAACCACCTGCTGGGCTGTTACAACAGCCCTGTTTTGAAATAGATCTATATTTTAACATCATCGAGCTTCTATGAAGTAGAAGTAATAAATACACTAGTATCAACCACATCACCACTTTCAGGGTTTTTTTCAATGCTGAGATGAAACCTACCTAATAAAAGGAGAAAATTATAGGCAGAATACATGAACATGCTTATGGTCCTAATCCTATAATCAGTAAATTCTGTCCTTGAGTTCAGTATTCAGACAGATCCTGAATTTAGACAAGCTCAGTAAAAGAAGATGCTTGCAGGAGAAAAGCATAATGAAAGTTTACCAACAGCTAAATTAACCATTAACCACTGTCAATGCCTGTAGCTCACTATGTTTTATCAATGTCTACAGCTGTGGCTAAGTACTGCTGAAAGCCGTATTTAAAGATCAGCCTGCTCAGTATGCACAGGATGAATTACTACCCAAAGTGATAATCAACACTCCTAAAAAGGAAACTATTTTCTGGGTTTTCTCCTCACATTGCTATGAAATATATTCTTTCATTTGAATTGGCAAGAATATTTCCCAGTCTTCTCCTTTCTAGCTTCACTGTAAGGTCATCACTGCTTGAAAAAAATCAGCAGTAATAAAATATCAAATTATGTTTGGAAGTGAAGCAATGCAGAGAAGATTTAAAATGTAAATTGATAAAAATCAGATATGAATTAAATAAGCTGTGAAAAAAGGTCTGCAGAAAAAATCTTAATATTTGTAACAAAGAAGAACAATTATCTACAGAAAAGAAGCAGGAAACTATTAAAGGTTATCAGAAAGAAAATATTTACATTTCATTTATGTGAATTTAATTTTATAAACTGGACAAGCCATTTTAATGAAGTCTGCTGTCAAATGCTTTTAATTTGGATTAATATAACGACAATCTGGGTACAGTAGTTAATCATTAAAAATTAGCCCCATGACTGTGAATTTAATGTAATTATTGAATCGTTTGCTTAATATCAGAGATCTTAAAAGGGGAAAAATTCGCCTGAAATTCCAAAAAAAATAGTCTCCAGACAAAGTGAAAAAAAAATAATCAAATCTGGAAACAAAAGTTTTCCATTTTTACTTATTAAAGATTTAGCAGTGCATAGTTGACATTAGATTTATGCCTAGAAAATACATTAACTGGGGAGTGCATTTTTATGATGATCACTGCCAGATCCAGTAACCAAAATATCAAATGATACTCGGTTGACAGCCAAGACAGCAGTAGGAGTAGGTGACATTGCCCTCTGCTTTCTCTGCCACTGGCATCTTGTTATTCCAGCTGAGATTTCATGGGGCTGCAGGAGGGGGTGGGTGCTGTGCCCTTCACTGATGCCCCAGAAAACAGCAAAAACTTCTAGTGCCTTGCTAGCATCTGCAACTCATGCTGGGACGCAAACATGGTTTTTCAACATAGTTGTCAGAACATGGTAATTTACAGTCAGGTTCTGTGTACATCACAAAAGAAAGAGATGGATATATCATACAGGCATATGGAACCCAAAGAAACTGAGAGAAAAATTCATAAAAACAACAGTAATGATAATCAGAAAGGATAAGCAGGCAAAATAGAAGTATCTAGGTAAAAAATATATCAGTAAGTCTTTAATTTAATCATAGTAACTTCAGAGCTTCAATATGAGCTAGACTTTGTGAAAAAAGACAATGGTATTATAAGCAGATCATTTTAGCTTCTCTAAAAGATATTGTAAGTATTCATCACTCATTATAAAACTGTCATATCTTCTAATGACTTAGAGAATTCGAACTAGAAATATTCCAGTGTGACTTTCTTTGAAGTATATTTGAGTTTAATTGGACCAGAACCTTCAAAGAGTTCACTGTTGGACTACCTATTGTGAAAAAAGGCCAAAAGGTAGCTCTTGGCACCATCGGTTTATAAACTTCGTCTCCCAAATCCCTGGAACTTCCTGGTCACAATTCTAATCAGTAGAGTAGAAATGTGGGAACAGTGATGCTAAACATCCAACAGCTACCACACAAAAAGGTGGACTTAAATTCTTAGTCAGTATTCCAGAATAATTTTTGCAATTTTCTCTTGTCACTTCTTTCATTACAACCTAATTATTTCAGATCATTTTGACTGAATGTCTACAGAATCCTGCTTACTCATTTGTCACAGTGACCCTCAAAGAACAGCATGCCATGACTTGTAAGTCTTATTAGTATTAATGAGATGTGAGTATATAATTGAATTATTGTTAGTGTCTCGTGGTCAGACTCCCGTAAAAAATAAGTTCTGAAAATGATGACCAGAAGAAGGTGACATTCTGGCCTTTGGTCATATTTTTACATTCTATGTTGAATCTCCCAAATAAAATTTCACTGAACAACCTCTAGAATAAGATCAACATTCAGATATTCATAGTTTCTCCAAGTGACAAAAATAACATCTTACCGTACAGCAACTCAAAATCATCTTAACACAAGGTGAAATGAGAATAAATCAGGGTCATCAGTTCATATCTATGCCTGAAATCTTACATGAAAATGTAGATATTAGTGTTTAAGAGTAACAGAGAAGCTGCAAGGAAACTATGTCCTCAGTCCTGGTCTTTTTGTTGTTTTTCTGATCTTGCCAAGCAATTCTACATACATTTTGTTTTAAAATTTTAAAGACGTTCACTGTGCGTCACATGAAGACTGGATGATAATGAATAGCTCCTGGTACTATGATTGTCAGTTTATGCTACTTTTTGTGACTGGGAGGGGACTCATCAAAGAAGAAAAAAATGGATTTTTTACCAAAATATTCCTTAGTGTTAGCTTTCTTTGTGTTATTTCCAGATTATGTAAGATAGTTCTGTCATCATGTATCTACCTAATGTTTCAGAAGAAAGCCTGGTAAAACTTTCCAAGCATCAAATGCTTCTGAATCCAAATCAAAGCTAAACAGATGCCATCAGAATCAAGAAGATCTTAATTTTGCTCTTCAAAATATACAAACCTGAAAGTGGGGAACTGAACTAAACATTCTACACTGGACTTTGCAACAAAAACATTATAAGGTTTTATAAAAATTCCCCTAGAGCACAGAAATAAAGGTTTCTGGTTATTTTTAGGTTTTGGTTTTGTTTGTTTTACCTCATCATAACTAAAATATAAGTTATAGAAGTATTCTTCCTTAATCAAAAAAACAAGAATGTAGTCTCAAGTTAAAACAGCAAAATCCCATAAGTTCAGCTACATAAGACAAACTGCAACAGACATACCTGTGTGTCAAATTTGCCTAAAATACAAATAACAATGGCTCTTTCACTGTGCAAGACCTTGTAAGCTTTCAAATGCTCCATGCCTTTTCATATATGGAAAATAGGTGCTACAGCACTTTGTTAGATTATAAAATCTACTACTACCAGAACTAAAATAGGAGCCAGCAGTGCTATTAATTTTCATGTTTTAGCTGAAAACCCATAATACTCAGAAATACTTGTATAATGTTTCAGCATTTTCTAATCTATTTTGACTCAAGGAACCATTCTCCCAGCTGTGAAATCTATGCTGGCTGACACCCCTTCTGTCTCTCAATTCCATTAACATGTGCCCATACTGCAAACAGAAATCAAATATTAATTCCTTCTCATGTCACCCCTTTGGCATATCTTGCATACCTCTGCCCTCTCCCACAACGTTCTAATTGCCATAGCAGCATATCTTACAGTTTGGGAAACACTATCAAACTCCAACGCAGATTACAAGCAAAATATTCTTCATTGCACAGTAAGCAAGCCTGATTGTAAAATAAATTCAAAGCACTGTACATATATACTTGTATTTTCTTTTTACTCACAAGAGGTTCTGCCATGATGATGCGAATCTTGCGTTCAGCCAGGGTAGTAAAGTTAACAAACAAGCTCTTCAGGACATATTCGCCTGGTTTGCTGTCTGGGTCAACATTGATAGGCAACATGGCTGGAGGTCCTTTTTCTCTCTGTGTACCAGAAACAGGTGGGACAGGTGGCTTGATATATCCGTTACCAACTGGAGAAGCTGAAATGGAGAAAAGACACATTTACTTTTGGGTAATTCAACATGTCTTAACATTTCCAGAGCACCTCAATAGCCCTCTATACTATCAAAGCATAAAATTGGAGATTAGTTGCTAATCAAAGAAACACACAATACATAAATACAACTTGCATGGTACCATAGGTAAAATATACATAATCTAACTGGAAGAGGAAATAAAAGATGAACTCTTATGTATTAAAATGGAGTGGTGCTTACTACGCAGTCCATGTTCAATCCTCTTTTTTTTTTTTTTTTTTCCACCACTTGCTGGTACTTTACTATTTGAATAACATCCTCATTTCTTGTCCTGTGCTTGCAGGCCAGATCAGTAACTCAGTTGTTAAGTAACAAGAATTTATTCTTAATTGCTACTCAAACCAGCCAAGCCTTGCAAAAGTCAGGAGTCTGGTCTTTTGACGATGGTGAGTTGTAAAGGGCCTCATTCTCTTATTATTTACACCGAGATTAGTCAAGAATGACTCCTTAAAAAAACAATACACATGTCATCAGTATAAATCTTAAATGAAGAGTCAGACATGGAATGTATTCCATGGCCAAAAAATATTCATTATGTGTTAGTTTTCCTGAAAGTACTGAACCCTACAGTTCCATCTGGCACTTTTGAGATCACATCTGTTGTGTTGTGTCCAGTTTTGTGCTCTCCCATACAAGAATGACATTTCTGCTATTTTGAAGCAAGGCCAAGGGAGGACCATGAAGTGCTGGGGCTTAAGCACTTGCTAGATTAGTACAGACTGAGAGTGCTGGACTGGTTCAACCTTAAGAAGAGAAGGTTAAGGGTTGATCTTATTGCAGTCTTCAGCTATCTATTGGAGTATAGCAAATATGCCAAGGAACCAGCCTCTTCTTTGAGCACGGTGACAGGACAAGAGGCAACAGACCCTAGTTTGAATGTGGGAAATTTCAATTAGATATATGGAAAAATCTTCCACTGTCAGGGGGTGATTGAAGATTGATACATGTTGTCCACAGATACAGCAGAAACTTCACTCTTGGATACACCTGAAACCTGACTAGCGAAGGCCCTAAGAAACCTTCTCCAGTTCGCAAGCGAGCAGAGGTTGGACTAATTATCTGCCAGGGATACCTTCCAATCTAAATTATCCTGTGAGCCTGTGAATTCCCCAGTATCAAGATATTGTGTACTAGACTGAGTTCTACTTACTGTTTTTCTGGGAACTGAAGGAAAAATAAATTGAAACAATACAAAACAAAATCTTGTTAATCCACATATTGCCATTTTACATATAAAATTGCCAACCCCAAATCATCAGGCTCAGCTCTCATTGGCAATAAAAGTCTTCAGGCAGGTACTAGTAGCATCCTCTCTCTGTTAGCTTTGCCAGAAACTTCACAGTAGCACTGTCAAGAGCAGCCACTATCCACTCTGAATGCAATACAAGTGTCACAATGCTCGTGAGTACTACTAGTGACTGGGACAGAGGTGTTTTAATCCAATACAGTCGATGGAAATATTGTGAACTAATACCATTATAGCATTTCCCCATATCATTGCATTCCAGAGTGTTACATTATATGTCGCATCCAAGTTGAAAAGAAAGAAAGAGAGAAAGAACTACAATGATTGTTGCCTCACATCTAATGCCTTTAGCCTTTCCTTTGAGGAACAGAATTGCAACTACTATTGAATGTAATTGTCAATTATTGACACGTGACTGTAATAAATGAGATTATTGATCTTTCCTAAGTACTTTAACACTTCATGGCTGAAAAAAAACCAAAACAAACCCAAACCTCCAAAAGATTACTGTTTAAGAGTATCCAAGATGTAGCAAAATCAGACCCCAAAATCATGCATGGAAAAATAAAAAAAGATGCACTGGAGAAAAGAGAACATATTTTACTTTAGAAGAATCAGTTTATAAATTCACTATATAATTGAAGATAAAAATGCTTTTCTTCATGTAGCTATTATTCTGCAAGTGTAACACATCCATATTTTTCTTTGAAAATAACCCCCAATTGACAACTCTTCTAGATTTGTTTCCTGCAAAGTTTCATTTGATTTTTTTAGGGCAAAAGAATAATCATGGAATCTTCTTGGCATTATGACTCTTTGCAAAAATTAAAGTGTATAAAACAGTCATACACTTATATCACACAAAACTGGTTCTAAAAATACACAGTTGTTCTGAATAATAACCTACTTCAAAGTACTGAAAAAAGAGCCACCAGAGAAGAGTGTAAATTCCACTGTTCTTCGGTCACCACCCAGGCTCTCCTAAAATTTAAGCATGAAGACAGTGGGATGCAAAGGATCAGATGCAAATTTTTATGGACTATTGAATACACTAGGCAATGGAAATATCTCCATTGAGATATTTATAAATAGCTTTAGGAAGGAGTCAGACAATATTTTTACAATTACAAATATATTTGCCAAATGTGTGGTTTTGACTGGCTCACATCTATCCATGAAATCAGTTTGATTGCCAAGTGCTCAGTCAGGAATTTTTTTTTGTGAGCAGTGAAACCAATTTTCTTAAGGATTTGTGTCCTTTGTGCAGTAAAAGCCCTGTCCTCCCCTCTGTCCTCATCCCAGCCGTTCCCAAGCTCCCTCCCAAGTGCTGTGCCCGGGTTGGGCAGGCAGGCTGCTCGCCAGCCAGCCTCTGCCAAGCACAACACACCCAGGCTGGGCTGCCTGCCGCTCTGATGGCCAGGCAGCAATCCCAGACTCCCTCTTGAAGGAATCTTCAGGAATCTAATCAAACACAAACTTGTCTTCTGTTCCTTAGGCAATTGTGGTTTAAACTGTCTCTAAGTTCAAAATTTGCTATGAAGGGTCACATAGGAGGGATGGAAGGAAGGCAAGCAGGCAGGCAGGCGGTGTGTGAGGTCATGTACACTACTTCACATCCTTATGAATAAGTTTAAGAAACCTTAGGCACCCTACCTGGGAGCTGCCACCCTTATCTTCAATCACTGCGACATTCAGCCAGGATTTTGAGACTGAAATTTAAATCCATATAGTCATTGCTAGTAGGGGGCCTTTTAACAATGATTTTTCAGATTTGTGACATGGGTTGATCTAATTTTTTTTTCCAGACATCTAATTGAAAAATCACTTATTTGCATACTGTAATAGAGAAATGGAATTATCTGTGAGATTTGCCAGTACACCAAAAATTTTTATTCTGGCTCTTCTCCGAAATACAGGACTGTACAGCCTTTCACTCAAATATAGAAAAAGCATATCCTGGGGGTTAACATCTATCATTGCTACAGCAATTACGGCAGCTAGAGAAATGACTGACATATGACACTGACATAGTTCAAAATTTTAAAAGACCATTTTGTAGCTGTTAACTTCATTTATGCATCTTCAGTGTGAAAATCAACAGTATGAAGGTTTTGAGTCGATTGTGAGTTGGTCATGAAATATTATTTACAGGTTTGGCTTTCTAATGCATCTTTTCAGCTCCATTTTCTCAAGCATTTGCATGTGCTTGATATTTGCATTGCAAATATGTGACAAGACTATCATTGACATCTATATGGATAATGTATGAGCTTTAACAGAATATAGTTTTTATTCCTAGACTGAGAGCCCTACAGAACTCATAAAAAAAAAGTTGCCTCTGAGACATAAAACTGCAAATCAAGGACTCAAAATTTAAGAAATAGCTGCATTAAAGTCATCCCTGATAGGTCCCCTTATTTTGACACATTATAATGTGGGTCTTAAAAAAAAGCAAAAAAAAAAAGGATGTGCCCAGTTTTGCCATCTATGCCAATGAAACACTGACCCATTAAATAGACATAATTTTTAACATGGGAAATCACCACATATAGTTTTGGGTTTTGGGTTTATGCAGAAGATGTGTGGGGCGGGGTGGGTGGAAAGAATGAGTTATACTTGATTCGAGACACTGATTGCCTTGACAGATTTAGATTTTACTACCCGATCTCAAAATAATAAATGTTATTCAAACAGAGGTACCAGAACAGACCACAGAAGCATTTAGTTTGAAAGTGTACGTATTGTAGGGTACTGCTTACCACACAAGTACTGCACTAAGCTAAATCCTTCACTTAGAAAAAAGTAGCTCATTTCCCAGGAGAATGAGTCGTGAAGCACATGCAGGAAACCATGGTAAACCTGATGCCTGAGGACTCTGCAATAGCAGGGAATCTACAGACCAATTTTAGAAAGTTGTATACATATTAAAAGCTCCTATCCTAGGAAAATCTCTAACAAAGATTAACTATGCTTGATCAACTATAAGATATCTGTACCATTTTGGGGTGAAATTCTGTCTGAAACACATTTTCTTGTTTCCAACGTTCCCTATTTTTCTACTATATGTGCAAAATATTTTCATTCAGTTCAGGCTATAACCATATTATTTTCTCAATCTTATGTGTTTTTAAAAATTACAAACAAGGAATAAATATCAAAGTAGCAATGCAATATCACACATGGTTGTTGTCACAACTATATACTATTGCTGCAGAAAGGCTTATTGACATAAAATCTCTGCTGAATTTTTCCATGTATTGATCATTTCACGATCCAAGAAACAGCTGTAAAAATGTAGAGTAGTTTTAGTGTACACACATGGTCAAAAGCTGATAATGGGGATGATAAACAGAGTCTCTGCTATGATCTGCACTACAAATATTTTTCTTAAAGCTGTAAGAGAAACCAAAACAATCAAACTATCATAATGCACAAGCCAAGAGTCTGTGCTAAACTGGATACAACTTCAGCCATACACAGTTAGTGAATTTTCAGTATCTTTAAAAGCAGGAAAAACAGAGGCTGCATTTTTTTTAGTAAACTGTGTCAAACTTACACTTTAGCAACAATGAACAAACTAATAACACAAATGCAAACATCTATTTGCAGTATTTTCATACCTACCGAGTCCCTTTATAAAGCTGATCACGCTGGATTTTCTCCAACATGCTACTGTAATATCCATGAGCCTGTGAATACCTGAAATGTTCCACTCCTTTAGTTAGAAAAGTTAGACTCCTTTTCTAACTAAAATCAAAAAATAAATGAGTTGCTTCATAATCCTATTGAGAAAGACATTTCTTTCCATTTCTCAGTTTTGTTTTTCCACAGACAAAAGCTGAAGACCTACAATGTGTGAGCTAGAGCAGGCCTCCTGATCAGCTCAGCCTTTCCATAACCAAAGGGTAATTTTTAGCTTCAGCATATGATGATGACCACTCACAGAGTGGCTACATGTCTATATTTATCCACAAGTACATACTATGCTGACAGATTAGTGAAACTACTTCAGGCACTCCAAGAACATGAGACAGGATAATGGAGTTCGACATAAACAAATCACACATATCAAACACACGTATTATCACACAATTCAAGTTGAAACCAATTAGTATAGAAATGCAAAGCACACATAGAACAGAGGATGGGTTTTGTTTTGTAACTAAAGTCTTTTGGCCAAAAGTACACACAGTTAAAATTCCTTGTGATAAAACCAACCCAGTATCTCTTCCCATTTCAAGGGTATGAGAAACCACATAACCTTAAGTATAAATGTATATCTGCTGCATTGACTCTTCAGAAAATTTGCTTTGTTTTAAAACTGCAATTATAATATTAAAAGGAGAACAGATTATTAAATAAAGCATGAAGAATTTGATTTACAAGGATATGGTTAAGTGCCACAAAAGGTGTCTTTTTCCACCTTTGAAAAAGAATATTTCCAATAAATTCAAGACTGATAGACAGAGAATAAAAGAGGAAATTTTTGCTGAAAATAAAAATCTAGCAGATCCATTTTTATCTTGGTTGGGCAATCTTTGTCCGAACTTTCTATTTCTTTTATAGTAACAAGAGAGTGCAGATTTTATGTGAATTCAAGGAACAGCAAAGCCAAAAATCAGGAGACAAATAACTTAGTGCATCCACTAAGTGGCAGAGTTGCCAATAAAGTATAAACTTTGGCCAACCCAACTACTCTATCCAACTTTTTGTGTATGTGTGTGCAAGTGCACATGCTTGCTATTCTTCAATTAATTTTCAGTATCTTCAGGGATGCTATAAAAAAGCAAGGCTAAAACAGACTGTGTGGTATCCTCAGTGAGACTGAACATTTCAGATCATAATGCTAAGTAACTCCTTGTAGTAAACCCATTCAGCCCTCCCCTAAATCCAGGGGTGGACAACAATTTGCCTAAGAACACATACCAGATGTGGTCATTTCTTCCCAATCAGATCCAATCCTCTGCAGGATAGAAACAAAATGCAGCATCCATAAAAATAAGCATATGGCCACTTAGTAGGCCTTATGGATGCTAAAATACCACTTGTATGGTATGCTCTCCTCTGCACGTCTTCAAGGAGTTCAAATGTTCATTCCACTCAGATGCTTATGAAGCAGCCATCTTCTGAGAAGAACACCAATAGGAAATAACCAGTTTAATACAGATATCTTTGCCCAAGCTTAGAGAAACATCAGAACAGTCCTTACACAAACTGACGGGTCTTATCTAAGATGGATGTGGTGAAGTGCCTGTTAGCTTTGAAGCCAAGGATCTTGTTCAGCCTGGTACCTTGGAAAGGCTGGTTTGGCTTTATTAGTCACTAGCAACCTTCTGGCCCTGACATCCCAGTTGCTGGCAGGTAGGTTTGTAATCCTCAGAGGCACACTGCAATTCTGTGCAAGAGTGGGGTAAAATGATGTGAGAGCCTGTAGAGGAAAGCAGTGAGTGGAACACATTTTCTCCTCTTGCATATGCAAGGGATTCAAGAATGATGACTGCCAAAACAAACAAATAAACAGGAAATCCTGTCATATGTGTCCATCCACTGTCTAAAAGCCTTTTCACTGACTTGGCAAAGCTCCTAGTAACCATGATCCTGTAAGATGTAGACCTTCCCTCTCTCTTTCTCCTAAGTGGCAGGTCAGGGGTTGAGTATCTTAACAATGTTCCCTAGGTTCTTATCTCAGAACTTTGCAAGACATCTGAGTGAGGTAGGAAAGCAATTGTCCTCACTGCCCATTCTCTTTGCTTACCATTTATTTTTCTACTCCTTTTCCTCTAAATCATTATTTTCTTGTTTACATATACCACTGCACTGAGGATCCAGACGAATCTAGGCATGTAACATAAAGATTTTTAGCTGCACCAATTCTAGAATTTGCTTGGTTTATTATGAAATTAAAACCTGAAAAAGCTAAATGACATGGAAAATCTTGTGGAAAATCTAAAACAACTTTCACATTTGAGTGCTTCATTTAGGGGTGACTTCTTACTAAAGGAAATATCTGTGTTGCTTCTGATGGGATGCAAATCAAACAAAAATACCTTTCGGTTTCCGTGTTTTATACGGTAATGACATGCTGCCTCTTTGAAGGTTGACTTGAGATTAAAAATATACTTCCAAAAGATTTCAAAATCCTGGTATCCTTTCTATGTAACTTCAGAAGGTTTTTTGGTTTGGTTGTTTGTTTTTTTTTTTCCTGGTCTTTTCCAGTTATTCCAAAAGTAAAAACTTCAAATAAGGGTGAAAAGACAATTTCAGCTGAATAGATGGTTTTTGTTTTTTTTTTTTTTTTTTAAAAAAAAACAACAAAACAAAACAAAACAGAGAAAAGGTTTATTTCTGAAACTACATTGGATTTTTTGTTGTTGTTCAAATAGAGCTTAAAAACCATTTTACTTTAAATAAAGACATTCATACTCTTCCTTTACACTTTTTCAGGTACTACGGGCAAAGGCTACCTCCGGTTTGGTTTTGTTGGATCAGAAAATAGCTTCCTATAAAATTTTTAGACAGATGTTTTGTTGCATTTGCTTTTTCTTTCAGAGACAGGGAGATGGAGGTATTCTTGTCATTTTGTGGTTGATGGGTGTTAGCAGAAGTATTTTTAGGGAACTTGGAAAAGTGCCAAGGATGCACAAGGCTAAAAGACTCTAAAGGAGAAGGAATAGTTACTTACAGAAGAGGGACTGACTAGTAAGCAGGGAGGATGTGATCTGCATCTTCCTTCCCTACTGTGCTGATTTTGGTTGGGGTAGAGTTAATTTTCTCCACAGTAGCTGATATGAGGCCGTGTTTTGGATTTTTGCTGGAAACAGTGTTGATAACACAGGGATGTTTTAGATGTTGCTGAGCAGCACTTACACAGAGCCAAGGCCTTTTCTGCTTCTCACCCCACCAGCAAGTGGGCTGGGGGTGCACAAGAAGTTAGGAGGGGACACAGCTGGGTCAGCTGACTCCAAGTGACCCAAGGGATATCCCAGACCATGTGGTGTCATGCTCAGCATACAAAGCTGGAGGAAGAAGGAGAAGGGGGTACATGCTCTCTGTCTTCCCAAGTCACTGTTAGGTAGAATGGAGACCCATTTTCCTGGGGATGGCTGAACACCTGCCTGCCCATAGGAGTGAGCAAGTGGCTGGGTGGTGCTTAGTTGCCAGCTGGGTTTAAGTCATGACATCTATACATTTTCTCTTTGATGCAATATACTTTTCCTTTTCTCCTTAAATATTTTCCAATAAAACTGTCAGAGTCTGGATAAGATGGAATTTTAAAAATATATTTAAACAGTTTATTTTTTACTATAAAAAGTATATATATTTTTTACTATAAAAAGACATGAAATGCTTGCATCTTCCTATTCAATTTCAATAGATGTTAGAACTGGAAATCATCTCTGAATTTTTGTTGTCTGTTTGTTCACACTTGCTCTTGCAAACCACTACCATGTTGGTTGATGCTGTTAAAAACTCCTGTCTTTCACTGGAACGAAAACAGCATATCCAATTGTGGATGAAGTGTCTTCTGTGCAATGTACACAAGTGTATTAAAACCTGAGCATGTTGTAATGCACATGTGCAAACAAGTATATTTTACTACTGATGCACAAAAAGAAACAGACTGTAGCACATTTACCTCCAAAATTGCATGGTCTGAACAGTTCTAGCGACATAACACTGTTCAGTGTCTAAGAGTTGATTTCCTAGAGTTTTGCTTATTTCATGCCATAATAAAGGTGTTGTGTCTAGTTATGTTTCAATGTGCAGTACTAAGAAAAATCCTCAAAACTGTAGTTGTTTTCCTGACCTCATCTTCTGGTACACCTGATCTACTCTATGGCTGCCTTTTAGGGAAAGTTACAAATTTAGCCACCTACAGACCAAATATCAAATTTAATCTAGCCATCCAGTCTCCGGGTAGAGTAAACGAAAAGAGACTGACGTTTCTAGGTGATCCATCATACTCTTCTTAGATTCTTAGTTTACGACAGAAAAAATCACTTTCTAGAGGTGCCTATTACTCATCAGTGATTACTGAAGGGGAACCAACAACAAAGATATACAGCCGAGTTACAAGTGATGACTTTCACTTTTAAATCTGTAGACTCTTCAAAAGCACCTCATATGCACTAAACTGCATTGTGGTGCATTTCAGCTGTTGCTGGCTACAATTCTTAACCTTGCTTGTGTGGTTGGAAAATGGCACAACACCAGGAATAAACCAAGCCACAAGCTGGATCTGTGAACTGGCAAGCTAAACCTTCACAAACCAAGAAGACTTTAACCAAAATGTTGTGAAGCTTTCTGGGATGAAACCACAAGAGAGATTTCTGTGAATAAAGACTAACATGAGATAGACATTCATTCATGTTTCCCTCTACAGTGGAGCATACAAAATAACATCTATACCAAGAAAAATCAGAGAAAAAATTTTGCAGCCAAAATCTGGATTAATAATTATCAGTATCGATCCCCTACTGTATGTGTGATTGAATCATTATTGTCATTACATAATACTGGCTGCAGCAGCACATTGTCTACCTTCTATATTAAATGCTATTTGGCCTCTTCGTTTAGCCACAGACCATTATGATATGGTACAATCTAATAACCCTTTATTACATTACATTAACAATTCTTCTTTGAAAGTGGGTTCATTTGTGTCTTAGCCATAAACCTAAATGCAAATGTAAATGTTTGCCGCTTCACCAGACTGAGAGTCCAGGACATAAATACTTCCTGTGCTGATTCTGAACACAAGACAATGACTTCTACTATCCATATGAGCTCAGAAAAGGTTTTTGAAAGTTTGGTTCGAGTACAGTTGCCCACTGAAAAACTTTCCCTTGAACAGGTAAGCAGAGTTCATGGAATTTAGCTGCTGTCCAAGGGACCTTCTGCATGATGAAACAGTTGCAAATACCTAACACAGCACAGACAGGACGTCACTCTCATGCTGCTCAATAGGCCATGACAGAAAACTTCTTCCATATATTGAAATGTCTAAATGTTTTGGAATAAATGACTGCCAGAAATATGTTATTAAATTTGGAGAGGAACAGGCACCTATAGAGATGAACTCAGCATTATTATGAAAATAAAGAAAGAACCCTAGGGTTAACATTGGATTTTTCAAATAAACAGCTTAAACCCTGTGAAAACAGAGTAACTAATTAAAAAAACCCGAAGAACCTAATTACATCTGAAAATAATAGAAAGACTCCTTTTTTAGGGTATTCAAAGGGAAATTCAGTATTCCTGAGGGCTGGGATAATATTGTATCAGATTTTCTCAAGTGTCAGCAAGGGCAATCCAGGTAACCAGAGCACAGTTGGCCTGATAATCGTTCAGGAATGGTTGCATTTGACTAATAAAGAACCAAAGTATAATAATACAGTGTCATAAGCATAGGTTTATGGAAAGCAGATTTTATTAAATTAACTGTATCTTTTTACGAGATTATAAATTTGGCTAACAAGGTTGAAAGTGTAGTCTTATATTTCTGCTTGGCAATTGGGTTAGCATCTTACCAAACTGTAAAATGAGAACCAAAAGATCAATGTTCACAACAAAAAAAGATTAAAAGGTAGGTTACAGGTACTTCTCAATTTGGATTAAGGGAGAATCATACCCTAATGAATGTACTTCTAGTGGAGGTACGAAGAGTAGTTCTTGGTTCTGTATTATTTATCCTTATTGCTAATGAGATAAAACAAAAAGAAAAACACAAATTAAGAGTGATAGAAAAAACAGCAGAGGTCCTTCTACTCTGTCTCAATAGCATTTTGAGAATTAAATGCAAGCAAATGATATACAAGATATTAATTCTAACCTACGGAGAATTGCACAGACAGAGGCAAGGCCACACAGACAGAATAAGGCTTTCTATTCCTGGGAAACACTGATTATGAAAAAAGGCCTGAGACCAGGATGACTAATGTGTTGAAAACAGGCTGCTATTCTTGTGACCTGAAGAGCTATGGAGAGCCTTTTCAAGCAGTATAAATGAAAGCAAAAGCAGGAAAGCTCTACTGCTTCACTGCCAGTGTCTCTGCAACCACTGCGGGAGGCTCAGTCCTGTTCTGATGTCTGCAACTTGAGAAAAGATGCTGATGAACTAGAGGACATTCAGGAAAGATAACTATAACTAATGACTGCCTTCAGTTTTCATATTTTAAAGAAAGAGTACATTGTCTTAAAGTTTAGGTTAGTTTGACCATGAGAAAGTTACACAGTCATATCCTCTAATGGCAGGAATTTGCACTTATTGCACCTACAAGGGCATCTATTTGTAAAACATATTTACATGGAGCCACTAACCCAAAACACCTTTTTTAAACAACACAAGGACTCAGGCACTTCCAAGGTGTGATTCATTACAATAAACACATCTCAAGCAGCCCATCTGAACTGTACCCTGAAAATACACATATTTCTCTTCACTGGCTATCAGGAAAGCCAGGCTTGCCTATGTCAGGTGTAATATAAACATTAAGAATGCCTGAAAGTTAGCTGAGATGACTTCCATGCCCTTTAAGCATGAATATTGGAAATAGAAATTTGCTAAGAGACAGTTTTTCATTCAGTAACATTCAATGTCTGCAATTTTAAACTAGACAAACGCATTAAAGAAGTTAAACACAAAGGGAGGGAAATTAACCGACAGAATGCTATTAAGTCTGGTGCTGATTCTTCCATTATTGGAAATTTTAAATTACCATTTTTTTAAAGACATGCTTTGTCTCAAACAGAAATTAATTCACAGAAGCCATAAAGCCTGTTCTATGAGAAGCACAGATTGGATGACATAATGTTTTTCTGGTTGTATAATTTATGACTTGTTGAATGTATTAGTAGAAAACATAGTGCTGAGAACAATCTGTCATTGGTAAAAGTACAATACAGATGTTTTAAGATGGATTCTTCTTTCTCCAGTCTTGATAATATTAAAAAGCAGAAGTCTGAATGCCTATTAGTACTTGATTTCTCTTTGTACATCCAGGTAAAAATATAAACTGTGTGATCAGAATATCTTCGTGATACATGTAATAATCTCCTGCTCTGATGGTTTGCTTGTTGAAAATGATTTGCCAAAACAGAAGCTGATTGTAAGGGTTGTTTTGCAGAATATACCTCAAGAGAACATGAAAGTAAAGGCAACTTATTGGGATGATTCAGTTTTCATATTTTAAAGAAAGAGTACATTGCTGGAATAATTTATAAATATGACTTACAAGTAAAAGTGATAACCATTCAAACTAGTGGTTTGCCTTAAGAGAATGCTTATATAGAAAAGTGAAGCTCTCTGAAGGTGCAGTGATGTGCTCCAGGGAAGTCATATTCCACTACCTGAGTGACTGTCTGAGGAGCACAAAAGAACCCTGGCTGAAATGCTATTCTTCACAGAATCACAGAATATGCTGAGTTAGAAGCAACCCACAAGGATCAGAGTCCAACTCCTGGTCCTCTACAGGACTGTCCCCAAGAGTCATACTTGCTTAGTATCCCTTCTAGTCTCATGTCCAAGTCATTTTATGAAGATATTGAAGAGCACAGGGCTCAAGATGGAGCCCTGTGGAACTCCACTAGTGACAGGTCACCAGTCTGATGTTACCCCACCATCCACTATTACCCTCTGTGCTCAACCCGTGAGCCAATTGCTCACCCAGTACATGATGTGTTTATCCAGCTGTGTGCCCAACATTTTGCCCAGAAGGATCCTGTGAGAGACAGTATTGAAAGCGTTACTGATATCCAAAAAGATTTCATCAACTGGCTTCCCTTGATCAACTATGAGGGTTACCTTGTCGTAAAGAAAATAAAGTTTGATAAGCAGGACTTTTCTCTCATGATGCTGTCCTGGCTGAAGGACAGCATTGTCCTTCAGTTTTTTTTCAATACCTCCCAGAATAATCTTCTCCATAACTTTACCAGGCACTGAAGTGAGACTGACAGGCCTGTACTCTACAGGGTTCTCCTTCTTGCCCTTCTTGAAAATTGGAACAATGTTCGCCAACTTCCAGTCAGCTGAGACCTCTCTGGGTTCCCAAGACCACTCAAAAATCACCCAGAGAGGTTTTGCAATGACATCAGCCAGCTCTTTGAGGATTCTGGGATGAATCCCATAAGGCCCCATAGATCCATAGGGATCCAGCTGCAGCAGCAGATCCCACACAATTTCAGGGTCATCTGGGAGCTGATCATTCTCGCAGTCATTGTCCTCCAGCTCAGGGCACTGAGATCCCCTTGGTCTGTCAGCCATGTTGAAGACAGAGGCAAAGAAAGCATTGAACACCTCTGCCTTGTCTTTGTCTCTGTTTGTGAGGTGATAATCCTCATCCTGTAAAGGCCAATGATATTTCTATACTGCCTGTTGCCATTAATATATTTGAAAAAACTCTTTTTATTGCCCCCCACACTTCTGGTCGGCTTCAACTCCAGTTGAGCTTTGGCCACATGCATTTTCTCCCTACTGCAGCAAGCAGCATCTCTGAATTCTTCCCATGTCACTTGACCTTAATTCCACTGCAAGTATATTCAGAGGCACATGAAGGTAGGCTATCCTGAGAATCTGGAAAAGGCTAAAGTGCATATTACAGATCACCAACAAATGCCTGGTCTTCTGCTACAGAACCAAGCTGAATAAATACAAAAATTCAAGTCTTCTTTGTATAGTAGCACAGTATGAAATAAAATCGTGTAAGAAAATTGTATATTGTATAAGAAAGGATGTGGTAATGCATTACAGAATTTTGTATTCCAACTATCAGACATAATTCTTTTCATTCTTTCCTTGTGGCATCTAAGAAATTCACCAAATGCAGTCAACTGTCCTGCCTCTTTCCCAAAAGGAACTTTACAACACTTAAGTTGAGCCTCCAAGAGGGGCAGCAGAGCTCAGAAGAAAACCACGTATTTCTAGCATTAAACAAATAAGCCAGAATTATTTTGTTAGAACCCCCCAATTTTCACTGTAGAAAGAAATTAAAACAAGAAAAATATTGACCTAAAAATGCACAAATGGTTTTGTTGATAGGTATGGAATCAAACAAAGAATTCAAAGTGAAGAGGGTAGGCAATGTGTGCCAACGCTGTTCCATAAACTGTGATCTTACCAAAAATTGCATTAGTTACAAGCATCAGATGTTGTTATGGGACATCACTGTGCATCAAACACAATGACAAGCTATATTAGCATAATGGGTTATTATTCCCAGATCCATGTGATCAGTACTCCATGGCAACCCAATGATAATGAACGTCTTTGTCAGTTAGAAAGCATGTACAGAACTATATGAAGCACAAACCTCAGGCACCTGAAATGGTACATAAGGCTGTTAATATATTAAGAATTTAAACACCAGCATTGTCATTTCTTTCCATTTATACACAGAAATTTTCCCCATGTTCTCAGCCAACCCTCGCCTTTGTGGAGACGTTGCATTTTGAGGACACTTTCACTCAGGGCTCATCAACTGAGAAGTTGGATGCTTAAACCCAGCCTGTGGAACGGACACCATAAAAATGATCCAAATGACTGGGTAAATCAGGGAACATCTCACAACAGGATCAGGCTCCACAACAGCCAACCTGGGCTCAACACTGCCTTAGAAACATCCTCACAGGGACCTCACATTGTTGGGCTGTTCAAAGCAGAGCAGAGAAGCAGCTCCTGTCCTTTTCAACTGCTTTTTATGTAGCAGCTTAACGGCTAAAAAACTCACCTAGAATGTGGTAATTTTGGGTTAAATCCTTAATTAAACTTCAAGGTTTTGAACTCCCATCTCCCACCTTCTTGGGGAGCACTCTTCTTTTCTGGCTACTGGCCAGAATGGTAAGGTTTACCCACATCTAGCTTGTTCAAGATCTGATAAATCTAAAGACAGAATTCAATGTGCTTTACATTAGAGATGAAATGTAACAGCAAGCATAGCTCTAGCTCAGTTGTTGCTACTTACTTAACCAATGAATGGGAACTGCTAAAAACAATGTTGTAGTGAAATTATAATAAGAAGTAACATTGAAAGTAAAAGTATCTGGGCAAGGAAATGCCTATATTGGCATTTCCTCTTATTCTCATCACTGTGTGTTAGATAGGCTTCAAAAATTCCTCCAAATCAGATCCTTCAGATATTTCTACCTATTTTCTGCCTGAGTCATGTTAAATAACTTATATAATATTTATCCTCATCCTAGGCTTCTTTTTGAATCCTAGTTTATTGTCTCACAAAGCAGAGCAGTAGACAGGACAAGGATCAGCCTCCAAAGCAAGAATCCCCAGTAAAAGACATCCTGGGTTGGGCACAGAGTATCCTTATGATACTAAATGCCACTAAGTAAAAGCTGCACAAAAAACATAGAAACTTTTAAATGCTATCAAGTGTACCCAGTCCGGACCAGTCAGGATCAAGCTATTAAACAAAATAAGTCAGTCTTTCTAAGAAGATGCCAGCATAATGACCAATAAAATGAACGTCCACTGAATACTGATTTTCTTCTACTACATTCTAACCAACAATAAATGCTGCACTTGTAACAGTAATATTTGTTTCTGTTTATTGATGTTGTTAACATCTTTTAACAAGATAAATGAAAATGTGAAAGGATTACAGTTAATCAGATTACTTTGGAGACTCCAGGGTATGTTAAACACGACCCTCACAAATACTAGGCACTTAACCAGAACCAGATGGATGGATGCTGTCTCCTGCAGCCAGGCCCAGGCCACTGGCTCCTTTGGTGGAGGCACAGTGAAAAGCTCGGGACTTCACACACTGTTCATGGGTCCACATTGGTAGATTTTACGTGTTGGGCAGATGAACACTTGACTTTAAGACATGACAGAAAATTAAACCCTCCCGAGGAAGTGGAAAGACAGATGAGAAAAGTCACTGTTTAAAGAAGCATGATTACCTTGTTAATATGTTTAGACAAATCTCAGGCATGTCTGTGAGCTACTGGTTCATAACACTTGATTTATGTACTAGAATCTGAATGCTCTTGGCCACTTTAGCTGCTCAGTAGACTTAAGGTATTCTGAATTACTTAGCCTCGACCAACAGAAGAGCACAGAGATCCAACCAAATGAGCTGTTCCGTGGCAGCTGTCTATCATAAAGGTAAAACAATTAATGAATTAATTTAAAATATATCCTTAAAGGTAAAGCTGGATAACCATCCTGAAATGCTGCAATCTATAGAGTAATCTTTTATTCAGTATTACAGAACAGATGATGTCACAGAAGTGAGTTACATAACATGAAATTGCAGACACTGGGCACAAGGACTGATAAAAAATTGTATTATGTGTTGTTTTTTAAAAAAACTTTATAATGCATTTTGATTTTGTGAGTCTGGAAAAACAAATCAAAGCGAACTTTCTTTTCCTTAAAAAAGGATTGCCTAAAACTTTACGTGGAATAACTAATACGGTAATTTCAAAATACAGTTCATATGTTTTTAAAAACCACACATTAAATCAGTCTAACTCCAATTCTACTGATGTAAACAGTTAAATACTCTCTAGTCTTCACTGAAAAAGCCTTAAGACAACACTCAGCTTTCTGAAAATGCTGCTCAATATATCTTACTTAAATTATCAACGCAGATATTCATCACTGTGTCAGTTCTTCTATAGGTTACAGAAAATCATAGCTATAATTTGAATCCACAATGCACATGATTGTATGATTCAAAACAGAAAAAAAGAGATTGAAAAAGATTGTCATTGATCACACTGACACTTGTGTCAAAAGAAGTTTAATTCCTGAAGACCATTTTCTGTATTAATTAGAAAGACATAATTATTTATTGTTACACACACACATGTAACAATAATTTATAGATTTGAACCTTCCAGCGAAATGTTTCAAACTCTTCTTCTATAAAGTGGATAAACACATCCAACCTAATAAATGTAAACTATATCTACTTGAAATGTCTTTTCTGGATTTAATACTATAAAACTGAAAACTTTACAACAAAAAGTCATGCCCCAAAGGCATAATGCAAATGCAATCTTTAAAATGCATGCTATCTCAGTCAGGCAGGCTTTAGGAGAATTTACAATAAGGTTGAAATCTGGTATGTAAAAGTGGCAACTGTGCAAAAGGATCTGAGAAGTATTACACACCTCTTTGTACTTAATTGAGAAAAATGCTTGATTAAAATCAGTGGCAGCAAGTTTGAAGAAACTATCTCATTACTTTGCAGGCATAGGTTCCTTTTTGTAACAAGAAAATTACTGCAGAAATAAATAACAGACTTTATGGTGATCTAAAAAGAACAGTAGTAATATTAGAGAGAAGGCCCTTCTAAGTATCTATTACTAGCATAAGCACTTGATAAATTTAAAAAAATGTCTAACTTGCCAGTAGTGTGATGCTTCCATGTTACTCCTTGATGGACTACTGTTTGTCCTTAAATAAATGAAAAACTCTTACTTGTAAATGCCATTCTCAGAGTTTTGTTGTAGCAGACAGACCCCCAGAATTTCCACTTTGGGCAAAACAGAGCTGAGAATTGGCCCAGGAGCATGGACCTTCTGTCACTGCAGCTGCAGTGAGAAGCCCTGTTTGTCCCTTTCCAGTGAAGAGCTGGCCCTTACATGACAGCTTAAGAATGTAGCCAGTCTTGGTTTTTTATGTTTCCGAAATGAATTCTGTCTTGAAAGACATTTACAGATTCACATGGTAACTACATTTTCAGATTTTTACTCTGAATAATTCCTTATTTCGTTTGATTATTATTTTTTTCTCTTTTTTGTTTGCTAATACTTGCACACTTCAGTGTAAGGATGAACACAAATGTTCACAAATGAACACAAATGAAACATGCTATGTACCTTCTTTCAAATCCCTAATGAGAATATAAAATAAACACTAGAGTCCATCCCTTCTTAGCTCAACCAGGCACAACTGCTTAGCTCAACCTAATGTGGTAAGAGACAATCAGCAAGAGTACTTTAATATTTACAGTGCCTCATGCCAATTTTTAACGCATTCCTCATAAAACTATTATCTTCATTCATTTGAGAACTCTATCCAAAGCCCCCAGTTTTGTCTGATACCCTCCCTTGGGAGTTGCTGAAATAGATTAACTTTTATTAGTATCTTATGCACTGCCTGCTGTATTTGACAAGTGCAGAGGAAGTTACCTGTTACTGCATTACGAGTAATAATTAATAGAATAATAATCTGTCAGGAGTATTTCTTTGTACATCTATATGCTTTCCACTCTGCTGCACTACCTCACTGGACTCAAGCTTTCAGAAGCAAGGTAATATAGAGGACGTATGATAAATCTGATGCCAAATGAACCAACTGTTGACCCAGTTACCTTAACAGCATGCACAAGTCACTTGCTGTTCTCCTCACCTGATAACATTTAACACTTTCTGTCACCTAATCCAAGCACTAGGTAAAGGAATGCATACTCTGTGATGAAAAGATGTGCTATAAAGCAAGGATGTAGGATGGAAATCAGGTCTTCTGCATTGCATTCTGCTCTTGGGAGGGGATTTCTCTGTCTCTCATCTCCCCAGCTGTTCTCTTATTCCTCCATCTCTAGAATCTGGTGTCTCCTCATGGCTGTGTCTTCCCCACCTCAGGCCCTCTATTCCAGCTCCAGATTCCCATGCATTGCTTGCCCAGTTAAACATGGCTAATCTCATCCTTCAGCCCTCTCAACTGCATCCCATCCCTCCTCCCAGTCCTGTCCCTTCACCCCCCCATTCTCCAGTCTCCCCTTGGTTCCATCTCATACCAGTCACTCTCAATTTCACTCCCACTGTCTGGGAAGTATCAGTTCCTCTACTTCTGATTCCTTCTCCCCCGTCTTGTCCCTTCATTCCCGCTGGCTCTTTGCTGGGCTTTTATTGCACATTCACTCCTCTCTGCCCTTGCTTTCTTTGTGCAGTCACTGTACAGAGGCAGTTGGCTGTAAGGTGTCTGTCCTCCACCCATTCCCAACATCCTCTTCAAGAGAATTTTTAACATAGACAAACAGGGGGCTTTTTGCATTTTCTCATTCTTAGAGAGGGTAAAACCATTTCTGCAGAGAATTCGAAAATTCACCTTCAGGGACTTAAAGTTTAGAAGTGCTTTAGCTCAAACTGCAGAGCTCAGGAAAAATTATTTGCAACAAAGAAGAGAGGTTTTAAATAAAAAAAGTAGGCACAGCAACATACACACATATTCATTAACAAATATTATTTTTTCTATCTTTTAAAATAAAATACCAAGCCATCTATATTAACAATTAACTTTTAAATTTAATTAAAACTAATTCCGATTGTGTCAGTAATTTCACTTGCCACGGAAATCTGTAGTTCTCTGTAACACTCATTTCTATCCGTCCTCTCTCCCTTACTGCTTAAATAAATGACAGACAAATGAGTAAAAACAATAAACATTTTTAATTTCACATTCCCTTGGAAAATATTTTCATCTTTGCTTTTATGACAAATTTGTTAAAGATTCACTATGGACACACTAAGACTTTGCTTAATTTACTACAAACCCTGATGACTTCTGTATTTCAAAAAGTGATACACTCCAACTTCTGATTCCTAGAGAATTCGAAATGCTCTCAATCAAACACTCATCCCAGGAAAGCATACATTGCTCTGCCACATCTTCCTGCCTATGAGCTATAGAACAAAAATCAAAATAACCACCTAGCTTTGGTTCAGATGGCACACAGACAAAGGGTGGGGTGAGGTTATTTGTTTCAAACATCTGCCTTCAAAGAAGAAGAATCATAGCTAAGTAATTTTCTCCTCATTTAAGACATCACTAGCAACAAATATGCATGCTGTGGAATTCAAAATAATCCTGTGATATTTCCATATTAAAATTACTACTTACTGCCAATTAAAAGTCTCTATATATGATAACTGGTTGAGTCATGATTTATAATGCGTCTGCCACTTGGCTACCAAGAAGGTGAAGGAAAAAAGGTTCTTCCATTAAAGAAATAGAAGACAGGGCTTCATTTCCAGATCTAACACAGGTCCTGTGTAATCTTGTGTTTTTCAGTTAATTTCTCTGTTTCAATTTGCCCAGGAATAACACAAAAGCAATCTTACATATTCAGGCAATAATGCTGCAAGAATTTAAGTCTGTAAAGCTTCCAAATGGGAAACACTATATGAATATTACTATAATGCAGACCATTGCGAACAAGTTATTTGCAGCAGCTTCCCTGCACCTGAATTAATGAGTATCAACCTGTATCTTGTGAATCTATTTTAAAATATGCAACACTATGAGTTTTGTGTGCAATCCTCTCAAAGGTGTGACTAAAGCTTGTTTCAAAGCTGGGGTATTTACAAAGGCTATCACAGCAAGGATTTTCTTATGACTAAGACGACAGCTTATGCTGCCATTTTTCATTACCTGAACTTCCCCCTTCACTACCTCACAGTCTCAACTTACAAATTCTGTAGAAGAATTCTACCCTTCTCTAAATTGTTCTGAATTTGGTTAATGTTCAAAAAAAGGCAGGCAGACTGAATAAGCTTTGCCTCCATTGGAATGCTGACTAAAACCAATTCCAGTTAGAAGGGAATGGATTGCCAAACCTGATGTCAAGTAGCTTACACTACTTTCAACATGTTATAATCTCAGTAATATGCATGGAATAAACCTCATTCTGAAAACCATACAACAATACATTACTGTGAGTTTATGTAGAAAGCTACTCTGCAAACTTCTGAAGGAAGAACTGTGGCAAGAACTCTATCCTGGTAACCTTCTGACTAAGAAACTAAATTGATCCACACATTTAAAGGCATTCATAAATATTATTCAGAAATGCAGTAAGAAAGATAATTCTGTGTGTTCTGTTCTACAAAAGTTGTTCAAAGGAGTCAGTATCAAAACAAACAAATTGATAAATGGACATTGAATTTTAATTTATTCCACATACAAGTTGAGACTCTTTAAAAGTTACAAAGAAAGAAGAGAGCTTGAGATAAGGAAAAAAATGTTAGTATAAAGATCACCCAATTATAGGAGAATTCCTGCAAAACAATACCTTTGGCAGACTTTTGTGCTGAGCCATGTACTACTTAAGAATTCAAGGGAATTAGTCTTTCAAAGGCAAGTGTTTCAAAATAAAACTAAAACTCTGCAACTTCACGATTATAAATAAAGCAAGATCTGTTGCATTCTTTTGATCAGTCCTTGTCTAATACCAATCCATCTAACATTTCCACATTTTGGCAACACACAAATCATGATTTCTCACCCCATCACTGACTACTGAAAAACCACAGCAGCCTCTCAATTTGTATACATTAGCACTACAGCAAATTTCTGAAAGCATAGAAAGTACCCAGGATAAAGACTGTATAGCATGTCTCTCAAAAGGGCCTCTCTATTTTTTCATGTGTGAAACTTTTCTGCTAAGGTTCCAATCACCTAATTAAGCTCTTTATCAGCAACGCATTCCCCTGGAGGCACGTGATACTGTCACTAGAGTGATCCCACAGTATTTGCAAAACAACACTCAGATTTCTCTTCAAACCAGTGGCTTGAAGAGCACCCCAAAATCTCCCTTCTTAAACATTAGAGAGCTGAATCTCAGGTGGCTCTGTATCTTATATATAGTGCTCTCTCGGTTGAGAGTAAACTATGAAGCCAGTGTTTCTCAAATGTGTTTCACTCAGCTGCTTGTTTTAGCAAGCTCTGCTGTCTGCTGTGAATAGAAAAACTACACCATCTCTCAGTTTTGAATGTGAGTATAATTAGCAAAACATAGAACATAAATATGTAAGGAATTGTCAGGCTTCTCAGTAGTTCCTGCAAAGAAGACAGTCTGTGCTCCTGAACTCTGGACTTGAACAAGTTCTATCTTTCCCCTTATAAGAAGTTCCATATCAAGGAACACTCCAGCACCTGGTAGAGAGAGGCCAGAGAGAGCTTGCTGGTGAAGGCAGAGCCAAAAATGTCACTTAGTACTTCAGTCTGCTGTCACTAAATTTCCTGCCCCATTCAGCAGTGGGTCCACATTTCTCTTGTTCAGTCATTTACCACTAACGAAACAAGAGAAACTCTTCTTATTGACTTTGATATCCCTTGCAAATCCCATCTCCAGCTGAGCTTTGAATTTCCAAGCACTGTCCCTGCATGCCTGGGCAATGTCTATAAATTCCTCCTTTGTAGCCAACTCACACTTCTGCCTCTGATATACTGCCTTTTTTGCACCACAGACCAGATAAGCTCTGATAAGCCAAGCCAGCCTCCTCCTATGTCTGCTTGTTTCCCTTAGTATTGGTGAGTCCCATTCTTGTGCTTGCTTTGAAGATATCGACCTCAAAGATCTGTCAGTTTTCCTGAGTTCCTTTGCCTTTAAAAGTTGCCCCCCATGGGATCCCACCTAATAGCTTCTGAAACCTCACAAACTGAAATCTGCTCTCCTGAAGTCCAGGGTCTATACTCTGCCACTCTCTTTCCCCACTCTTATCAGGATTTTGAGCTCCAATCAGGTCTTCCATGTTAATGGATAACAGACCCAGCTACACTTCACCCATTTGGTCTGTTATTAATCAAGAAGTTACTTCCAACACCCTCAAGAAATCCTGACTCCGTGCATCCTACTATTTTGCACTTCCAGCAGACAACAGGAAGTTTAAGTCCCCCATGTGAACCAACATCAACAATTCATGAACTTCCTCAAGTTGTCTGAAGAAGGCTTCCTACACTTCCTCACCCTTACTGGTGGTCTGTAAGATTGCCACCATCACCCAGTAATCCTTCAAGTCCTCTCTTCTGATCCTGACCCCCAAACTCCCAAGCACACCATCACCCACTCACCTCATAGAAGAGCTCCATACCCATAAGGAGCTCCTTCACAAAGACAGCAAATTCCACTCCTTATCTTCCCTGCAGGCCCTTCCTCAAGAGCTTGTATCCATCTATCCATCAATCACAGCATTCCAACTGTGTGAACTGTTAGCACCAAGGCTGCTACTGCTATGATGTTGTAATTTGTGACTGAATGCAACACTTGACTTCCTCCTGCATGTTTTCCAGAATGCATGTATTTCTATAAATACACTTAAGGTATGTATACAATATATATAAGGGTGTGGGTGTCTCTTCATCCTATTTTACATTTCTGAGGTTTCTCTTATTCCCTTTGCCCTGCATCCTTTGCTTTCCACCCCTGTTCACTGCTACCTCACTGAACTATTGGTCATAATCCCCCTCCATTGTCACCCTCAGTTTCCAGCTCTCAGTTAGCATGATAAGCCAGCCAGCAGATGTCTTGCTCTGCTTTGTCATACTACTGAACATCTATTTACATTCTTAAAAATATAAACCATACAAGAACTTAAAATATCTGACTGATGGAGCTGCTGTGAAGTTTGAACGCTATGTTTAGTGTTCCTTTTAGCTAATGCAATAGACAAAGGATTGGGTGATTCAGAAGGAAGGATGTTAGAGGACACGGGATTTTCTTTCTATGGACAATTGATTCAAATTTAGTTTAGGTAACTGCAGTGACTGAAAAATTACCAAGTCACAATTGACAGAGCTACCTACCTCTATGAAATTATTCTGCAGTCCAAATTTATCAGGGAAACAATAGCAACAACTTAATTGCTGATGCCCTGAAGCAGAAAAGAGAGGGATGCAAAAGCTAGACTGGCCTGGAGAAGGAACTAGTTCCAATATTTAGAAGCAAGCATGGGTCACTATTCAAGTAAATATGACTTACCATACAGCTCCACCAGTCTAATAGCAGGAATCAGCCAAAACTGCCTCCCCCTCCTGGTTGTGTACTCACATCCCCTTTCTCATGCTGACACCAGCATCTACACCATTTTAGGAAGTTTACGTTGCAGGATATTAACTCTATGGGTAATTAGGGTGGGAGAGAAGGTGTAGTAGCTTGGGCATAGGGATAAGAGGCTAGTATGAGACTGTCCCTCCTAGGCACAGCTACTGCAATGCCTCATGTGCCATTCATGGTTTCAACACCCTCTGGAATTCAGTCTCTAGGGCTATCAACTCATAGCAAGTTTGCTTAGAAACTCAGGAATGAATACAGAAACTAAAGTTGGACGTGCAAGTGTAATTCTGTAGGTGTGGAGCCTGCTTCCTACTGTTCACAATTCTATATAGAGAAAAGACTTTAAACTATCAATGAAATGATTGTATCAAAAGTGGATAAAATACAAAAGGATTGCTAAGTAGCACTTTGGCTGGTATACCCTATTACTAAATTTTTAACATTTTTGCACATTTTATACTCCCAAGGTAACCTTTTCATTATCACTTTCCTTGTACTTTTCTATATTCCCTTTTCATATTTATAACTTTTATATTTATATACATAAAAATAAAAGATGTTAGAGCTTACTCAATGGTATTTTATATGCATAGAGGAAACACAAGAAACTGTTCGTACTTTCCCTGTTCCTTTTAAATAATAACAAGTTATATTGGAAAAAACCAAACTGCTGGTATTTTGATAAAACAAAGGATATCACATATTAATCACTCAAAATGAATACTAATACTATAACAGAATAGTTTTCTTTCTACCACAAGTAAAATAACTAGAACCTTCATGGAATATCGACTAGTAATTATCTATGCCTAGTTTATGCCTAGTTTCCAGATCATCTTACATTTTGACATTTTGAAGTTTTACCACAAAAACTTATGTACTGTATTGCACTCAAAGTACTTTTCAATTTTTACTGCAGTAATTCAAACCTTTTAATGACAAGCAAACTCATTCTATAAATCAACTGAATTTTGCAATAGAGTATTTATGATTTTCTCACCCTTTTTCCTGCCATTATCATAGAAATGATTTTGGAGTGTCCTCAACAGAGCAGTAAACATCAAAATAAAAAACAAATTCTTTGTTAAAGAGTTCTCGGGTTCCTGAAGTCATAAAACTTCCACTTTCCCTTGCTTTTAGAAGAACCATGCCAAAATGCAAGTTCTAAAATGGGTACCACAGAACACAAACAGCTGGTTTTCCACCTTTCCCTACAGCTCTTCGGAGAAGAGATCTGCATACAAATATAAAGAAAGTTCCTGGGAGACAACAGTCACCATTATCATCAAGTCACTTTGCTGACAATTGCAGACTACTTAGAGCTGAAGAATACACTAAGCACTCGAACTTCAGGGCTCAATGGACAGAGCAATCAGTCCCCCTCAGGTAACAGCTTGAATTAATGGCATCCTTTTCCCAGGAAGACTCACACACCAAGACATGAGCTAACCTTTGGGCCCAAGGCTCCTTAAAGGTGGAGGCTGTGGAAGTGCCCAGCTCCCTGCAGGTGTATTAGGCTGAGACCTCAGTAGCAAGCACAAGGGGCAGGTCCAAGCATGGCCCCTGCCCAGGCTCCAGTTTGTATGTCAGTGCCAGGCTGCTCACTGCAGCCACATGACCCTGTCCCTTCCCCAGCCGCTTCAGGCAAGAACTGATCCTCTCCCCGCGGGGTGAGTTTGCAGCACATCAGCTTCTGGAATCAGCTCTCTTTGGGTCTGGAATGTTAAAGCAAGAGAGATGCCAGGAAAGGATAGGTTCCTCTTGTTCAGTCAATGTGTTTGTCTAAGTGGGCACTGAGAAACGGGAATGACCCTCTTTCCTTGACTGGTATCTTGCTACAATCACTAAGTCTGATAGCATGGTGTTCAGCTATTTAAACAGGTCTGTCTTCGCCTGCAGATAAGGGAACCTGCAACACAGCTGTTATCAACCTTCTGCACAATAAAATCTTCCTAGAATATCCAACTAGTGCACCACAGAACTTAGACATAATGCAGACTTTTACCTAAGAAAGTGCCAGTGGCTTTCCTTTTCTCGTGATCATCAACACAAGAATATTCTCTATAAAATGTTGAATTTTATTGCTTCATGCATTATACTCATTTAATGAAGGACTAAAGCTCTTAATTAATTTCTGTTCCTGACATGGAAAAATATCTTCAAGAGAAAAACAGAATGTGGCTGACCACATGGCAACTAGTAACCCCTCAGGCTTCACGTTGGCCACTGAGAAGTTTCTCTGGCACCTGATGCTCTACTGACCACAGAAGTTGTTTTGATGCTAGCCCCATGTTCAGCTCAGTACATGACCAGCAATCCATGGAGGAGCCAGAGATCCTCCTGGGAGTGTTGTGGGATGCTGCTGTGTTTGAGGAACGCGAGCAGTAGCTGAGCTGATGTAGGTGTCTCTATACCTGGATTAGGCTGTCTCTGATGTTACCACAACAAGCAAACAAGGAATGGCTTTTGCTAGCCACTGCTACAGGGACCGGGCACACAGGAGCACACAGAGAACAGTGTGTAGTAGGAGGACTGACCAATGGGCTTTGTACAGCACAAAGGTAAAGAGGATAATGATATGAGGATTTTGATGTGGACAGTGACTACTAACGGAAGAACATAAGGAAGTATGGGCCATGGGAAAGAGCCCTGAAGTCCTGATACTTAAAAAAGCCCTTATTCTGAGTCTGAATTAAACGCAAGTCCACAGAAAAAAACATCTTGCTATTTAAAGGTAGATAAACAAGCATTGCAATCCTTCAAATACTGCCCTGAAGATAACTCTGTTCTATGAGAAGCGGCAAATAAAATATTCAGTATGCAAAATGTGCACTTTCATTTCATTACACAAAAAGACACCTAGAAAATCTGTCTCTAGTAGATCTATCTATCTGTGAGACAATGAAATGCTGTTTCTACTCGCCCACAGAAGAGCTGACTTGTGAGATCACAAGTGAGCCATCTACCTGTGCCATTCAGATTCTTCCACACAATCCTTTTCTCCAATAAATTTAATTGCTGATCTGATCTAGAAACCACAAAAGATGGAATTTATAAACTCCAGTTTCTTGTAGCTTGATTTCAAAATTTTTACTCAAGATTTTTTTTTAAACGATGAATTTTAAAAAAGCAATTGGAAATTAAATTCAGAATAAATCTATCAGATTAATTCAAAAAAGTAAAAAAAATCTAAGGAAAGATCAGGTTTCAAATTCTTAACATTTGTATTCATATGTTATGCTTGAATAAATTAGAAGTACTTATTTACAGAACTGCATTTTGTAATATTTCCATAACTAAACTGAGGAAAAGCCTCTTAATCCTCCTACTTTTGGTGAGCTCTATTTTATTCTATTTATCTTACTAACCTCAGTGGGCTAAATGAGTAGCACTCTGAGTAAACATAGCCATTTTAGCAGTGCTTTCAAAAAGTAATGCAAATGATTAATGCAGTTGTTGAATAATGCAGCATTGATCAAAAATACTTGAATATTTAAGAAAACATCAGAACACAAATGAGATTGGAAAAAAAAAAAAATGATTATTCTTATTTTCCAACCAGAGAATTCTGGGTCTAATGCCATCTCCAACAAGTTACAGGAATATTTTTCAGACAGGATGATGTGCATGGTATCTTATTGACACATGCAGAGCAAAGGAGTATTTTGAGGTCTCTCAGTTTAATGGTATGATTTGAAGGCCAGATTGTGACTTGGCTTTTTTGTCCCTTAGTAAAAAGAACGCACACTCACTGAGAACACCCACTGACTGTATCATTCTGACTACAACAGCTAAAATGAACCAAATCCATTGCCCATAAATTACCTGCCTCCTTAGCTGGGTGATGAAAATAAAAATGCAAGCAGCTTGCTAGGTGAACACCTCAACAAGTGCTGTGTGACACTGAACTGAAATCCTGCCTGGCGTGTCAAGAATGCTAGATACGAAAATCAGAGAAAACTGGCAACCCAAGAAGAATAACTGAGTATATTTCATGGTATGGGCAATGGATATGGTTGGCATTCTGTTAGAAAACGCTAATGTTCTGTGTAAGCCAAAACACAAATCGGTGGAAAGGCCTGGTTTTGGTGGGGCTATAAAACTGCTCTTTTAAAGTGCCAATCTGCAGAAACATATATGGACAGCACCTCTGCACTATCATTGTTTGAGCAAAATATATACTGTAGGAACCAAAGTTACTTTTCTTTCAAAACTGTATGATAGACCTCTTGCTGCTATGTAAATGTCCTGGCACAATTTATAGCCTACTTCTGCTCTTGGGTAGGCAGGCACAGCAGCTATTCTCTGAAAAATATATTCCCGTGCATGCATGTGCAGGCTTCCCAGCAGTTTCTCAAGCAAGGGAACTGTTTTCCTCTGCTCCACCCATCACATAGCAGAGCTGAAGAAAGCCCTAGGTTTTTTGAACTCCCTACTGTCTTCTTACCAAACTTTGTTTTTCAGCTAGGAAGGGTATGTTCAGATTTATGAATATACCCTTCTACACTGAAAGCAAAGGACTCCCCAGGTTTAAGGCAACCTGGGTTAATTTACTCAATTTCCTCTTACTGTTTCTTCAAATACAGTAGAAGGTGTGTTTATCCACTAAAAGAATGTCGGAAGTATCAATTATTCATATATTATTTTCATTTCCCTAGAACAGAATTTAGGGACTTCTAATTTCAGACTAGAATTATCTTTCCTGTTTTCAAATACTTTCAATACACTTCAACATAGAGGAAAAAGAAAAAAAAATAAAATATTACATTTAATTCCATAATGCAGTCATTTTTTCATTCTTAAGTGCTAGCTTTACTTAGTATTCAAGTTACAGTAGGCTATTGCAAAAATAATGCCAGAACTGATTTGATTTCTGCACCATAAATTGATTTGTTTTTCTTCTGTCATATACTGTGACTGGCTTGTTATAAAATGCGTTGTCACAATACACACTTATGTTCTCAGTATTTGATTAACGTTAGTCCAAGAAGGTAACTAAATCAAAATTCTCTTCTAGTCCTTGAGGGATCACTGATTTGAATGAATATGCACTAAATATTTTGGAAGGAGGGCAGATAAGCAATGCTGTTTAGGTAATAGCACTATTCCCTGGTGGCTTCACACTTGTGGTAGAAAAACAGTATCAAACAAGCACTCCAGTGTTACTGAGGTTACAAATGACCTGGAAAAATACAGTTTCTATGGATATCATTTAATAAAGACAAGTCTTGCATGTGCCATATCTAATACAGTGTTATTTTTATTTCTTTGCATGTATAAAGGCACTCTCATTGTATTGAGCAGATTTTGCAATATTTGTATACCACAGAATTTAAAAATACTAGTCTTTTATGCAGAAATTATATATTATAGATAGTAGGATGATCAGCACCTTATTAAATACATAGCCAAGTTGGATTTTTCAAGACACATTGTGCTCTATCTTTTAAAAACAGTTAAATATGGAGATTTAGCACTGTTAATACAACCTTCTACAGAAAAGGAATATACTGTTCATGTATTTTAAGTTAAAAAGCAATTTCTGCCAGAGTTATCTCATGGTCTTACCTAATCTGAATATATTTGCAAGCACTAATTTTTACTCAGATATCTTCATTACATAATATAGATAAAAAATCTGAAGAGTGATTGATTTAAACATCAATGGAAATCAGGAGCAGCAATACTGAAAAGACCAAGGAAGACTAAAATGCTATTTGTTTACATTCTGCAAAACTCAGCCTGGATCAGATAAACAGATGGATTCTTTCTGGAGGGAAATATTGCATAAGATTCTGAAATCATACATAGAGAGTGGGAAGTGCAGTTACAAGCAACTGATGTTTTGCTTTTCATCACATTAAAATGACTTTCAGACCTGAAGTAGAATAATTATAATTTTGTCCTCAGTGCACAATTAACAAAAATAACTTCTGAGCTATGCCACACCCTTGTGATTAAACAGCATTTTCAAAAATATTTAGATAAAGTCTGAACAAATCAAACAAACATGTAGACAGGAAACGCTGTTTGGAATGCACTCTCTGAAATGTACTATTATAGCCAGAAAGCAGCCTAACTTCAGAATTCAATCAAGCAAAATCTAGTATAATCTCATTACAGTCTTTGCAGTTAATGAAACCTATTTAAATCTCTGACATTTTGATTTTTAGAGCTGATGAAAGCAAAAATTACTTGGTTTATATAACACAAACATACAGAAAGATAAGATTTCATCCTTTAGGTTATCCTCGCTATTTACCAAGCAATGCATAATATGAAAAGATTACTCTTCTACTACTCACTATTGCTCCAGGATTTCAGTAAATATTTGATACTGATTTCAAAGAAGCCAGAATCCTGCTGGCTAGCCATGTCTGCTGCATACAAAGAGGCTTCTGTAATTCTGAGCAGCTGAAGTGGCAGGTACTATGTATGTAGATGTGACTGTCACCAGTCAGTGATGTAAACGAGGGGTCAGAGGAGGAAATGAAGTCTCCACAGATCCACTTCTTCCGTTCATGGTAGGTAAGCTCATTAAAAAAAAAAAATCTCAACAACAGCAACAACAAAAACACACCATGAGATTTTTGTCCTTTGCTCTTCCTTCGGGGCTTGTCCTTAATTATATCTGAAGAGTATTTTATTCCCTCACCCCCTCAGTATGTATTTTCATTTATTCCATTCCACAATTGGGCAAATTTCTTCTGGTTGGTTAAGGGATAAGCAGTACCACAGCACTTGTTCCATAAGAACAGTTAGAGTATCTTCCCGAAGGGTGTCTGAGCTGTGCTTTTAATAACATGCAGTCTTGCCTGTCTGAAGCTTTTTTCCCATCAGAAGCTGTCAGCCCGAGCGTTATGCACCTCCTCTTGCAAACCGAGTATCAACTTGAAGCCCCACTGACACCGTCTCTTCTGCAGCTGGAAGAATCTCACACGTACTGTTTAGCTTTAGCGAAAAAAAGGCACTCTAATGAATATCCTCTGCATGCTCTGGTCAGCTGCTCTCCTTCCGCCTGTTCCCAAGAAGAGCACGCTGAACTATACACAACTGCATCATGCTGCGGTAAAGCAGAGCTGCACCCATATATCTGATTGCAGTGACGCTGGGGAAAAAAAAAAAGGCTCTCCCTCAGCCCAGTTGCACAACAGAAGCACTTCCAGAGTGCTAAACCCACGGCATTCAGACTGGCTGCTTCTGCTTTTCTTTCGCTGCTACAGAAAAACGTGCTGTCATTTTTTTCTTGGCACTTTTTTTTTTCCTTCCCTTAACAAAGATGAGAGACAGCAGGCTGAATTTGTAACGGCAAATAACCCAGAGAGCTTACTGCTTGGCATTCACCTCTGAAAGAGTCACAGAAAATTCTCAGTTTGATATAATTTTTATCTTGAATAATGGTTTCTAAAAAGAAACTGAATTCACATAAGAAAACAAGGCAGAAGCAATTCACTGCTTGTTAATTTCTCTGTATTTTCAACAAATATACTTAATTGCTAGGTACAATTCCCATATTCCTAAGGTTTTATTTCATATAATCATACTACATCACTATGCATATTTTAATGGTACTGAAGAAAAAGAAGAAGAATCAGTTTCCAAAATATTTTTCGTTTCATATGTTCTTGGTATCATCCTTCCAGATATTGTTTCCTGGGAATAACAGTACTCTTTTCACACTCAGTGGAATAAATTTCCTGCAGCATTTCATAATTATAGTATCTGAGCCAAAAAAGAGCTTGTCTGCTGCTGATTCTTCTAAAAACTTTGTCAGCAATTATATTCGCACATTATTTTTAGTTTCAGTATGTGGAATATTTGGTTTGGATTGGAAACTGAGGAACACAAGGGTCATTGAGATCAAGCTCCTGCAGTTCTCACTGAAAATATGCTAAATGTCTTCTGTAAACATACCTCATCTAGAGATAAGGTTTTGTGACCTCACTAATGGAAGGCTGTTGTAGAAACTCGCTTTTTAAACCTTCTTTCAGTTTCTAAATGAAATGGACTCAAAACCTGTTTACTCCCTTTCATGAACATGGACTACCAGAAATGTTCAGAGTATCTCAGGTTTGACCTCACCAACTACATCAGTGAGAGCTGCTCACCTCTTCCTCCCTATATGGGTAATTATCATCCTATTGCTACCACTCTGGGCCCCCAATTTATGTTCTGAGACCTCACTGTCCCATCTGTTCCCCCACCTGCCCCACTGACAATGTCTCCTCATTGTACCATCTTGTTTTAACCGGCACACTCCAGCCTTTTATAATTAAAGTTAAATTTAATACCAAATAAGGCAAGCCCCAAGGTCTAGGACTGATGACTTCCTACCATCCCACTAATTGATTTTTCAGTAGAGACAATGCCAGGTAGGTTTGGAAGTCCTTATTCACCCTCAAAAATGTTGCATTAATTCCTATGTTCAAGGATTTAAGTAATAATTTTTCCCGTGGTGCTACATCAAGTGCTTTTAAGAAAATGACTAATATATTAATTTTATCATAATCCTCTTGTTGAAAATAAAAATATAAGGTTAATTTGCAAATAGTTGTATTTCCTAAATCCATATTGGATTTTATCTAATTTTCAGTTAAATCCATACCTTTAAATACAATCTCTCACCAAAGTTTGTTTCACTCAAAGTCTTGAGTGACAAGCAGCCTCTCTGTTGATACAGATCATTTTCCCCCTATAAATTCTTACTCCATCTCTTTTCCCCATGGGATATTGCACTCTTTAAAATCAATGTTCTTGTTTCAAAGTTGTAAAGGAGTAAGGATGTTTAACCATTTGCTTGTAATTCCTTCATCTATTCTTACTCAGCTAAACTCTTGATAGTGCTCACTTCAAATTGACACTCTCTAACCTCCAAGCCACAGATGCATTAACAATGCAATGGGGATTCTTCCAATAATTCGTCAGTCCTTTTCCATAAGAATGTTGGAGCATTCAGTGAAATGGCTGGTGAGCTTCTGGAACTTGTTGCTGCTGGAGATTGTGGAGGTAGATAGCATTAGCAGCTTCAAAATGGTGATAATAAATACAAACTTAGATCTCTAAAGGACACTTAAACATACCTCTAACATCCCTAACATTGCAATAACTTGCTGGGGCATATGAGAGGGATGGGCTGCAGAAAGTGGCTACACCTGTGTAAGCTCTTCCCAAACAGTGCCTTCTACTGCTGCTGTTGGGAGAATACCAGGTGAGGTGGGTGACCAGTGGGCCCCATGGGATGCTCCTGAGGGTCTCACATCTCCCTCACAGGCAGAATGAAAAGTTCAAGGGTTTGTTGGTTAGTCGGTTTTAGTGCTTTCAAGTTAAAGAAATTTCAGGCATCCCTCGCAGGTGAGTATCTGTTTTCTTAACTCTCATTAACCAGTTCCTTTTATTTCTCAAGTTTGTCTTCTCAAAACTGCAGATCTATCCTTGCTTATCCTGACTCAGCTTGTGTGAACATGATCCAGTAATGTTCTTGTCACTTGTCCTTGGTCTTCACCAGTTATCAGACCTAACCAGCACAATCTTTCTTGACTTTATGATCATTTGGTAAAGAAATAAATGGGCTATCACATCCAAGGATATCTGGATTTGACTACCATAAGTAGAGTTTGTGTCTGGGATGTTAAAGTATTACTTAATGCCTACTTGCACTTCCTTGCAGAATAACATTAAAATGGCTACAGCTACATTCAGCCATCTGTCTAGGAGTAGCAGATCTCCTAGCACTGTTTTTACTGACTTTCTTCAAAGTGATTTGGAACCAAAATTTCATGTATAGTAGGTCTTTTCTTAAACTTTGCATCACAATATTAATATACACAACATTAATAAGTATATGCTTCAGAATTTAACTTTTGCTCTAATAGCCTCTTTAAAAGTATAACCAATTAAAATCTCAATAACTTCTATCATTAATCTTAAATTATTTTTAAAAAATTTAAATGCTAAATTAAATTTAAATATTTCCCAGTCTAAATTTGCTCAAATAAAACATTCTCCAGTTATCATGGTTTTACTCACATTTTAGAAACACTCCTAAACAGGAATAACATACTGAAATGGCAGAAACAGTAGCATTTTAACCTAGTGTTCTGAACTTATTTTTGGGAGGCTCAAAAGACTAAGGAGTTTTGAAGATATAGAGCTTCTACTTCCATTCTTGCTGACTATATGATATTTACAATTTAATTACACATTCCAGGCTGTGAAAGATAGACAGGCATAAGCACACAAAACCTGTCAGTGAAAGTAAGCTGTCTGATGATGGATATTGCAGACTTACATACTTACAAATGAAGTGGGCTTCTCTTTTATAATATTACTACATGGGAGTTGACAAAAAGAATGTAACTTTTTTTTTCACAGTTAAGAAACCATTGATCTAAAATGGAAGGCTTCTCATAGGTCTACCATGATGAAGCACCTGCTGATTACCATGATAATACAAGCATTGCTTAAATTATAAATATTTGTGTGTAACTCACACTCCACATTTGTGACATGTAGTGCACCTTCTCTTCCCTCATCTGCCTTCTGAGATCAGAGGTATCCTGGTAGATATGTATCCAGGAGCCTTGGGTACCTGGCTTATACTCTTCTCTATCTGAACAAAGTCTGCAGCTGTGGAGTTTCCATGCTCCAACTTTGGACAAAAGAAAGTGGGTGATGCTGTTCATCAGCAGGGTCAGAACTGTTCTCATAAGCAGAACATTGCATGAACAGCTATTCTAATCACAAAACATCTGAAAAATAGACTTCAAAACCTTCACTCAGTAAAGGAAAAAGAATAACAAAAACACATACTGTTGGAGGTATTCACAATATCTATCTTGAGGCATCCAGTTCAGATGCCTACACTGGGAGGTGAGTGCCTTCAGCATGACACAACAGTTCAAAGCGTTCCAGTACAGAGCACAATTATTTGTCCAAAGCAGCCTGTTTCTCCTCGCTATATACACATGATGCTTAGAGTAACTACTTTTGCCAATTGGGTATTTAGATTTTTAATATTTAGTAGTATAGGTAGCAATTTTGTTTACAGTTTTAATGTCTACAATCTATAACAGTCATACAGGCAGTTTAGTCCTCTGTGTTCTGAGCAATGCTTGCAGGAATTCTTAAAAAAGCACATGGAGATTTGAATATAGCACAGTCTTGCACAATCTTCCAGGGCTCATTTTAGCTTGGTATGAAAGGACCTATTTGTATTTCGCAATCTTAACTCTTCAGAATCTGAGGCTAAATGCAAAGAGTAGCTGAAAGTCTCTAACGGATGACAACAGTAAAAAAGCAAGTATAAACACTGGATTCAAATTTTGTCCTCCAAGTAGTGATGTGGACACAGATCCCAAAGCCAAAAGTAGCTTTGCTGAACTACTGAAAGTTTAACATATTATTTTTATTATTATTATTATTTTCTATCCCTTCATATAGCTCCTCCTCCTTAACTTGGGTCAATGCTATGTCCTTTTAGCCAAATAATGTTGTATATTGAATTATTCCCATGTGTCTGATTTCCATGGAATCAGCCTGGATTTATAGTGGTACGGTTTCTATAAAAGTTTAGCTGTCTGGAGTTTTTCACCCCAGGAGTAAGTAAAGGCTGGTTACTAAGGTCTTTGTCATTTTGATACAATCTAGTCCTCCTGGGCAAAATAAAGCAACCCTACAAAGAATGATTCCCAGGTCTCTTTGATACCAGTGCAGAACACACCTAAGAGGAAAAGAAAAAGGACCTATGATACTGTCATTATCCCAGAACAGATTGCACTGTGTTCATGATTTCACATTCCCTTCTCTGGGAACCTCTAGCTTTCAGATGGATACTGGTCATAGTTGAACAGTATTCAGGTGCCTAAATATAGGTGTCTAGGGTGATTATAGATATCCTAAGGTATGTGAGTTATTCACAGAGACTGGCAGATATGACATAAGACATACATTAGATCCACAGCCTTCTGAAGCATTTGGAGGCTTAGTTTTAGACACTTATGTTTAGGTATCTGATTTTCTCCCTATGGTTTCAGGAGGAAAAAACAAATCCCTGTGTAAGCCAGCAACAAAAAAAGGAATAATATTTTTACTTTTAAGCAGAAAAAAACAGAGTATTTATATGTATGTAATGAGTTTATCTTCTTCAACTTGGCATTTGTTGAGTTTACGTGCTTATTTCCTTATATTAAAATATTTTAAAGTGGGTTTTTTGCTTTTCTTGTTATAGTCTGCCTAACACAAAACAATTCGAGCTAAGTATTAGCAAAGCAGCTTGTACACATGCTTTACTAATGTCCTCTGTTAAAATGAAGATCAAAATTGTTATCTAAATCAATTGAATTCTATGTACTATAATGTCCCTTGATTTACAAGGTAAAATAAACACGATGCTAGGGTCCAAATTAAAAGTACAGAGTGACAGAAAGCACTACAGAAAATAAGATTTCATTAGGCAAACCTGATTTCATGTGCTACGCTCTAAACAAAGCAACAGAAATCCTTCTTAGTTAGTCTCACTAGTTTTGCCGCACCATTTTGTTTTCCCTCCTGTCTGTAAGTGACTGTTCAGCTATTGCCACCTAGTGATGAGAAGCAAAACAGGCAGAAGCAGAACAGTAAATAACGCACAGGGAATGCATGTTTACATTGTAAACTGTGTCAAAATGGAAGATAGCAGCATAGAAATGAAGAGCATGTCTATATTTCCAGAGCAAGGATATCAGGCAATTTGGGTACAGTTATACAAAATATTTAAATAGAAGCCTATTAAATGGAATCTAATAGAGTAAAATTAACTTATTTTCATAGACACATGACAGATTCATGCATCACCCAGCTCTCATCATCAGCTTGTTCAGTGAATTCACTACAGTAATTAAATAGGCTGTAAGGGGGTTGTGCCTTATCTATAAGTAATAAATGATAACTAGGCATTTTGCAGAGGATTTATTGGTTAACGTTGGAATTATGCCTTCAAGATTCAAAATGCAATTATCCTTCCCTTGACTTTGCTTTGGAGCTGTTAAACTGACATGTCCTGTTAGGACTCTGACATTCACTTCTGAGTTTCTCCCAGCTGAACGGTGTCTGGAAGCATCAGCCAGCCAGGAACAAATTTTGTTTGCCCAGACCTACCATACATATGCTAAAAATATACCATCCTATAAGCCAATATGAAATCTGCACCACTACCACTGGGGCACGGACTCAGGCAACACTGACGCAAGAATACTGCTGTGCAAGTAAGTCAAAATGCAGTCTGTGTCCCACAAGCACAGCCCACAGGCATCAGCAGGCATGAAGAATAACTTCAGCAGTATTTTCTTCCTGCTTTTCACCATAGTTTCCAGGGATGATCCCTATAGAATCTGTTTTCCATTACTGGTATCCTATAAACTTATTTCCTTCTCAGTTTTGTAACAAACCCTTATCTGTATTTTAGAAACAAGGTTACACAGCATATTCTCAAAACGTCCCAGCATGATGTGTCAGAACTTCCTCACAGCAGGAAATTTCCAAACAGCCTCTGATTGTGACCCTAATACTGGGTGCTTTTTCAGAGACAAGATGAAGTAACTGAACCCTACCCACTTCCCAAAGTATAATTTCTATTTGCTAATTTACTCCTAAGAGATCTGTACCAGGTCATGCAGAGCCTAGGACAGAGGGAACACAGATGTTGTGGCAGTCCCTCTTTTCCTCAAGTTATTATTTTCTCATTACACACTGCACAGACTGAACCTCTCAGTCATATACTCAAAAATTTAGGACTGTATGTATGTCGTAAACCCCCCCTTCCTCTTCCCTTCTGTGATGTAGTTGCATCTCTTCTACCCTCCTGACAGGAAACTCTATAGGAGGGCAGAGAAGTAGAAGCCAGGGAGGGGAAGGGCTGGAGCATGCCCATCACTAGATATTCATAGAGTCATAGAACAGTTTGGGTTGAAGGGACCTTTGAAGATCGCCTAGTCTGAACATCTGCCATGGGCCGGGATACCTTTCATTTCATCACATTGTTCAAAGAAGCCTGTTTTGTTTCTATGGGGTCTCTAGGGACAGCTAACAATTACTGTATGTGACTGTAGCTGAGATATAAGAGTTCTCAGCTTTTCTTCTCATTCTTGTGCCCGCCATTACCAGGCACACCCTGAGATCCAGGCAGGTTTCCCCCTCTTTTACCAGGGCCACACAGCTGGGGCAAAGTCGTCTCTCCCTTCTATCCCCAGGCATATAGGAGGCAGCCAGCTGGGAACCTGCCTTGGGAAAGGAAAAGCTCCTGACTATTCAGAGAGGTGCCTGAGATGCAATGGAAAGCAGAGCAAGACAGACAAGGATAGGGGTGTACCCACTCAGAGTGGTGAGTTGATGCCAAAACCAAGGCATCCCTGGCCCAAACACAAATCACATCACACACCTTAGTTTTCCTGATTTTGTCTCTGTTGTCGGATGACATGTTCAAAATACTCATCTTCCACAAGATACCACCCTGTAACATGCTGCAAGTGTACGACATTTTCATTGATTACCCAATTAGGAGATGGAATCTTCAGTGTAATAGCTCAAATTTGCTCTCTCATACTAGCACATCCCTCAGACAGATCTTATCTCAATGTAGGCACTCATTAGTGTGATTTTCAACACAAATGTTTTCCTGAATCTCAAATACATTTACAGATATATATTCCCTCTCTTAATTCTGCCACAGCAGTTCTTAAAGCTTTCCCTGACTTTAAACAAGATGCTCTTGTGACAAGCTATTTGCTTACTTGTTCTTTTTTTAACTTTCCTTTCCATTCTCTAGTTTTGTCTTTAATTATTAACACTTCTTCCTTTCTGGTTGACCTATTTGGATACTCACACCTCAACGTTTTCATTACTCTGTAGAAAGGTATCCTTCTGCTTATGTCCCTTTGCTCCACCAGAAACATCAACCTTAGAAAGTAAGTTGATTTTTCACTTCTCTCATAAAATGGGAACACGTGTTGGAAGGGTTTCAACCAACTTCCATCTAGTATAGATCAAGATGGGACGGACATGGAATCAGGCTGTACTACATTTACTGCCTTACACCTTCCTATCAGGCATCATGCTCTGCCAGCCATCAGAGAGATATCAGAGAGGCCATCAGACCAGCCAGGCACACATGCCCTTGTAACACCTCCACAGTTCCCTCAGATGGGTCTTATGCATACAGTACTCACTCTGAATGAATCAAAAAACTGCTACCTCTTGCAACACCTGCGTAAGAATTACCTGGCTGAAACAGGATACTGAGCACCATCAGAATTAGTTGATCTGAGGTAACTAACAGTTAGTTACCTACAGTTATCTATCAGTTTTTCAAATTATGAAAGATATTGTATGTATCACTGTATTGATTTGCCACCTTCCCTGACATGTACTGCCACAAACAAGGCTGTACATCCTTCAGAGTAGGACTCAGATCTTTCCTGTGAGTGAAGTGCTTGGCATAGCTGGAGCCTGGCTCATTACAGGATGAGCTTTTTTCTCATTTTACTCAAAAGTGCTAACAAAAAATTCAGGTTCAGGTAGCTCAGACCAGTGCTACTTCCAGTTAGACCAAGAACCTAATGACTCAGCTGGATAGCATCTACAATTTTAAAACTGCTTTTTTGTTTGAAAGCGGGAAGAAGTAATGTTTCAAAAATCAGGTTTACCCAAGAAGTCATGCCAGGTGGTAAACCAAAAAGTATATTTTTCTCTCCCTCACTGCAGTTTATAAACAGGACGTGCACACAAACATACACTTCTTAGCTCGCTTGATACCTTTAATAGCTAGGCTGTCAATCACTATGCCCTTCATCCCTTTGAAAATAATTCTAAATATCCAAAGTAAACATAAATAGCTGTCAACAAAAATCTTCATGAATCAGGTCACTGGCCAGGAACTTTACATAGATGACTGCTGTGAGGCAGTGTCAGGAAAAATCAGGCCATATGATTTTACAATGAAATTTCTGTTCCTCGTGGTTGCTTTTCCCTCACATTCCTCATTACATGCAGATGACCCTCCATTTACAGCTTCTGCCTTAGCTCTCTCCTGTTACTACTCAAAATTATTTTTTCCATTCTTTGAAGAACTGATGCCAGTAAACAATCTCAGTCCTAATCAGTTGTTGAATGGAATGCCTTGTTTTATGTAGTTTTGAATTCACTTTCTATATAACCCTCCCAAGCAAGCACTGGTGAGACACAGCGTATGGAGCTTACTATGTAATATCCTTAACTTGCAGAGCAGTGTGTTTAGATGTTAGCTAGATAGGAGACAGCAATTTGGTTTAAAAAAAAAAAATCTCACTGATCTTATGTAAGAACACCTGATCTGAGCTTGCAAAATCTTTTCTATAATACTTTTTTAAGCATTGGGAAGGAAACCTTTTTTCTAAATTAAAACATTACCTATAAGTATACCTGTTATTTCACCTTTTGAAGTAACCTGTGGCAGTTGAGATCTCAATTTCAGAGACAGTCTTTCTTTGCTGCTTTTTTTTCCTCAATATAGTACTTTTTAACTGATGAGCACTTGTTTGAGGACTCTCCCTTGCTGTGGGGAAGGTTTTGCAACATCAACTCTCTGATCTAGGTACAGGCAATAAACAGAGCTCCAGCATCCTCCAACCTACTGCTTTTCTACAGAAGCACAAGCATCCTCACACAGGCCAAGTTAAATATATGTGCATTCTTTGTAACTGGGTCTTTTATACCCTCCAGAGTTCATCTCTTTCTGCTAAAAAAAGAAAATGTCTTGGTTCTCCAACAGCTATGAGGTCCAACACAGCTGATTGTTTATGTTAGAAAAAGGTAAATTACCCTCGTCTATGTTACTCAAGGTTTCTCTCAGACTACATTTGAATGGAAACTGCAGTTTACTGAAAAAATGTACAATTTACAATCTGCTTTTTATGAACTAAAAGAAAAATATTTTAGGCTTAGTACACAAGGAAGAAAGCACAAAAAGATGTCACATTTAAAATTGAGCGATTTCCTAGTAAAGGCAGTAATTATAGTTGCTTTAACTACACTTAAAATGATTAATGATCTTGAGTCAGCACAGTCTAGATTTTCAAAGGCATTTAGCTTCTGAAACATCTAACAGTTGCTTTGTAGATTATTAAGTGCCTAATCTGGTTAAGTATCAAACTCCCATGTACTTGTTTGTCCACTGCAGCATTAAAGGCTCTGAAAATCTAAACTAATTTTTTTAAAAACTTATTAAAATTAGTAGATCTCATTCTCCCCCATGTCTTTTTTTTTCACCAGACCAGAAGAGGAAGATAGGTTCTTTCTTTTTGATCTCTGGATTGGCTCCTCAGCTGTGAGATCTAACATACAGGGTATATAACAAAAAACAATCCACTGAGATAGAATACTTTTATTTGAATATGATGCTTAGATCTGGAGAAAATCCAGTTAACTTCTTTAGCAACCTAATTCAAAAGGGATGGGTGATCATAAAAAATAACAACTGGGATTCACGTGTTTTGAAAGCTTTCAGTGGACCTGCAGGCGGTGTTGGGTGTGGAATTTGAGCTCATGCTCAGTCGGGTACTGGTGCTCAGTGACACCGTATCCTCCCGACTCACACAGGGCTCTAACGCACGAACCTTGCCTGAACTCTTCCACAGATCAAGGGAGGTCATCGCTACCTACTGACTAATTCAGTGAATTAAGAACATAGCACCAGCACAGGCAGAATCCTTTATAAACTGGAAACTTCTCCAAGAATATAAGGATACTCCTACCCCATCTGATAATACAACAGATTTGACGTGGAGTGTGTTTTCTTGTTTGACTTAAGTTAATCTAAGATTCTGCTACTGTTGGAAAAGCTGTGAAGTTCTTCTGTCCTCTCTTAGGTCGCCTTGTGGTGGCACTAGTTAGGAGCAGCAATTTAATTTGGGTACTGTGTGTGTCTTGGAGCTAAAGTGTTACCTTCATTAGCTCCAGTTGTGAATGAGGTTATGAGTATCCCCACAGAAGCACGTGATCACTATGGTCAACACAAGGGACGCTGATGGGTGTTTAGGTGGGGAAAGGCAGAAAAGGAAAATTATGTTTCTAAATTGCAAAAAAATTGTTTAAAAAAATCAAAGACATGCTTTTCATAGGTATTACATGGTTAAACAGCTTTTCCAACTGCTCATATGCATCTACAAACATCTATAACAGGCACTGCATTTTATAGTAAGAAAATTCTTCAAACCCACTTTTCTGGCTGAGCCGTTATTGAACTTTGGCTGTCGCAGGAACAGATACATTTTAGGTTCAATTGCAAGAAACATGGCCAGAAAATGAGCTTGAAGATTTAAAAAGCCAGCATGCAGGTCAGGTCAGAGAATGTATTTATTTCTGGTCTATGTACATTGATTCAAAGTAGCAAGAAAAGAACCAGAAAAACCTTCTTCCAAAGCTATTACAGATAATGCTAGATCCAGGTTAATCTGCAAATGCAAAAACAAGTACTTACGGATTCAGCTATGAGACAAAAAGGTAACATTTCACATATATATGCAACACTACTAATTCTCAATAATATAGAATCAGAACAAAATAATTAATCTAGACATCCATCTATGTGGACAACAGCCTGCATGCTGTTATTATAAAACAACTAATGCTACTCATATTTGTTTCTATGAGGTTTCATCAGCAGATTACAATATTAAACAGATACAGAACCTTAACTTGCCTACTTCATATATGACACAAAGAAAGGCAGACGGAAAATTATGTCAAAAGAAAAATAATGAAATTATTTTCACAAAATTCATAGAAAATCAATAACACTTTATTAAAGTAAAATAAGTGTTCATGAATATGGACCATTTAATCTAAAAGTTCTTTATAAAAGACAACAGTAACTTATGACTGATAAGCACACAAGCCCCATGCTTCATTATTTTAAAACCTGAGGTTTCAGAAACAATCATGTCAAAATTTTGAAAGCTTGGCTTTTGAATCACCAGTGTGGGAGCAAGCAGCATTGTTTGCACAGAAGAAATACTTGGTCATATAAAACTATGAAAAAATGGAAGCAATGAAGAATTCATTGGTAACTTGCTTCGCTAGAAGGGAGAAGCTAAAGGTAGGCTACAGATGCGGGACTTATTCAACTTAATGCAGGTGTTTCCATTTCAGCTTCTCAGATTGGATGTCTTATAATCAATGTAAAAAAAAATAAGAGCTGGTTCATCCCATTTAAATACTAACATCTACAGCAAATCACCCAGAATAAATGGTTATAATACCTATATTTCTCCAGTGTTTCTAAAGGGAACTTGACGTGACTAGCGTGTTCAGCAAACGTCTGAGTTTGGAAAGACAACACCCCAGTTATCCAGATAAGACAACGCTCATAGTGAAAACCCCCAAAACAGTGATGCTGACTTTGTCCACAGGCTTTTTTTCTCCATAATTCTCTTTTGAGACTAGCAAGCCTTGTAAGATGCAAAGCCACTAGGAGAACACAAAGCCGTTTCTTACCACCTCCAGCTTGAAGGACAATCTATTTATTTCTGTTTGTGAATACAGACAATTTATTTCCCTAAAAACTGTTTTAAATAATAAATTTAGCCACGTATAGCTAAAATCAGGATCGAAGTGAAAAATCTGAAAACACCTTATAAAAAGGAAGACAAATCTGCTAAAGTTACTGCACCTGTTCCTTCTAGACCTCTTGTGTGAGAAAGGAGCAACGCTAATGCTCATGGAAGTTCCTTCTGCTATTTCTCCTGAAAGTATCAGAGTGGAGGAAAGCAAAGGAGATTAGAAAAGAAAGGTGTCTGCAACTCCTGCAACAATGGACATTGCTTATAGGCAATACACAATGAAGTAGGTTTATAGGATTGTTTAACAGTTTTATCATTTATCTATCACAAAAAGCAAGAAAAAAATGTAGATTCCATTTTCTGTTAATATTTCATAGGAAAAGTTATCAATTTAAATACTAATAAGGAAATGCCTAACAATTATAATAATCTTGGAAAGTAGAATAAGAGAATTGCTAAGATTTTCAGCAATACTGGGTGGTTTATAAACCAAAGTGCTTGTAGAAGTACTTGTAGTAGTAGAGGAAATATTGAACAAAACTCTGTTAAAATCATTAACTGTGTTAATATCATATCATATGATAACACATATTAAACTGTGTTAAAATATTGAACAAAACTGTGTTAAATCATGAAATCATACTGAACTTCATAAGATTCTATTAAACAGTACCGACTCCAGTATCAATCCCTGGGCTACACTGTTAGTGATTGACTTCCAGCAAGCCTTCATGCTGCTAATCACAACACAGTCAGTCTGGTAGCTCAGTTTTCAGCCCACTTCACTGTTCATAAATCTGTTTTGTATTTCATCATTTTGTCTATGATGACGCTACAGCAGATATTGTCAAAAGGCTTTAAATAAATGGTATCCTTTGATCTCCCATCATCGACCATGCCTGTTACCTTGTTTTTGAAGGCTATTGAGTTGGTAAAGCATGATTTCCCCTTTGCCCCATCACTTCCACAGGGTTATGGTGAGGATTACCATGCAGTAGTTCCTGGATCCTCTTTCTTGCGCTTCCTGAAGAAAGGAGTCACATTTGCTCTCCCCTAGTAGCCATGAGCTTTCAAAGACTACCAGGTCAGACCGTGATGCCAGCCAGCTTCCTCAGCTTGTGGTTGCATCCTGCCAGGTCCTATGGACCCAAGCACGTCCAGTTTGTTTCAAATGTTCCCTAACCTGTTACCCCTGTACCAAGGGTAAGGACCTAGTTCAGGCCTTCCCAATTGGTCTCTGGGAAACAGGATTCCTGAAGGCCTCCTGAAGGTAAAAATGGAGGTAAAGGCAGTATTAACTACCTGGGTCTTTTTCATCTCCATCACCATCATTCCCCTTTCTGCTGAGTGAAGTTTACACAGTCACTGAGCCCTCTTTCAGAATGGGCTTTCTAGTTGGAGGAATAAAAATATAACAATAGATTACACAGAAGCATTCTTAACCCTGAAAGCAGATAAAGGACAAACCGTAACACTACTTTTACTTAAGAGGCCCATAGCATTTAGTATGACAAATCTAAACTTAAATTACATTATTACTAGCTTCTAAAGAGAGAACTGCTGATTTTCTCGTTCCAGAATGGATTTAGAATTGGACTTGTATACATACATTTTGTTTATCCTCAATTCACTGGGTAGAAAATTACATTTCAGACCCTGAAATTCCATCTTGTGAGCTTAATTTAGTTTCTGGTATTTTCCTTTTCTTGTCATCCTTCTTTCACCCTTGCATCTTTATGTGATAGTACCTCTGCTGCAGATTAGACTTTTTACTTCAGAATGGAAGACTCAGCAACTAGTAGAAATTTAATGCTCGAATGATTGTCCATAGAGGAGTCAGTAACTGACCATGATAATCCTAAACAAGTCTTATCAGAAGTACTTAATTGAACATTGAACAAACTGGTACTGAGTTTTAATGACTTTTATGGTAATTAAAGTTATGTCTTGCTGGACAGACTGGTGATTCAACTACACTGGACCATGAATGCCATGCCTACATTAATACCTGGGGCTGTTCTCTGGCCACAAGGCCAGACGTGATGAAACAGGCTACAAGTGCATCATAAAACATTATCTACATGCAACATCCAGTTCTCTCTCAATTCCTCAGCTCTTGTCAACTTCTGAACCGTGCCTGAGAATTGTTAGGGGGGTTATCCAGGCAAAATGAGGAAGAAATGGAGCAGCTTTACTAGACAGGGATTTCTCTGACTTGCATACAAGGAACAGGAGAGAACAGACAGGCCAGCAAGAGACTGACTAGTTTAAAGATCCTAAACAAATTAGGAACTACAGGACAAATGAGATCATAGCTAGAAAGATGACACTTGTTGACTGTCCCTCTCCTTACCATTACAAAGACTAAACATCATGCTTAAAAATTATTTTGCCAACCTTTTTTTGCATGCAGCACAAATTAGCCCAGAAAAGGTTTACTCAGAAGAGCAGATAATTCACAACGAACCTAGCACAGAGATGGTTCAATCTCTGGCATATTCTGCAACTAAAGCATGTTGCCATTACAGCCAACATGAAACAGTAACTCCAAAGACACAGAGGAAAACCCCACAGAAAGTCACAGCAATACCCTCAGACAGTTCTAAAACAAATAAATAAACAAAAAACCCACTACCCAAGCAGGTTGTTGTAAGAGGAGCCACTACACTGTATCAAACACAACATACATTGCTTAACTATGTACATTTTTCCCTGCAGTGATGTCTTCCTGTAATCGATGGGAAGGATTTCCTCTTTTAATAAATTTTAAGTGCAACTTTAAGTATAGGATTACAAAGCATGAACGGATATATGTCAGGTCTTCAAAATTGTATCTGAATATAATACTGCATTTTAATTTTGTGTAGCAGCTATATATTAGTATATCCTGTGTGAAGAAGAATTTATATTGATCTCATATTGTGAAGCACTGTGCAATTTCAATTTCCCAGAAACCCCAATAAAGAAAGTTTTGAGCTACTCGAATCAGGCTCCTAATTTGAGATCCAATCCCCAAAATGCATAAAACCCACATTCCAAATTAACCACTCTTAATTAGTAACAATAAAGAAAATTCATATGAGAGCTACAGTTGACTAATTCTTTTCTTTATCAGAAAGGATTTCATTCAAAAGGGCATCTTTTATCATGAGAAGCGGTAAAAAAAAAACAAACAAACTTCCAGATAATTCTAATTGTGTTCAAAGTGGTTTCAATGGGTAGTCTTTTGTAACTAGGATGAATTACACTATTTACACCCATCCTCAGGCGAACAGTCTCTGAATCCAAAAAGATTAATAAAATACCGATTTTTAAAAATTATTGAAATTAAGCAAATATTTTCAGAATCTCCTAAACCTGTTGTTTAACTTCAGGTACAGTAAGACAGCAAAGAAATTAAAATTAAGAAAACATTGAGATTTTTTATTTCAGAGATTCCAAGATCATTGGGTGCTTTGGATATAGTATGCTCCAATTAAATATGTAAGGCTAATTATAAACAGCTGAAAGTTGGTTACCTACCAAATGCACCCAGCAAGTCTACTACAGTTTCTGAAAGTAAACAAGCACTATAAAAGGAATATATTTTGAGTGATTTATACACAGTGCATAGACCCATCTGACTGCCAAGAGAACATACTTCAATGTCATTACCTACATTAACTTATGTGAAGATTGCTCTTCAGAAGAGGAATAAAATATACATCAGCAGGAAGGTTAAATCAAAGCTACTTAGATAACTTTTAAGTCTAATTCTTTTAAAACACTTTGCTGATAAGCTTTTGATTACAGCAGATGCACTACTGTAAGACTTTAAAAGTAATGTCTGTCTTTCATGTAATAAAATGATATGTATTTCACAACTCTCTGAAAAAAATTATTGGCAATCTATCCAATCCATTAGCACAAAAATATTTCTTTATGGGTCAAAGGCGGGCATATTTTTATGGTGATTCCGCTATTTAAGTTGCATCTTAAATCAGATAAAGAGAATAAAATATCCTGCTGTGTCTTGATGGCCAAAGAAAGACTTACTCAGAAATAATGTCAACAAACCCTCACAGACTTACTGCACATGGAATATAGTTAAAACTACTACCATTTGATGTAAAGAGTGACTGGCTTGTTCTTCATTATTTTAAAACATTTTTGTATGTTTCCTATTTTGCTAATATTTGTTAGGACTCTGATTTTTTATTTATAAAATTCAATACATTTTATATTGTTATACTTTTCTGTAGATAAAACCAGTATCATATTCATATGAATATGAATTCAATGTTGCTTCTTGAAAATTATATAAACATACAAAAAAACCCCTGTTGTGTTTCCCAGAGATGAGCATTCAGCACAAGTTCGAAGATTTCACTCTACACTTTAATCATTATCCTCTAGAAAGGACATAGCAGAAAGCCAAAGGGTCAAACTGGCAAACTATGTTGCTAATCCAGATTCTTTTTTCACGTCCTATTTCTAAAGCAGCACACACAGAAACTTGTGCTGAACTCAGGACACAAGTGCTATAATTGCTTCACAAGATCTTTCAGCAGAGTGAGGTCTACAAACCCTTAAACATGTTAAGATTTGAGGTATATTACTATGTGTACAATGGGGTTTGTTTACTTGGACACTGGAGCCTTTGCTTTAAAGAGGAGTCTCAACACTTATAACAACTGATAGTGGCAATCAAAATCTAGGAAACAACTAAACAGTTTTTAAAACAAACAAAAAACAAATCAGAAAACAAAAATTCAAGCCACAATATCAGAAGGAGCCTTCCCTATCTTAACTTCACCTTCCTCCCTATCTTCTCCCTCATTTTCATGTTCAAGTCACTCCAATGGACATAGAGCTCCCTTTATGTCCCAGATACAACTTAAAGATGAGGCAGCATCTTCATCACTTGCATACAAGAACATTTGGTAGTCATTCTCCCCAGTCCACAAAATACCAATAAACCCAAGAAAAACACAAGTCTGACAATATGCATCTATGACATGTGACTTCAAAATGCAGAATCCAGAGCTTTCCTATGAGTCATCAACCTATCCTTCCTGAAGAAGACAACACTTTAATAGAAACATTCAAGAACTAAAATTCTGAAGAGTATACTAAATAATATATGTAGAAATACGCAAGAGAGCGTAAAAATACACATCAAAGCAAGATACTATCAATTTTATAATTTCTATTAATAAAGCAGTGGTCACTCACCCAGATCAGTGGGTGAATACATACCCAATCAGCAATGTACTAATGGTATATCTTAACAAAAGGCCCAATAAAAATCAGAACCAACATACATACAGAACCAACATCAGTTTGCAATATGAACAGTAAATCAAATAAAAAAATGCTACACCTCCCTCCCCCTGCATTTTCAATCAGCAGAAGGTCTTGGTAGCAGTATTAAAGGGAAACCAAGCCAATCTTTTCAAGTCAGGAAGGAAAGAGAAGGAACTTTTGGACAAGCCAGTTTTGCCTTCCCTTCTGCTGGATCATACTTGTAAAATGCAGCACCATCACAGGCCAATCTCCCAAATGTCTCCAAACTGTGCAAGGTGCCACTAGGGGTACCATAAGTGAACAGCAATTATCATATGCAGATTGCAAGCATGCATTATTATCATGCAGTACAATTTATTCAGAGAGGAGGTAGGATATTCAAATCTTCACCAAATTAAAATACTGAACACAGATCATTATAAATCAAGACACATACTGTAGCCATAATTTTAAGCATCCTTATTAAAACTAATTAGATTTTGGCAAGTCTTTCTCAATTAACATGACCAGTCAAAAGAAAAAAATAAGTCATACATACTGGCTGTTTTATCTCCATGATTCACGAAACATTAAATAATTTATTCACATCACTGTTGAACAACTTTTGAGTGTTTTTTTTACATATAACCCCCTTCTTTCCTTTATTATTTTCATCATTATAATTTACATGCAAATATAGTGTCAAATCAACTTACTTATTTTAGAAAGTGACTTTGCTAGACTGTACGCTGGTCTGAACTCCAGAAATGCTTTGAGAGAGTATCTCAAGACTTCTAACTGCGATAATATGTTCACTGGGGGAAAAAAAAAAGGCAGTGAATTTGTTACAGAATACTAGCTATTCTGTTGTAAAATCAGACTAGCAACCTACATTCTTACTTTGAGTAGCTGTGTAAAGTACTGTTAACCACTGACCTTTATTACATTAGTTCATAGCAACACCACACTGCTTTTACAAAAGTAGAGATAACATGTTGTCCCACAGAATACATAGAGCTTATTTTGGCTGGGAAGACAACACCTGAGGCACAGGCATACCGCTGTGAAATGGAGGTGTGCCTGGTCCTCGGAGAAGCAGAAAAACCAAAGTATTTTTCTCACCTTCTGTTCTTAAAAACTGACACAGCATTGTCAGTTTTTGTCATTGTCATTGAACAAGCAGTATTCAACAATGATACAGATTACCTGGATACAAAAATGATGCAGGAGAAGAAAAAAAACCTACAAGACACTAATAACAGTACTAGAATTGGATTTTCAGTGGTACTTAAACAAACACCTCCAACTCACAATATGAATGGCTTCCAAGTAAAACTTAAACATTATATTTTGACCTTTTCAATTTCTGTATTGTTTATTCTATTTTCTACAGAAAATTAACATTCCCAGGCAAAATCTCATGTCTTTGCTATGTATAAATAGGAAACTCAAAAAACAACATCAGCAGCCTTCCAAAAAGAAATAGGAGTAAAAACTCACCCTACACTTCCCTAGATTAAAATTAATAAATACAGACTAATTTTCTTTTGTGCTTTTGAACATGTTACCATAGACATTTAATGATGTTTAGCTAATGCATTTTAATTTTGTGCCCCTTCAGTTAGTTCTAATTTACCTTTCCTAGGTAGCTCTCTCAAGACATGGTCTCCTAAGATGCCTTCATTGCCCACTCAGTCTTTATACAATTCTTTCTTTTCTCATTAAAAAGTAAGAGGTTTATCATGGAGATTACTCAGGTTAAGAAAAGACACTGTTCACTTTTGCATGGTCCTGCCAGGGTAAAGTTCAGTCATGCCTACGATCAGCATCAGTATGCTGAGCTGAAGGCATGTTCAGCAGATACGTACAAACTCCACTAATTAAGATGATGAATCTCTCCACTGACAATAAATGGCCCTATAATGTTGATTTCTCCCTTGTGCCTGTGTTGGTTTTTCTTCTTTTTAAAGATAACCATGAAATAGTAAAAACTAAGACTTTGATATCACCAGTTGACATTAACCAAGCCCTGAAGCATGCAGCAGACCTAAACATTTCAAATTTAAAGAACAAAAAGAAATTAAGTGCTTTGTGGAAGAAGAAAAAGGTATATCTGTGCAGCGTATTCCTTTGGCAATGGCATGGTTTCTCCATACAGTCATAGTTTCTGTCCTCCCCTTGCCATGTGGGAGTGAACACTGACATGTATGGTATCCCCAGGGATACCATTCTCTGGTTAGTCCTGCCTAGGCATATGTGAATGACTAATTTCATGACAGCAGGACACAGATGTGTCATGTTTCTCACATTGCAGCTTTCATTTCTAAAGAGTGAGCTTCTATCACAGTTAAGAAAAAGTTGTAAAACAAGCCTATGGAATGTAAGATGCCTCCCCAAGGCTGCATCAAGTCTGAAACAAAAGTCCCAATGTATGAACTGACATATATCCTTGCACCTAGATGCCTTGATGTGTCACTATTCACTATTTTATTAGTTAAGCTCCTTAGGACAGAATAAAAGGAAAGAAAACAAGAGGTGCATGACTTCAGACTAAACTGCAACCATGTCCTAAACATGAGATAGGTTAATGGTGATATAAAAGACTTAGCAGAGATATGGGGATTAGAAGAATGTAGAGTAGACAAAACGATAAAGATTTAAAATATTTCTATTAAGAGATGACTAGGCTGAAACAAGGAAGTAAGAATTACCATATTCTTCAGAGGGCTTCAGCACTGATCCAAAAGACTGCAGACAAAGTCTGTCTATACTTCTATTTATTATCTGTCTATCTATCTATCTATCTATCTATCTATCTATCTATCTATCTATCTATCTATCTATCTAACTATCTCAAGTGCTCAAAATCAGGTTGGGTAGGGCTTTGAGCAACCAAACATAGCGGAACATGTCCTTGCCCACAGTAGGGTGGTTGGAGTACATGGATTTTAGAGGTCCCTTCCAACTCACACTCTGATTCTATGATACAGCTCTGTTTCCATTCTAACATTCATTTACAGCATGAAAGACAATGGTTTAGAGGACTTCAGGCTTACTTTGTTAACCTGTTTTCAAAAGCAAATCAAGTAAAGCTCCTCCCATGCTGACCTACCAAATGAAAGACTATACCCATCTTTCCATCATGCTCCATCAATTGCTTATAGGAAGCAATTTGCATTACCTTTGAGTTAAGTGTTCTTGAGTGTACAATAATACATCTGCCTTGGATTTTGTAAGCATAATGGCTGTGTTCCAGACACACAAACTACATGAAAGTGCTTATATCTGACACAGCACAAACAATGGAGTATTACTGGTAATTTGGGAGGGTGGAAACAGAGAAGAAAGAACTGCATTTAAAAAAAAAAAAATCACAGAATAAAGGAGATATCTGGCTGGACACAACAGAGTACAGGTGTTGGAGATCACACACAAGGCTAATATTTAATACGTTTTTTCTAAAAAAAATGTTGATGTACAGGAAAAAAAGCAAAAAGTTACAGGAGGGGAAAAAAAAAATCAAAAACCCCAAACACAGAAGTAATTAAGGAGCAGAAAAAGTAGTTCAAAGACAAAAAGCAGCAACTGAGATACAGACAAGCTACAGAGGCAGATTAGATACAGAGGGTTTATCCTGTCCAAAATAATGTGCTTTGACAGTCACCAACAGACCACATCACCTTAGGAGGAACTTGTTCAGACACTGGGAAGTCCAGGAGCCTTGGGCATATCTGAGTCACATGACATGAGATCTGATAAGGTTTTTTGCATTTTTTAAGTTGGGAAGTAAAATAGGAAGGAAGAGAAAAGCTCTATTTCCTAAGGAGTTGAACTATTTCAACAACCTTAATAAAGGTACAATAGAGGTTCTAAATCTCACACAAACAGTGCTGGCCTGTGTTCTCTTTTAACATTGTATTCATATTCCTTCACCAGCGTTTCAGCTCTTGAAAAGGTACCCATGTAAGTTTAGCTGTTATTAAGGAATATAAAATTAATATTTAAATAATCAATAACACTTTTTTATATACTTCACAGCTCTTCAAAGATCTGTATTATTGCACTATTTCCCCTTGGAAATGTGAAAATCCTAATTTTTGTCTGGAAAGGAAGAAATCTAAATTTAAAAACCAGTATATTTTTGTTTCTATAAAGGATTTCATTTCCTCTGATCACTCACAGAAACACATCTTCAGTTTCAGTAGGGATGAGCTGATATTGATTTTTTCCCCCCCTAGAACCTTTTAAGTCCTCCTAGTACAGATGACCTGATTGTTTTCCAACAAATCCTTTGTCCTCATGCTAATCCGTTGCCTATTTTTAGGCATATTTCAAATAATAAAAAAAACAAACACAAAATATTCCAGACTTGCCATCAGCTTGACTGAAATCCACTCTTACACCTTGTTCCTACTTCTTAACAACTAGAGAGTTAAACTAAATTATTAACTCCTGACATTACAGGCTCCAGTGCAAACCAGGAATTCAAAGCACGTATTTGACTATTTAGTGATGTTAATTTCTGGCTACCACAAAAAATAAAATAAATAAATCAGCTAGACTGAAAAAGTCTGCATATCTCCAAACCACTCTCCTCCAGAAAAGCAATGAGAGAAAGTATTAGAGCAGCAAGAGAGACTCTTATACTGTTTTTAAGTGGGAGTTGGGAAAAATGCAGTTTAAAGTTCTAGAGAAACAACTGGCTTTCTTTAAATGCAAAGTTTTTTTAAAAAACTCCTCAAGCAAGCAACGTGAAATCAAAACTATGAAGTCTCTCTTTTTGGTTCCATCACTTAAACTCTAGTGGCTGACATAATTTAACATGAAAGGGCACTTGATTAAATCCATCTGTGAAAACTGTCTTAGGTTTTAAACAAGAATAAGTTCTGACTGGAATCAATTACCAAAAAGGTTTAAAATATATTGCATCAACAAACGATTAAAATAGCATTTCCTACCTGAAAATATAGACGGTCTTTTCTTAGGACGCCTTGGATGTATAGGGTCTATATTCCTAATATTTCTTTGAAACTTTCCTTTAAAATCCTTTTCTAACAGGATATCCGGTGGCAGGCTTCTCCGTCTTGTTGTTTTATAACGAGTCTGATAGGAATTCAATTTACTATTAGTCCTGGAGTACAAGCTGCTGTCATCAACTGCCATTATAGGGCACTAACTGTTAGAGTCACCCCAGGAAAGCAAAGGCAGCCTGGAGATCCAGAAGTATTTGGACTAGTGGTTACAGAGCTGAGCAATCTCAGATGTTCTCATGCTCAACTCACTTGTTGGGGAAGTTGAGCAGGTGGATAGGCATGTGCTGAGACAGGTGTAGAGTTACTGCATCGCCCCTCCTTGCATCAGTGAAGTAGCACAGGGAGGAGACAGGCTGAAATAATTTGTTTGAAAGTTCTGAGGTAATTAGAAAGTTCAACAAACCTGAGCTCAGCAGCACAATCTCAGCAAAGGGGGAACTACAATTTAACATGAGGCACTGTCTAGGGTTAGTATGGTTTATATTATACCCACAGCATTTCTCAGATCAGTTCATTAATACTTCGTTAACTTGGCAAGCTAAACAGGTGATGCTAAACCTTTTGGAAGGAATGGGAGAAATTATATATCTTGATATATATCTGTGTAGCTTTTTAAGTATTTTATTGTGTTAGAAATGCAGAAGGATGCAAAGTCTGCTAGATTTTGTCTTGCTCCTCCTAGAATTGTATTGAATTTGGCTGAAAGTTGAAATTATGAATGGAATGATTCAGTCTAAAATACACTGGACTGAGAAATCACACCTTCAATTCAGAAAAGCTGATAAATTAAACCAAAGTGATTTAAACCAAATGAACATCAAATTAAATATTTAACATTAGATAGCAAAGTGACCATCTATAATGCTGCTGCTTCCTTTGAGAACACACGCAGGATCACTCTCGAGGAGAAAAGACAACGCAGAAAGAACCGTGTCTTGTAGAATATACCACCTAAGGAGTGCTTCTGCTGTGCCTTTTGCAATCAGACATTATCTCATATAGGCCTCATTAGCCACCAGCATGCTTGTAACAAATGTGGATAGAGCCTTTCCCAAATCTTCATTCGTGAAGCCTAGCCATGATGATTATTTCTGATCTTACTGAGTATTCAAAAGATCATGAGCTCTGTTTATATGTGGAAATAAGCTTTTGAAAATTCTACTGGACTCCAAAGGAGGTTTAGGTGGTGCGAATTAAGTTATAACCAAAGGGAATCATATGTCTAAATTGCTCAGTTACATTTTAAAAATTCCTCTAGACACTGGTCTTCATCACTGGAGACCAAAACACTTTGTTCAAGTCCTTCAAATCTATAGCAGCTGTGGATCTCATCCTCTGTTTTTCCCAGCTAATAACTCCTCCCTCTCAAGAAAAAAAAAAAAGGTCCAAGAAGTTTTCCTTGCTTCTCCTTCTCTTCCAACTCCACTTGCTTTTTCAGCTTTGACTGAACCAACACAAAAATATTCACTTCATTCCTGATAACACAACTAAACCAAAATACATAAAAAAACCCCCCTTTTCAAACCAACAGAAAATGTTTAAATCTGAGCAAATAAATATCTCTGAACCATGTGTGAAGACTGAGAAATAAGAAATATCAAATGCAGGAATTGACATTTGAGGAGCTTTAAACTGAAATTTGACAGAAGCTTTATATAAAATTTCAGTATCTTCAATAACTGACCTAAGCATCAAGCTACAGGATATTCTGGAGACAGCTCTTAACTTTTCCTGCTGAAAGTACTCCAACACATATAAATAATTAAATATTCATTAGAAGAGTGACTTGAAAGAGACTGTCCCATATTCTAGCTGAGTGATACAATCGCTGCACTATACAATCTTACCTTCTGCAGCCCAATGAATATTCATGCCAAGTGGAACATTTCCAATAGGAGAAATGGCCGCTGAGACACTCAAATATGTGATAGTGGTCACACTCTATCAGATGGGGAAAACCTGTCAAGAGCACAAATCCCTGATCCAACAACAGTACACAGAAATCTAAGAACAGTTTACCCCTGAGTGGCCTTCAGGTGGAAATCCAGAAGACAGATGTAGACCCCAAACATCTCATCACTAAATTAATTGCCTTTTACAGGATCTGCTCTGGAACACACACTTGAAAATTCATTCAGAACTAGAAATCAAGACAGGCAAATAAATACTTGTTCTGAAAACTGAAAATCCTAAGCAGATAAAGCAAAGGAGCAGAGGTAAAACAGAAACTGAGGGTGCTGGTGGTGTCTGAAAGTTATTGAGAATGAGGTGCCTAAGTGCCATTTTAGTAGACTAACTCTATTATTTATCCCATCAAAGGTTTACACAAGATCCTTCAGAAGAGATTACCGCAAGAAAGTAATCCTTGTGTTACATTCAGAACTAATCAAGAAAGTGCTCAAAGTATGAAAAGCAAAGCACAGGAATCATAATTTGGCTAAATTTTAAGGCTGGCAAAGGTTCATAAGACTTCAGGCTTCTCTGGTAGGTTCTGTGTAGTTCAGTACTTTCTTACAATTTTAAAAGGTCAGTATAATAATCATTGGGTTTATCCATTACAGTCAAAGGCTAAATGAGGACATCATACCCCTTGCCTCGAACAGACTACTCAGTTGTAGTGTCTGCAGTTTCTATTATGAATTCTTTCAATCAAAATTTGATAAAAAAATGCTAAAAGTAACTGATGTTTGATAACCGATTTGTGTTTGGATGTCTGTACTGCAGAAACATAGAGTTGATGTTACAAAATCAGCCTGGTCCAGGTCATAAAAAAGCCAATTTTCTCATAGGGGAAATTATCATTAGCTTTTTGTTTAAAAATACAGCAGCAAATCTTGTTATATTTTATGTGCAGTAAGCCAAGTGTTATTATGATCGCATTAGAGCTGCTGTTCTCATTTTCAGCTGAAGAAATATTTGTGCTTATCAACAGCAGAAAAAGTTTCCTAAAAAGTGTTCTCAATGTGTCACCTTGTGCAGGCTGGCTCAGAAAATCTGTATTATGGAAGAAGAAAACCAACACCACAATGAATTCCTGTATGGTTTGGTAAAGTAACTTCTGTATCAGTGTACACGAATTCATGGCCCTTCCCACCATGCTGTACATAGCAGAATAAAGTGGTATGTAAATACCTCCAAGGGAGAAGAAGGCCTCTTAGCCATATAAGTTGGAGGAACTGCAATGGCAGGAGAGGAAAGTTCGAGCTTTACTAACATTTTAAGCCAGCACGGTTCAATAAATCAAGCCTCATCCTTCTTGCCTGTGTCCCATGGAGCTTCTGTCCTTGGTTCATTACCATCCACTTTGTGAGGCTGCATAGCAAACTATGGCAGAAACCTAGGTTACCTTTCGTTTATTTATTCATTTTTAGTCATGCTGTCACAAAGGACAAAAATACAAGAGTAAGCATCCAGGACAGGGATATATGAATTGCTTCTTTTAGTGACTGTGCCCGGTTACCCTTAGTTAAAATATTTGTAAAACTAAGGTTACAAAGGCAATGTTCAGGCTACTTAATTAATTTGTCTGTGTTTTACAGGTTTTAGACATATTTAAAGAAATCAAGTTGTTACCAATCAAGTTGAATATTCTTGGGTACCTGCTTGCCCAGGAGACTGTTGAACAGAACTTACCAATTTAGAAAATCAATTTTGTTCTTTTGTTCAGTGTAAGGACTTACTACCCAGCTCTCATTTCCTATACACATCAGAACAGTCACAGATCTGCCAAGTTATCTGTGTCATGAAGTCTCTAACCTCTTTTGCTTTGCATCTCAAATACAAAAGCTAAACAATGCAAGAAAGGAAAACTGGGTATCAAAAAGTGAGGAAAATACACAGCTGTTTAAATCCTCCAACTGTTACATAAGAAATTATTTGTTTAATTTTCTGGAATAACCTGGTTGTCTTAATCCATAGGATGTGAACATCTGACATATTCTCTGCTTGAATTAACCCATTTCTTCCAGCCTGAAGCTGTTATAAGAAGTCTGGTTTAGGTCCAACTTCAGCATCCAAAAACCCTCTCCTTAGTCAAGCATCATTTTTCAGAAGTGAGTATAAGAGAAAAAGGTCAATACACAACCAGTCATGGTCATCCTGTTAAAGACAGCAAAGAGATCATATTAGGTTCACATTAATTTCTACCCTTGTAGCAAACACTTGGCTCATAGAATTGTGCAATTAGGGCTTAGTTTCCTACTACACCTGACCTTCGAGAAACTAAATAAGAGTATTAGATGTTAGTCATATCATGCACTACATTTACAGTTTTAATTTGCAATAGGTAATTTAACATTGAATTGCAGTCACAGAAAAGAGAAACAGACTTTCAGCCCAGACAATTCTTCACCTCTCTCAAACACTAACAGATAAAGCATCAAGAAAAGATAGAGCTTTTACAGAGTTACTTTCTATGTTGGTATGTTGATTTTAATAGATGAATATTGACAAGAGATTTGACTAAGTATTTCAGCTGCATTGTCCTTCAGCCGAAAGAAGATAAGAACCTTTAAATGGAAATCATATTCTTGCTTGCTAACAACAAACAAAATATATGGTAAAAGCTGTAATCTGATTCCAAGATATTAGTTCCTTACTGTTTGATCCAGAATGTGCACTTCCCATATTAAGTAGGAAAGCTGACTTATATTGCAGCATTTCAAAAGCAAAAAAATTCATTTTCTAATGTCCATTTGTAATAATTTTATTTCACACTAATGTTCCCGTTACATGATAGCTGCCGCAGCCTTATTTTCATGAGAACTCGAAAGCTGATCCTTCTCCAACAGGAAAGCATCGCAAACCCTGAGAACAGGCATTTTCTGGCAGGGTAGAGTGTAGAGGCAGAGCACAGGAACCCAGCCAGCTGACAGGGCTCCTCACAGATGGCCTCAGAGCTGTCGGCACCCGAGTGGCAGCCCAGTGGCTGGGCATCTTCCAAAGATCACAGGCTGAGGGTGGAACTTGCCAGAATCTACACAATGGTAATGCTTGATATTATTCCACTGCAATCTGGGACATCAAGCCTATGCTCTAGGTACAATGGTTAGAGAAAGACCTGGGGCTACACAGGAATTTTACTTAGTAAGAGGTAGTATTAGTCTGGAATAAACACGGCAGATGTTCCTGTTTTTCCTATTGTGTTCTGTGTAGAAAGTGAATACTGTGAGCAACTACAAACACTAAGGTTAAAGATTTCAGAGACAATTTTCTATTTTAAACCACTTTTAAGTGTTCAGTATTCTACATAAATTAAATTTTGTTAGCGCATATGTGTGAGGTAATAACATCACTTCAGCTTCTGTAAAAAGTGTTAAATATATAGAGGAAAAAAATTCATCATGTTTGAAACTTGTGTGTATTTCTTAGAGAGGATCAATTTAATGAAATTTTTCATAAATTACAAAGAGTTTATGCTACACTTAATGTTAAGTGAGGCCACTGCCCAAGGTGATCACATAGACATAGGAAATCCAGTCTTCTTCCTTTCCTTGCCATGAAAACTAAAGGGTAATGAAAATTCTGATTTTTATGGATGAGCAAATGCCTATGTGGTCTATTAATAACACTGACTTTTATAAATTCCAACTTATCAAAGTTGCATTGATTCAGTGCTGGATGAGATTCAAAATAGATAGAGCAGGCAGAAATAGTCCCTTGCCCAAGATTTTGAATTGATTGTGTTACATGAATTTTGTTAATGAAGAGGAAAGAAGAAAGGCAGACAAAACTCATCTCACCCTTCAGTACACCTGTCCTTTGCAATGTAATGGGACAGACCTGAATTAGATTTCACATGTCTTTCTAATGTTGCAAGAAAAAGAAAAACAACAAAAAAACCAAAACATGGAACAGCGTATCAGAAAACACTTTGAAATAAGTACCACACAGAAAAGAGAGGAGGAGAGAAAATTCAGCTATATAGTTCTCTTAGATCCTTGTGAAGATGCATCTTTTCCCACCCTTCACATCTTCCTAAAACATCACACTCTAGTTAATGCAGGGTCACTTCCATCCCATCCTCCTTGAATATCCATGCCTTCAGTCTTAACAGATTGTGGGTTACAACCTGATGGAAGGGTTCGATCTCAAACCACTGGGCTAGTATTTGCTGAGTGTTATGTCATTATCCATACAAACAAAGAGAAGGTAACAACTATCACCAGCCTTTGAAAACAGTAACAGCATTTAACTCTTTAATAGGTGTTTCCTGTTCTCAATCTAGATACTACTTCAACATCCACATAACATAATGAAACATATTTTGCATCATCTATTGCTAATTAAAGGTGAGATTCAGATCATTCAGTGTTGACTTCAGTTCACATCTGAGTGAAATCTATGTGCCCAAATCTTAGGGATCAAGAGTGCCTTCTCTCCAGCACCATTTAATTTCTGAGTGAAGACTGTCATGATCCCACATGTCATGCTGGTCAGGAGCTCTAAAATGCTTGTGGTTTTGGGATTAAAAAAAAAATAAATATTTTGAGCCTCTGAAGAATATGACCCTTCTTTCTCAAATGGGGGAGAATCCATTTTGTGCTGCCTCTAGTGGGTTTAGAACAGCAGAAAGCACTACTGCCCAGGCTCCTACTGGTATAAGTTTCATCTGTACCCTCATGTTGGGGCAAACTGTTTCCTAGATCCTCAACAGTGACATCTGCTCATTTCAGAAGTGTAGTAGTCAGAACAGCCAGGTATAGCTTGTTTTTGTAAAACAAATATAACCTGGAGAAAAGGAGGCTCATGGGAGACCTTATCACTCTCTAAAACTGCCTGAAAGGAGGTTGCAGCAAGGTGGGGGTCAGGCTCATTTCCCAGGTAATAACTGATAGAATGAGAGGAAATGGCCTCAAGTCACACCAGGGGAGGTTTAGATTGGGTATTAAGAAAAATTTCTTCACCAAAAGGGTGGTCAGGCATTGGAGTAGGCTGTCCAGGGAAGTGATGAAGTCAGCCTCCTAGAGGGTATTTAAAAGACATGTAGATGTGGCACTGAGGGACATGGCTGAGTGGTGGACTTGACAGTGCTGGGTTAATGGCTGGATTTGACAATCTTAGAGGTCTTTTCCAACCTAAATGATTTTATGATTCTATGTAAGTACCTATATTTTGCCTGAGTCCTAGACAGATGGATCTCATATATGTACTCAGGTCATAGCTATATCATAGTGTTCTCAGGAAAAAAGTGTACTGGTAACTACTGTTAAAGGAATTGGAGCATAGAATTTTTTATTGTTTTTACTTTTCAGTGTCAGCTCAGAATATGCTTGATTATATGCTGAGCCTGTAGCTTTCCAGCTTCTCCATGTTCTCCCCAAAAACCCATTTCATTTTCACACAAAGCATGTTGAACTGAAGAGCCACATTCAGCTACCATAATTCTGGAGTTTTAGTAACAATATAATAAATGTAGATTAATTTCATATAGTGAAAGATAACCTAGGTTTATTCAACTGATTCTCCAAATTAGTGTTCTCAGTTTCATCTAGTGATCATAAAGGTATCTATTAAAGCAACAAAGGAGCACACAAACTGCAAGGTGTGTGTCTACCCTTCAGTTTTCTCCAGAGACAAAAGTGTTTTTTACAAAAGCATCTTAAATTTTTGTCTAAGATGGAAAATGCATTCCATCTCCCTCAATCTGCAAAATATCCTCCTTCCTAGCTGTCACACTCCCAGGAGAATCAGAACCACATGCATATTCTTGATGTCTGCCACACAGAAATGGGTTTAAAGTGAGTTGTCTGGCATGATTTAAGCACATTCCCTTTCATGGGAAGTGCGATTTACAGACTTATATACAGTTTGACTTAATTTTATCCTCTCTCTAGTACCAGTGAAACATTCAATTTGCTCTCTATATCACTGGCTGTGTTTCAGCTTCCTTAGTACTACCTATAAAACTGTCCCAAGTGCAAGAGCAATCAATATGAAAATGAAGGTATTCCATCTGAGGCCAAAGCTCTAGAAACATCAGAACACATCCTTACCAACTACTCTGAATGCCTGAATGCGTAAATAATCTTTAAAATCTCCAGTTACAAACAAAAACTCCATAACTGATTTGCCTGATTTGTTTAATTGTACAACACCAAACTTCTGTATCATAGAATCAACCGGGTTGGAAAAGACCTCAGAGATCATCAAGTCCAACTCTTGATCCAACACCACCGTGGTTACTAGACCATGGCACTGAGTGCCACATCCAGTTTCACTTTAAAAATCTCCAGGGATGGTGAATTCACCACCTCCCTGGGCAGCCCATTCCAATGTCCAATTACTCTCTCTGTAAATATTTGCTTCCTAATATCCAACCTAAACCTCCCCTGGCAGAGTTTAAGATTGTGCCCTCCTGTCCTACTGATTGCCTGGGAGAAGAGACCAATCCACACCTGGCTACAACCTCCTTTCAGGGAGTTGTGGAGAGTGATGAGGTCTCCCCTGAGCCTCCTCTTCTCCAGACTAAACAACCACAGCTCCCTCAGCCTCTCCTCATAGGACTTGTGATCGAGTCCCTTCACCACCCTCACTGCTCTTCTCTGGACCTGCTCCAGCACCTCAACATCCTTCCTGAACTGAGGGGCCCAGAACTGGACACAGTACTCCAGGTGTGGCCTCACCAGCACTGAGTACAGGGGAAGAACTGTACTTTTATTACACATACTTATTTTGCATTTGAACAGTATTAATAAGGCCCATTTATTGCATCTAACACTGCAATACAGTAGGATACTTCTTTCATAATAGAAGCATTTTTCTGTGTAGAGACTTACTCCCTCTCTGCATGCCTCTCTTCTCCCCCACTCTCTTTCCCATCTGCAGTAAGGAAAGCATTGCCTGGGCAAAATAAGAATGGCTTAGGCAAACTTCCTCTACACAAGTTCATAAATGTGGATTTAGAAGCAGACTGGAGCTCCTCTTGCAGTGTCACGGAAACAGAGAGAGCAAGGAAAGGAACAGTTACCTGAATATAACATGTAAATTTCCCCCCCTCCCCCACTCCTGCCATACTCAGAGATAAAAGCCGACAACCAGTACACATGTCAAAAAAATCAGCAAATGGAAAGGATGTGAGGAAACTCAAGGTCTCCAAACCACAGGAAGTAGTTGCCAACAGTAAGTAACTGAGACATGGTGCTGCCTCAAATAACAACGATCACTGCTTGGCAAGGACAAGCAAGGGATGACTCCTAAAGCAAGCTTTAAGGTAAGTGAAAAATTCCAAGTGCTTAAAGAATATAAAAGAGGGGGAAAAAAACCACAAAACACAAAAGAAAGAATAAGAGACACAGTACAGACTTATTTGAAGTCAGGGATATTTTAAGGTACTCTTTTGTCCACCTTGTTTCTTGAAGATGAGAACCTAACTAGTGAAAAAGCATTACATTTTTAACCAATGACATCAAAAGCTCCCAATTTTACTGATTATTTTTCTCCAACTTCTTAAAGCATCACCTGCATGACAAGATGGCTTCTACATCATGCCCAAAACATTGTTCCTGCACAGGACTGGAAAAACATCATGTTCTATTACACTGCTATAAATACGACACAATTTATATAGCCTATACAACAATGTTAGACTTAAGGGAGTGTGCCTGTGCATTTTGCATAGATATATAGATATAGATATTTAATGTGATTAATAAAACAGTACATATGTATACTGATTATTCAATTTTCCAGTAATATTCAGATTAGGATCTCAGTGGACACAGTTACTATTAATACAAGCAGAACAAGAACAAATTAGAAAAACATCTAAAAATTCCAATGAGATTATTTGTGACCACGTGCTGGCATGAGTTAACTACAGTTTAGACTAATTTGACAATTAATTTGCAAGAACAACAGTAAATGCATTCAAAACAGTATTAGAAGAGAGTAACTGTGTCCCCTTTCAAGCTCCCTAATACAGGCAAAATGACAAAAGAGGTCATGTGCTTAACATGCTCCCTTTAGGGGTTGTGTTGCTGAAAGTGCTGCAGTGGCCCAAGGCTCTCCAGATAAACACCTAAATATATATATACTATATATAATATATATATATATATACATATACATGCATACCCATATACACACACAGAGACTATTTTACACAATGGAAATAAGAAATAAAGATAATCTGCAACAACAGAACAGAAAAAGAGTTACTTTGCTGAGTGTCAGCTGTGCAACTGGTAAATTTTCAACTAAGACAACACAACCTTATTCTGAGCAGTAACACATATGAAAACAACTGAGAAACACACAGTGTTAGTGTTAAATAAAACTGTGCAGTAACCTAGTGTAAGACAGACAGTCACCGTAGCAAGTACATATTTTGAGACAACTGTTTGCCCACTGACTGTGAACATTAATCGACATGTTTCAGCTTTCTCAAGAAAAGGAAACACCCTTCCACTCCTTAATGTCTTCTACTGTTATCTCTATACAGAGCACCAGAAACAGAGAATTTATTTCACAGAAAGTCAATTAAGAGCTTAGTTAGCGAGGAAGAAAGCTTGCCAAGGGAGATAAATCCTGCAATGTTCCCAAAACTTAGGGAGACTCCCACTGAACTCTTCCAGTACTTCATTCCACAGTCAAGGGAGGTATGTGAAACAGCATCGTCTTCCTGCTTCTTCCAAGTTTAGCTCCAGGCTTTATAACCCCAAAATTAGAATAAGTGGCAAAATATTGAGGAGCAATAAATTTTTCAGCTGGACTTACGTAGGCTAATTAGGACTTTGAGGACTCAGGATGATAATCCTGAAATTAATCCAGATTCAAAGATACAAAAGACCGTGCAGCCCTGTTGCAGTATCCTCACATAGCTTGGATAACCTCTAATTTCCTGACATTTCGTATTAGTTTCAAGAGGAATTTGAAGAATTAATGCCTGTGATAGCATAGAATATTATGTTCTGTCTTATCTCTGGGAAGTCAAGTTGTTACCAGTCTCTAGAACAGGCAAATACGTTGTTGAACACTTCTGCAATTACGCATACATCCAAGAAAAAGTGGTAATAGTATAGAAACTAATTATTTTCAGGAAGACGTATATCAGTAAGGTAAGTCCTTCAATCAGTTTGCTTACATTTTCTGTAGTTAAGCACTACTGTCATGTTAGCAGTATAAATTTAGCTGATAAAGGGACTCTGCACCTGAGAACGAGTTACAGCTACGGAAGTGAAAAAGTACCAGAGCAAGGATCAGACTTACTCATGGCACTTGACACTGCTGGTCACATAATTTCTGTCTTTCTTAGGTGGAGGAAATTATTTGGGGGCTATCTATCCAAGTCTTGACTCCAAAAGCAGAGTATTAAGAAAACAGCTCTTTTGGCATAGTGTGCAAATGTAAGAAATATTTCTGTGGAGGATAAAAACTAGTAGTGGGTCCCAAAGGGACCTAAGGAAATCCCCTTCATTCCTAACACAGATTGGAAGCATGTGGAGAAACGGGTGCAGTTCAGATCGAACTTCAGCAGAAACGAGATTTCCAGATATGCTTCTCAAGTCTAACAAGCAGGACACATCTTCCATGGGAAAGAATACAGCATGAGCACATAAAAACCAAGAGATTAGTGTAAGGGAGGGTCATCTCCCTTACAGAAGCTGCAGAGATCTTCCTCCTAGCTAAAGACAGGCTTTTGGAAAGTCCTGGGGACTCACAGGAATTAAATAACAAAGCCCAGTTTCAGCTTGGGAGCCTAGTCTCCAGTACCTCTTTTACAGCCCGTGGAGAGAGCCATTGATTCAGGGCTGGGAATACTCTCTGCCTCTCCACTAATTATACTGAATAGTGGCAAAGACAAAGTTAGCTTTTGGGAGTTCCTGTTCCACAATGATAGGAATATCCCTCTTTCTTTGGTAGAAGATGCTACAACTCATCTATTTCCATGTTAATATTTCCTTCTTGTGAGAAAATTTGGGTTTGGATGGAGCTAGTTCAGTTTCAACATTCAGGTGCCTTTATTTATAAAGCTGAGAAATCTCTTGCTTTGAGATGGCTTTTTAAAATACAGAAATTTGTGGATGATGATCAAGTCATCTTGCAAAATTCTGTTCTATAAATTTAAACAAATGAATTCTTGAGGACTCACAGTACAAAAGCTAGATATAAGGACCTTGAAAAATTCCACAGGCCTCTTTTTTGAACTCTTTCCCTTATTCACACCTCTTTGTTAAGTGGAAATATCAAGGCACCAGATACAGCAGTTTAGTACCACAATAGGGGAAACTGTCTTTTCCCCTTAACTGCAGACTTTTATTGACAGTTACAGATGCTTACACTTTGAATGCTCATACAGGATAGATGAGAGGACCTTCTACACTACAGCAATCGTGAGTGAAGCACAGTAAACTAAAAAGGATTTTCTTGCACCAGCAGAGCTGCTCTGCTGGGGAGAGCTCAGATGTGAGTGCAGACTTGCCAAGACTGATAAATTTTTTCTGCCCTAAGCAGAGGGCAGGAGCAGGCTTCATCTCTCATTATTTGTTCTCTCCTAATTTGTTCATACAATTCCCAAGCTTTATGTATCATTACTTTAATTGGGAATGGCAAACTAATGGGCTGAACTTTCTTTGATGGTCAGAGTGCTATATAAAGAGATGCACAGAGTCAAAGTGAAAGATTCAAAAGGGCTTTATCTTCCGGTGTCTGAGACAATGCTGAAGAAACTGAAAAAATATAATAACAAGATTCTTACAGCAATTCTTACAGCAATTTTTGATGTTTCTACTTAGGTATCAAATTTATTCAAATTGGGAACTGAAAACTTCCTATATTATGACATAACCCTAAATAAGGGCAGCACTAGATTGGAAATATCTTCCTGTCAAATCATCTAAAGGAAGGTGTCTAGCAGCAGATTTCGGCTGCTATTACTGTTGAAACTGTACCTAAATTGGCAATCTTGATTTGCTACTGTACATCAACCTCCACATTAGCCAGTGTGTGGTGTGCGCATATCTATGTGAAAGTACGTACAAAAACACACTGAAAAATAAATCACAGTCTGCAACCTAAGCTAAAATTTTTCAGCTCACTTTCTGGAAACACAGAAAGTAGGTCAGCACATATTCCAAAATAGCACATCAGCACTAAAAGCAAAAGGACTTTTTAGCTCATCTCTCTATAGGGGAAAATGGAGAATAAAAGCCTTTTCCTTATTCTGCTATACGGAGGAACACGTACAAGAAAAAACTGCTTATACTTTAAAAAGCCTCCAAATGAGCCACCTATATGGGTTAAAATGTTGTCTGTTTTAATCAAAGCAAAATAACATTAAGTGGAACTATTTAAGCTTTATCTAAATATAACCAAGGGAAAAGCCTGAATGTTTAAAATGTGTTTAAAATGTTGTGCTGGATATGTATCACATCCTGTTCCTTGCACATCTTGTTCCCTGTATCAAAAACCTATTTGGTAAAATATTTACTTTGGAAATAACGGGATACTGTCTGTGATTTTGTTGTTCATCTTGTGATTTATTTTTGAAGTATTTGGTGTTGCAATAAGAATTGCTGCCTATTTTGTGTTAACTTTCATGCTAGGCACATTTTAAAAAAATATTTTTTTTAATACCTGATGCAGGTCTCCCACTTCTATATTTGTTCTTCTTCTATTAAGGAAATAAAAAGATTAAGCTAAAACCAAATTATTTAAGCACTCACATATCTTATAAAGATTCTTAGGAATTCTTCTGGAATTAATATTGATAACTCCTTTCATGAACTATTACAGTACTGTAATATGAAAAGAAAACCAAAATCCACTCTTAGGCAATATTAAATAATGCTTATCAGCCCTAAAATGTTATTACCTGATTCAAGTCAATATTAATACCATTGGCTGCAACACAGTGAATGATGCTTCCCACCATCTGTTTCCCAGAACAGATTTCAAGGTAGAACACTGATATTTTTAATTAGGAAAAAATTATATTGCCTCCCCCAAATTCCAAGTGTTAGCTTCATTTGGATCTCTGTGCTAGACTAAAATGAATGAATGCTTGAAAGTTACTGAGCAGTGGTAGTATGACCTTTTAAGTTCAGCGATTTCTATGCAATCAGCAGGAATTCCTAAAAATAACAAAACAAGTCTATTTTTAGCCTCATTCTCTGGGGTTTTTTTCATTTTCTTTTTTTTTTTTTTTAACTACTACTATACTTGTGTTCCATCTCAGTTCTTGGACATATAGCTCTCATTTATTTTCCTGCATCAATATCTCATCCAGCAGTTTGTGAAGTACTATAATCCATGTATATATGCACAAAATTTAGGCAGATATACAACTGGACTCTTCCAAGAGCCACACTCCCCAAGAAGGGAGATTAAAATGGAAAACAACTTCCTGAACCCACAGCTGCTGGGATCTGCACTTTTCTTTGACACTCAAACCAACATTTGCTATCATAACTTAAGTAAAAATCAGGAACTTCCTATGTAACACAGGCTACACAATTAACTAAGTGAAGAAACTATAGTTTCTCAAACTCTGATAAATGAAGTCAAAATACTAAAATAAAATAAAATGGTTGAATATTTATGTCCTGTGAGGTCTCCACCTTGCTAAATTTTAAAACCGTAGCCTAGCAAATAAAACGCATAATTAAACATGTTTAATTGCATTCCTAGATTACTGCCAGATAGTTTGTCACATGCCTTGCTGGGTCTAAACAGAAGTTTTCATTTGTTACTTCTAAAAGCCAAAGGCGCAGAAGTAATTGAGTTCAATTTACAGCTGGACAAATATACTATTAAAACATCATCAGATCAAATAAATAAAATAGTATAAATTTACAGTGAAGTGTTCAAATAAATAAGGGAAAATGAGACAGTTGTGTTTATGTGTAGCAAGAGATATGATCTCCTAGCATTCTCTCACTGGTGCCAGCAATGTCATCCTCCAAAACCTGAGAGATCTATGAAAAGATAACAGGTCATACATTCATCAGACTTCAGTTCTGCTAATTCTGACATGCCACCAGTGTAATTAAAAAGCAACACTGCTCTAGTGAAACAGAACTAAATCATTCCCTCTGTTCCCTGGGATCTTTTCTAAACTGTAAAAGACAAGAGATTTCACAACAGCTCATTATATAATTTGGTTTGGTATTAGAAAATAAATGCCCACAAATATACCTGCAAATTCACATAGTTCCATCTCTGAGTTCAAGGACATTTACAAGACACCTGCTAATATGCCAAATTTGTATTCACTGGAGTGGGAAGCCTGCTATCATGAGATACTGTTTTCACTCAGAAGCCAGTAGCTTAACTGCTGAGAGATTGTATCTTCTTAAACTGCTTCTGAAGGAGAAACGTTAGTATAATCAGTTGCTTGAAGGCACAGTAAAACAGGTAAACTAATCCAGAAGTGGTCAGATCTAGTATTTTCTGAGCTTGCTTAACCAGGATGTAGGAGGTCCTAGAATTACAGTTGCAAGGTAGTCTAGGAAACAGCTTTTACATTTCCCAGTTTACAGGCTGTTACTACATATAGTTGTACTTTTCCAGACCAGAGTCATCAGGCATTCCCTCCCAGCTCATGTGGTGCAACGCTACATGCTCAATCTTGTGTCTAGAGCACTAGAGATTGTGCTGTAGACTCCCGTGGCTGCAGTGCTCTACATAGGGTAGATGTCTGCCTTACACCTTTCAGTGACTGACATGGGAATTTCAGCAAGTTCCAACTGTACACGGGGTTGAAATTGCACATGCTGCCAGGGAGACGTGTCCTAGAGCCCTAACTCAAACTGAACTTACAGACTCAGCCATATGGAGCCCTTTTCATGCCAGCTGTAAGGTACACATCTCTGGTGTACAGAATAGCTTATCTCTAGGCAATGAAAATCACCATTTTCATAGTGATCACACAGGTCTAGAATATATATCACACACAGATCATTGTGCTCTACAGCATAAATACTTCCTCTACTTGTTTTGATCTGCACTGTCTTGGGCAAAAAATATCAAAATAAAATAAACACCGAATAATAAATCATATAATAATAATTGTCCCACTGTACTGAAAACCATCACTGAAAAATTTAGAAAAGCTGAAACAGAAAAATCTGTATTTAAATGATCAACAAAGAAAATAAAATAAACTACTCAGAAAAGTCTGTGACCTCGTTAAGTGCCTTTATAGTACTGCTCTTTAAAAGCAAAAGAAAATATGTCACTCCCCAGTGGAGTAGAATTGAGAGCACTACAGAAGCCAGTACTACAGGAGAAACACTGCTAAGAATATAATTTAGAGGGACTTACAGTCAATTACACTGTACCTGTTTAACTGTCGACAAGAAATCTTATTTTTATGGCAGAAGGACTAAATAAAGAATAATAATGGTTGGTTAAAACCCATTGAACCTTTTTTTGGTAGGAAAAAAATGTTTTGTTTTGTTAAAGAGGACAGTGATGTACTCACATTGCTATTTTTCCCCTGGTTCCTTGACATATAAATGCACGGTAGCAACTGAAGCTATTTTAGATACTTAACTCAGTACACGTGCAAAATGTTTATTCATCTGTTTTCAAACAACGTATCAGCATTTACAAAACCAAATATAGACAACTCTCTTCTGTAAGGAATTTCAGTCCAAGGAAGACTTTAACTAAACACTTGCACTGTATTAGATTAGCTAAAACCCACGTTTCTTCAGCTTCTGGTAATGGTTTGCCAGCTTTCACTAACATTAAGACAGAGTCCATAAATACTCATAGTAAAGTATGTGCACGATCTCAAGTCACATGTGATGGCCTAAATATAGCTTTGCAATTCATATTTAAAGTGAGACCATAAGAAACCAAAACCTGTCACTGCCAAATATTTAAATTCATGCACACAATCCTTTTCAGTAAAAACTACATAAACATGAGCTTCCAAACACCAATTTACATGTTTTACATTTTTCACCTATGCAAAAGACCGAACTATTTACTAAAAAAAGGGTAACAGTTGCCACACTTATTCAATAAAAACATGCATTACTACATAAAATTCATCATTATTCTTAACAGAAAAATCTTGTGTAAATCTATAATGACTAGATAATTAATTCAAAGTCTTACCTTTCCCTGAAGCAACAGATTCCAGTAGTGATCTCTCTAAATACTTTGATTTTGCAATGTAATTTTCATAAACAGTTTTCTAGTTCAGACAGAGATGCGTTAACTGCAAGCAGACTGGATGCTATCTTCTTTGTTTCCTGGAGATCACTGTTTTGCATTGTGAGCCATCACAACTACCTAGGAAAAATAACAGTCGACCTTCAGTCACCTGGACAACGTGATATATTACTGCTCCCAAATTAAACAAAATATTAAACAAAAGCCAAGTCTTAAAACATCATGTCAAAATTTGTATTTATTTATCAAACAGTTTGTAATAGAAGCTGTTAAAAGAATTACTGTATAGTTTCTTACCAGGAGTTCATGCTCTTGGAAAGAGACATAAAACAAGTGGGAAAAAATTATATATAAATCTTATTTTTTTTAATTACAACTTGTCTTTTCATTGACAATATGAACCAGAGTATTTTTTTTTCCAGATTTTTGGTCAGAAGCTATATGCAACAATGAAAACTGAATTATTCCTTAAGCAGAAGTACATAGAATGGGTGCCAACAGAAAAAAACCTGCTGAGAGAAGGAATCTACTTTTACCATTTGGGTATAACTGCAAGGTCCCAATTAAAAGAAGAAATATATTTCTACTTAGTACTAATACAGGCACGGGGCAGACAGTTTTTTAATTCAGTCCAATAGCAGCTGTAGGCCCAGAAACAGAAGTTATTCACCCATAGCTGTTCTTTGAGACAGGCTATGCACATTTGTTCTTATGTTGTATGGAAGCAGCACAGAGTTAGCATTGCAACATTTCCACACCCACACTGGCTGAAATCTTCTCCGTCCAAAAAATCCCAAAGACATGAGATGACTTTTGAATGGCAGGACTGTTCTTATTGTGTATCAAGTTTATGTCCTGTATTCCCATGTCATCGTAGCAAAGGAGCTTGAAGCTGTCTCTGGTTCTCCTCCTCTGAGCAACTTGTTTATTATATGATGCCATGTTACTGTCACTGTGTCCTAGGTTTTAATATCTTTCCAAAAGGTGGTGATACAAAAGAAGCTGAATATTTTGAGCAGATCCCAACCTGCACAAAGGCTTTGAAGTTGAGACTGCCATGTCTGTGTTAAAACCACTGGCAGCAGATGTGGGTACTACACTTTGGAGGGAGAGTGCTGTCCCATGATGGATATGACCAGAGGCCCATAATACCAAATTATCAAATTCAATTTGAATTTTGTTACTATGAGGACAGTTTGAAATGTTCTCTGTGAGCTCGAGGAGTGATGATGCTACATAGATCTGTGACATGAGTAAAATGCCTTGCTTGCTAACTTGAATATGAGATGGAGTTGCTCAGGGCCTTGTCCAACCAAAGTGTTGAATACCTCCAAGGACAGAGAGAAAACCTGTCTGGACAACCACAGTGCTGTCGGAGTAGCCTCTTGAGCAGTATATCTCAATCTGAATACTCCAGATACCCAGCAGCAAACAGGACAGTCCAACTCCAACCTAACTTGTTCAGCTCCATGAAATGTTTGATAGGGCACATAATTAAAAGCTCTACAGAGTTGATATTAGCAAATGATACTCAGTAGTATTCTATCTCATAAGGGATTGTTTTATAACCTGTCTCCTCTTCCTATCCTTCCCGTGACAACAGGAACTACCCTTGCCACTTTTTTGTATTATTAAATGGTTTATACATTTTGATTTCTCATTTTTCACTGCTTTTATCCTTCTGGATAGCCTTTTGCAGCTGATGTCCATAGAAGACACAATAGTACTTTTGTCCACACTTTAAGAAGCACTACTCTCAGTCTGGGTAATTCCCTTCTACCATGTTTATGCAAGAGTTCAGTTTTGTGAACGTTAAGAGAATATTGAACAATGGCATGACTCAAAAGTCATTGAGAGAGACTGAGCAGTTCTGGCTCAGATCTGCTCCTGCAAAATTTTTGCAAACTTGGGTATCCTTTTGTATCTATACCATTTTAAAGATAAGGTCCCACTTTTTTAGATACTTTTTGGTTTGGAAAATGAGAAGTGACGGACAGCAGATCTAACCGGTTCCTGAAACCACCCTAGTTTTTCATCTCCCTGCTGAGAAGTCTGCTTATGCCTGTGAGATGCTGTAAGAGATGTATAAGATTTTTGAACAAAAATGGATTATGAAGTTTTAAACTCATAAAAGTCAGTCCCAATTACATGGAATACTTCATGTTATCATCATCAGTACAAGAGAGTGGATTTTGTCTGTCATACATGACATCTGTGCAGTATTGAGAGACTGCAGCTTAGAAGTAATCACCTAGTTTTGCATATCCATATGAAAAACCACACTTTTCAATCTCTGGTAACCTGAAGTCATTATCCTTTGCTCTGGGGTGGGGGGAGGATGGTCAGAAGGAGAAGAAGGGAGTGCTTTCCATAACAGACTCTGAGGCCACAGTGTAAACCCTGACTTTCATGGACATACTTTACTTCAAAGAACAGCAGTAAGCTGAATCAAGCAGTCAGCCTGAAGCCAAACGTTAAAAATTTTTGCAGACACACCACCTTTTCAGTCCAATATAAAAAGGGCATAGTCTCCTCTATAACCTGAGCAGAAACCAGACCTTGAACAAGGATAAAAAGGAGGAACCTGAAATAAAGTACAGTATGGATATAACTAGTTTAATTGTCAAGTGTTACACAATGATTTGTCATATGCTATCTAACTTCTTATTCTTCCTCCCTGAACCACTTCGTGGTAAGTATGTTATTTCTACACAGGTATTATTTACACCAAACTATGACTTTCACAGATCTGTGCTTTGTTACATCAGTCTCACTACATGTGCAATAATACATATATGTCAGAGAAATAATTGACACTTCCACTGTGTCAGTTCTTCTGAAAAAGCTGGATTTTTATTTTTATCTCTTTTTAGCAGTAAAGAAAATTAATAAATGCCCTAAGTAGGTACACATTGTTCTTGTAAATATTACTGCTTAATGTGCCTTTCTGAAATAATCTTCATAACACAAAATAATTTTAAAGTATGAAAATTATAATATTACATGTAAAAAAAAAATGCAGTAACTTCATAGCTGTACAGTAAGACATCTCAAAATAAGGTTTGTCAAAATACACATTGTTCTAGAGAAATCAACGAAAACTAATGAAGGTAAGAGCTGCATCACTCCAGCACCCTCTGTTGGCCTTCCTGCACCATGTTACTTCGGGTACTCATTTAAGAGCATTATTTGTTGAGTCCTGAAGCTATGACTAAGATTCCATTATATACAAACATAAACGAAAAGCAAAAATAAACCCATCCCTCAACTCAGTCCTATGCATAGCACCTTGAGCTATATAGGACAACACAGCTTAATATCAGAGTACTCAGTACTGCTGCATCTGCCATGCATTAGCCCATCTTTGCAGGTATTCAGAATTGATCTGTCTAATTACAAGGGCAAAATGTTCTTTACAAGCACTCTCTGTGTCTGATATTTCTAACAGACACGAATAATAAATGGCATCTCAAGGTCAGCTCTCACCAATAGAAGGAACAGTTTTACAGAAAGAATAACTATTTTTATGGAGCATCATGCATTGTGGCAACTGAGAAGTAACAATGCATACACTATGTAGAACATCATCCAACAAAGAAAGTGCTCAAATCAGGTCTCATCAAGCATGCAGGAAAAAAGTCCAGATGCCAGATACAAGGTGAACTAAATATAAACTCCATATATTGTGCACAGCCAGATGGTGTAATTTCCAGAAGCAAAGGCCCTTAACCCAGTGATTCTGGCAGCTGCTTTGCAAAGCCTGCTCAGAGCTTTGCAAAGGCAGATGCGAAGTTGCAGTGGGCAATGGAGAGGAAGAGGGAGGAGGAAGCAGGAGGCCTGAAATGGAGAAGCAGTCATGCTTTCATGGCACTGAGGGAGGTAAGGGTGGTAAGGCTGCTGCTGAGAAAAACTGCCGAGGGTGTTATCAAGGCTGCCCTGACCTTTCTGGCTCCTCAGCAGGTGACAACAGTGGAGAAGCAGCCTGTGCCCAGCTCTACAGCAGGAGGCAAAGACCTGCTGCCTGGCCATCTCACAGTCCTTGAAACACCACTCAAGAAAAGCCACAAGCAAAGAAAAGGCAGGACACGAGCAGGTCTTACTGAGCTGCCTGGCTGCTTCCACCAGACAAATGGTTGAGTAACTGCCTACTTTATCTACCTACGGCTAGGCCAACACTGGCCAGAACCCAAAGAACCAACAAAAGAGCTTTTCTTAGCTGATATTAATGACACGGGGAAATTTAGTCTCAAAAATGTCATCAGCCATTGCAAACCTGCTCCCTTCACTGCCTCTTAATTTTGCACCTTTAAGCTCTATACAGCGTTATATCTGCTTAGTTTTGTTTTCACAACATCCTGTCTGCTCACCTGAAATTCATGCCCACTATCTCACCACCCTTTCAGGCTCTGCTCTCTGCTTCTCTTCTTTCCCACATGCATCTTCACATTATTCTCTCTAATATTTCTATGTTTATCAACTTTAGAATTGTCCTAATAAAAACTGATCCATCCAATAACAATCTCCAGAACATGATGAAATGCATACAAACTTTTGCCAAACAAATCTGTAGTACTATTTGACAGAAAGCATAACTACCCTATTTGAAATATTTACACAAATGCTTCTCCTTTGGGTAATTTATATTTTACCACTTAACAGGGATGGAGAAATCAGTTTGATTTGGAATGTCATGATTGGAATTATTAGAGTCAAATATTTATTGCACAGAACAAACCAGAAACCATCTCATGAAATCTGTGAAGTTCATTTGAGGTCACTGACTAACCAGTCCAGAAGCCAGAGGTGGGCCCAAAATGAATCCGTATCTCCAAACCTCAAAATTGAAAAAAAACCAAAAGAGCACTTGCATTTTCCATTTTCAGGAGTTACTATTTTGACAGTTATTTTCTGGCATTTATATTCTGTTTTGTTATTTTAATACAAATTCAACACTTCATTTTTTCCATGTTTGAAAGGTCTAGTTCCAAACAGTAAATGGTAGACGTTATTTCCTTTAAGACTTGGCTGTTATTAGGTGGCTGGTTAGGGCTGTAGTAGCCTGTTCAGTAACAGGTTACTTACGCAATGAAGTTCCTCTGCCTAGCAACCCCAAGGGTGGGGTCCAAAACAGCAACTGCACCAGTCAGATTTTGCAACTAAAAGTGAGGGAAAAAAGAAAAAGAAAGGCAGGAATGGAAAGTGCAGATGGAAAAAAACCACTTTTGTTCATGAGAAGTGTAACTTTCTAAGAAAAGCAGGTAACAACAACATAGAAGAACGAACCAAAAGCAGCTGAACTATTTTCCAATCAAAGTGGTAATTAATTCTGAGATCGTAATATAATAATGATTATTAAGGAAATAATTTATGCAGAAAACACAATCTCTGCAAAAGATCATGCAAATACTTCTCTATTCTTGCACTAATCTTCCCTTTCCATTGAATGCAGAAACAATCTTTTCACTTACAATAAAAGCTTATAAAAAAGTTACTGGTAAAATAGCTGGATATTTTGAATACTTACAGAGAAAGGTTCAGTATTAGTATATTTGTGTTGAGTTGTTAAATTATAAAAAAAAAATGAAAGCAAACATTAAAGTTATTGTTGACAGCTTTAGGAGTAACATTAACTTTATTAATTTCATTTACTAAGTTTGTGCTGGTTAACGCTAGAAAAATTAAAAGATAAAATATATTTTTTGAAGATTTATAAATAAATATTCCGTAAAAGAATCAAGGAAACCAACACTTCAAACATCAGTTGTATGAAAAAAAAGAGACTCAAACCCACAAAACGACCCAAAACTATTTGGCCATGTATCACTTTATTGTTCATAAAAAATTCTTCTATGTAATGATTTTCCCACCCTCCACAATTTCAAAGTCTTTCCCTTTCTCAACTCGCCCAGAAACCGGTCAAGTATCACAGAGAGAATAAGCTTGCCATGAGAGAATAAGCTGGGGATGTTGACCATTTATATTCACACATAACTTACGTTTTTCATTTTTTAAAGTATTCAATGCAGAGGGGAGAAGCACACCTCCCAGGCAGCAGGGATCCACTCAGCCAGCTCATGGAGTACAGTGCCACACCAGGAACACCTACGCTTGCTTCAGACCAGCTACTGCTGTGTGGCACAACATAAAGCTTTTGGTTTGGGGGCTGGAAGGAGCAGAGCTCTATCTGTTGCCCACATCTACCCAACTAACTGCACTTCTCATTTTGTTTTGCCTGGCCAGGCCTGAGCAGCCTACGGCTCTGAACTGGTGCAAAAAGCTCAGAAGGGTTCCTCGTGCTTTCTCTTCACGCTCTCCCAGACAACTAGTACTGCCCTTTATTTATACTTCAACTCTCATCTCAACATACTGGTCTCTTATACAGGAGCCTTTTCTGGTAACTGTGTTGCTTTAAACAGTAAGTAAAACCTTATTTTGTATTATTTACTCACTTAGTAAATACACTAAATGCATTTACTAAATAAAGAGTCCTAGATGCATCTTTCATGCTGTGAAACAGATTCATAAACACATCAGCACTTGGAAGGCACTACTCTCTGATGTGTTATTACACAGTCCTTAGAGCCTAACTTGGCAGAACATTTCTTACCAAACACACATAAGGTCACGTGTTTAACATTTACCTAATTTGTGACAGAATGTTCACCTTACCGACTGACTGTACACCCACACGACCTGATTACTATTAGCAAAGGCTGTTCGCTAATAAACATTCTGTGGCCCTAAAAACATTTGCTTAATTTCTTGGTAGAAAAGAAGACAGAGTGATAAAAAATAAACACTTCAACTACATAATAATGGCTAAGTTAAGGCCAGGATGAACCTTGTTTGCCAGGTAGTACATGTATTATTGCCCACTACTGTGGTCACTGGCAGCTCCATGCTGGCTCCCTGGAGAGCTCCACATTGATGCATACTTTGAGAATTAGTATCTATAAATGCCATCCCATTCTAGTCTTAAACTCTCATGTCTCTGGCTCTTTAATAAGAGAACTTTTCAAAACACAACAGTTCTGCGTACATTTCAAAACTGCCTGTGAGTCTTGAATAACTGGTACTTGACAAGGGTTTCAGGAGTGAAAAGGACCGAAATCAGACAGTACTTAAAAAAGACCCTAATGACTATGACAGAGGATTAAAAAAACCCAAAACACAAACCAAAAAACCCAACCCTTCCTCTACTTCACATTAACTTTTTTGGGAAGAGTTGAGCAGAGCCAACACAAGAGAGTTGGTGAGACAGAGCAGAATGTAGGATGAAGAGATCTCATTTTCCAGCATCAGACCTGATTTTCTCCTGATGAAAATGATCACATAAGCCATGGCTTAGTTGGGACTCAAAGTAAAAAGGAGAAATCACTTAATTGCTTAAAAGGTAAGGAATTTCCTCTACATAACTAGCAAATTTACAACTGCAAGTATCTCTAATGGTGTATCAGGTGTTCGTTTGGTGACTGCAGCAAGAGTGGAGGTCCACTCTTTTTTTTAATATGAAAAATAATCCTCTTGTAACAACACTCAAGTTTTTTATTGGGGTCAAAAATCTGATATTTGTTTTAGCAGGCTTCTATGATGTGGCTGGCTGCAATAGTTTTAAGAGAGGAACTACTGGTTTTGTTTTGCTAGTTTTAACTAAATTTGGTCTCTAAAATGGCATTTCATTAAATAGTTATTTCTGATCTTCCTTCCCATTCTATTTTGATTAATCAGTTATGGAAGCAAATTCAGTGCAGTGACCCATACATTGCAATTTTCAATAAATAAACTCTGGACGAAACTCTTATGCAGTCTGTACAAAGCATCATGAACAATTTAAGACCTGAACTTTTCCAGCTTTACTTGTAGGCATGAGCAGGAAAAACAATTTGAAAGGTGTGTACCGAAAAGGGTAGAACAAAAACCTACAGTGTGAGACCGGTCACAGAAAGTGCACCTCTGTTGCCAACGCCATGACCCTGCCTCAGTGCAGCACACGAGGAACTCCAACAATCAAAAGGGGAAACCTTTGCAGCCCTCAGACTTTCATTTCAAAGGGACAAACAGGAAAGCAAGGACCAGACAACAGCTGCCATTCGCTAAAGAGTCTCCCATTAATGATGGGGCCATCCTAAAAGATAACTGCTTTTTAATTTTGAGGTTAATTATGGTTATGAGCTTTTAATCTGTATCATTTTCACTTCTATCTTAATTGGCCAGCCAGAAGCCCCGTCTCACAAAATAACCTTCACAAGTCTGTTCTCAAAGGCACTTTTATCAAGTTCACAGTCCCCAGTGACATGTATATCCAAGACCTCCAAGGTACTGGAAAATCCTACCCTTTTTTGCAATTAATAAGGCTGTTTTCAAATACTGAATGTAATGTTGACTGAAGAATGCAGGAAGAAACACAACCATTCCACCAAGCAACTACATCAAGATCTTTTTGAAGAGGAGAGCACAAAGTATTATTATTACATATACATGGATCATGGACACAAAGCCTCTTTCCTTTTCAGTATGAATACATTTTTAAAGCATTGTAAATATGCACACAAGTATGAAAAGTATACAATTTTGGAATACAGTTTCTTCTACACAGACCATGGTTGGTCTACATTAAACATTCAATTTATAAAAACATCAATGCATTTGATTCAGTTCTGGGACGGGCAACAAAAATCTCGTCTGAAACCCCAAACTTTAAATACATCAATCTGTGGAAAATGAGAATATTTAGGCATACTACAAATCAGCTGACAAAAAAGTCCCAATCACTTTCATATATATCAAGTACCTCTATGAACCTCTATCCCTACTATGCTTAAGGAAGTCAACCCCTCTCCTTTTCCTCTCAGTTTGTATGTCTTGATTAATTTATAATCATTAGTGGCAGTTTGTCTATTTTTTAGCAGAAAAATGCACAGGAAGCCTGTGCAGCTTCAGAAGTTAAGGAAGGAAATCGAGTGCCTCACCATGTAATACAAATCTGAACTTTTTGTTACGTGCTGTATGCTACTTCCTACTTATTCTAAGCAATAAATTACTGAAGTTGAACTTGATACTAATACTTGCCATCATTCTTTAAGGCCTCTCTCAATTCTTGATAATTGCCATCACTATTTCACAATAACTATTGAACTAGTTTCAGTATATGATCATAACTGGGCCATAACTTAATTTATGCTAGAGAACATGAAGAGATGTTTGCTTTAATGCTTACATAAGATGGTCTGCAAACTTGAGGCACCAAAAAAGTGGAAAAAAAAAATTAATCACCCAATATTTATACAGAGATTATTCCATATTAGTCAGTCTTTTCCCATAAGAAATTTCATTCAGCTTGCAAGCACAAAAAACCAACATCCTCAACCTCAGGATTGTTCTGTGCAAGCCAACTGCATATATTTCATTTATTTTCAGGGGTTAATTAATAATGAAAAATAGCTCTTGATACTGAGATTTCTAAAAAGGAATTTATGACAAGTAAAGTTTGCTCCAGGGCAGATGAACTGTATTTAGAACTATTGTGTATGTTCACTGATTTCCATCATACATTTATAAAAATAAATGACACATTTATTAAGCAAAACTGTTTATAAAGGCATGATGCCTGCTGTTCTTTGCTCCAGCAGATCTACATGTTTATCCCAGAAAAAAGCTTTCCATTACTTTACTCAGAGATACCTTTGCAACAGCCATCAAATTTTTATCCATTTTGAAAAAGTTTGTTTTTAAGCTTTATCAGGACACTTGTAAGTACTGTTTCTTAATTCAAGATGGCTTAGAATATCTTACTAAATTACTTCTAAACTAAAGCTTTAAAAATTAAATAATAACTATTTTATATGACTAAACCCAGAGGGAGATAAGCATATAGGTGAAAAGTTACAATTTATCTTACTGAATTTTATGATAATCATTCTTATTTATTTCTGTTCAGTGTTAAAGAAATACAGTAATACATGCGGCCTGGCCAAATATATTCCATGCTTAAAGCTTTCCATTTGGGAATTTTTTGGTTTATGCCCAAATTCTCGATCTTAGCACTGCAGTTATTGTGTATTTGTGTGTTCTTGCACACGTAAGCCATTGGTACTTCACTTAAAAGTTTATGCAAAAATCTGTCACAGTCTATGCTAATGTGTTTCTCTGGGTTTTTTTAAAGTAAAAAGCATGCATGAACATCAAAGTACACACTGTAAGTGATTGTTTCTAATCTCAGATGTATCAATTATTCACTAGCTTGTTCATCTTGTGCTTCATCATATAGACTTCACCATGGCAACACTATTCTTCGCTTCCTAGACTTAATCAGTGAATCTGTAAACTAATATTAGATCTAGCTGTTGGATTACTTGACATTCTACTTATTGCACTGTGAACAATACATAGCTTCCAAGATACCAATAAACTTTCATTTGCCTAGAAATAATGAGATGGTAATTTTATATGAACTAGCTAGTTCCTCTAGCTAGTATACTTACTGCTAAGTATAAATATGTAGCTTTGAATTACAACTAGCAAAATTCAGAATGGAATTTAATGCCTGGATGTACAAACTGGGAAATGGTTGACCTTCCAAACCCCCAAAATTTTAAAATCACTGTTATGTTTTAGAACTATTTCACTTGTTTTCAGCAAGTACCTTAGCTTAAAAACATCTTTATATCTGACAAATATGTGACAGTTTTCTTGATATGATTTCCCTTCTTCATGTTTTCCAGCATTGTTAAACATATATAAATATAAATGCATCTTTTTCTAGCACATTTTGACCCAGCTATTTTGTCCCTTTCAGTAAGTTTCTTCTCTCTAATTTCTCTCCTTTTCATGTCTAATTAGCTTTTTCTTCACCCCTTCTTTCTGTGTTTCTCCAATAGTCTTGATCCCATTAATTCTTGCCTTCTTTTAGCTGTTCCACCACACAAACATACTTCTGTTCCCCTCCAGACTACAAGGACTGTTTATGCAGCTCATTAATCCAGAAGAGACATCTTTAACACCTTAATGCTGCACCATTTTTTCCCTCAACTTGTAAAGCAGAACAGCCAACACTTCTTGTTTCTTCACTCTTATACAGGCTTTTTCACAAAGGTGTTCAACTTGTGATACCTCTGCTGGGGTCTCTAGGGAGCACTGATTCAAGTTGTGCTTTTGACTATCTCATTAATTATCATCCTGAAAGCAATTTCTAAGGTTTTTATCATATATAAAAATCTTAAGGGATCTTTTAACACGTAAAAATCTAACTACAATATTATCAGCACAGAAACTGTGATGTACACAAAGAGCTCATGTCCCTTCCCAGTAAGTCCTTAATATTGTTCCCATATGGTTCTTTGTTAAAATGATGAACTGCATGGTATTTCCCTTAAACGTAAATTATCTTCAACATACTTAAAAGAAAAAAAGGCAGGATTCACTTTTTTGAATACCATACATCTCAAAAAAAATTTTTTTTTAAGAAGTCAGACATTTCAGAGTTTTGTAATAGGATGAATATTACTTAGGAAGAAAAACTGTTGGTGGTTTACGCTTGGCTGAGACCCCACTGTTCTTTGTGGATCTGCAAGCCTTGGTGAGCATTCCCTAAAGGGAATGCCTCTTGAGAGTAGAAATTATCAGCCTTGTACTGATTGCATGTCAGTTGTCCTGTGACAGCTGCACAAGTCACACTGGTTTCCTTGTGCTACTCTTTCCTTCAAATCTTGCCTTGCGGAGTCTCATAGGGATTCACTTTCTTCCCACCCAGCTCAATATGTATGAAGGTAACAGGGGAAACTGTGAAGCAAATTGGATCAGTAGTTTATGAATATTTTTACAGCTTCATAGTTTGAATGAGTATGTCAAAGAACACAGGAAAGCACAGCTGACTGAAGTTACCTTCTCTGGGCAGAGCTGATACTCAAAGGTCAGTCAGGGCCCTCTGCACTACGTCTTTGCCCATTCCCAGGGGGTTAGCCAGCTGTGCTTAAGGCTAGCTCTGATGCATGGGAAAGCTATGAAAAGCCTTGTTCGGGATTTCTCTCTTTTGCTTAGGAGCTACTGAAGCTCAGAATCTTGCCCTTGGCCCTTGCCTGTGCCATGCTCCAAATATGCCTGTGCCTGGCCACATGCCCTGACCAACGAACTGACCTTGGAGTTGTTTCATGACTGGAGTTGTTTGCCTGACTGGCAAAGAGGACTGTTTGTTGGCTGTCACTGGATACTGTCACGACTGCTCCATTCTTCTTGTTTGGGAAGTGTGGGACTACACTCTTTGTGTCATCTTTGACTGCTAGCAGTCTCCCTTTGTCCTCATTTCAGTTGAGATACAGTAAATTTTCTTCTTAGTAGCTGCTACAGCGCTGTGTTTTGGATTCAGTACGAGTATAATGTTGATAACGCAGTGATGTTTTGGTTGTTGCTAAGTAGTGCTTACCCTAAGTCAAGAACCTTTCAGCTTCCTAGGCTTTGCCAGTGAGGAGCTGCACAAAAAGCTGGAAGGGAGCATGGCCAGGATAGCTGGCCTGAACTGACTAAAGAGATATTCCATACCACAGAATGTCATGCTCAGTATATGAACTGGGAAAATTGCTGGGGGAAGTGGGGGTGGCAATCGCTGTTCGTGGATGGGCTGGGCATCAGTCAGTGGGTCATGAGCAACTGTATTGTGCATCACTTGTTTATTTCCTTGAGTTTTATTCCTCTCCCTTTTGTTATCTCCCTTTTCATTACAAATATTTTTATTATAACTGTTACTATTATTACATTTTATTTTATTTCAATTAATAAATTGTTTCTATCTCAACCCACAGGCTTTACTTTTTTTCCTGATGCTCCTCTCCATCCTACTGGTGGTGGTGGGGAGCAAGCCAGTGGTTGCATGGTAGTTGCTGACTTGGGTTAAATCATTACACTCTTGCAGAGTAATTTCATCCTGCTGTTCCCTGACAACTGATCTCAGACACAGCAAAATGTTAAGCTCCCAGTAAGGGATGATGTTAATATCCTGCCTAAAAATGCTGCAGACTCAAATACCACTGAAAAATGCATGTAGTTACATTTTTTATAATACTTTTTCCTATCGGTCAGTGACCAGGTCACCACATCTCCATATTGTATTTTGAGTCAGCACCAGCAATGCACACACTCACAATACACACCATAATGCTTCGTATGTGGATATAAAAAGTACCTTGCACATCTTTCAGGCAAGAGAAGCTGCTCCACCAGCAACAGAGGGCACTAGGACAGTTCTGCTCAGCTTGAACAGTGTAACTCCTCCAGCTTTTTGTTCCTGCTCAAACACTGCCTGTCACTAATTTTCAGTGATCTCCTCAGAGCTTGCTCAGGAACTGCATGATCCTGACCACACACAGGGCAAAACTTACAATCTTGATTCAATATCATCATTAATATGCTAGATAGCATGTACACCGAATGATCTCAGGAGCCAATTCTTAGCCCTTACACATAAACTATGCAATTTGCACTATGCAGAAACATAGACTACAACCCCAGCAATGAAGTGTAGTATTCTTAGACTGTAATACGATTTGCTATGACTACAAGAGTTTGAAGAGATGGTCTCACAGTCAGTCAAGCTCACCTGGCAAACAGATCAAACAAAGCTAATAGCTGCAGCAGGGAGGTTCTTGACGTGGTACCTCTGCTCTAGAGACTACTCCATGAACCCCAGCGCCTTGCAGCCATCAGAGAGACTTCACAAGTGATATCACAGGAAAAAATTATCATACACTAATGTGAAAATGCCTCCCATTACACTTTTGTAGAAACATTGCTGCAAGTTTATCACTAGAATTGAACTAGCACCTGTGTGCATGCTGTCCTCTTTCCATGAATATGACTGGCAACCAGCACGTTCACATTTGCACTCAATATTTGGTACCAGTCATAAAATGGATACTACACAAAAGAGAAAGCTTTCTTTCTCAAGTTTCAATCATTTTCCTAAATACAAGCAATGAACAACTCCCTAAATAGGGCACAAATAAAGAAGCACTTGCCTTAATTCACTTTTTATAGAACAAAATTAAGACAATAAGGTTTCAGAACTTGAACTTGCAATTGTCTAGACTCATGTTCTAACTCGGATTCAAAGGAGAATAGTACAAGTCTACCTACACAAATTATACTTCCTAACTGAATTATAATGGTAAAGCAAATATTCAAACAAATAAGCAGGATTTTTTAATAAAAGCCTAACCACAGGCACTGACAATACTAAGTACTGGAAGTACTATCAGCATCCTGAAACGAGACATTATTGTTAAGCTTCACTGAACAAATTTGGTTATTTTCACATTGTTATGATAAAAATACTATGTTTGTTATCTTTCACTTTGACCACCAGCTAAGTCTCAATAATCTCTTTAAGGGCTAAAAATTTTATGATGACTATTAAACAAGATTGTGCTGGAAAGGGTTATTTTCCCACTTAATGTAGCCTTCCATCTGACCAGTAACAAAATCCACAGGACTATCTGAATCATATGTACTATGATCAAGACTCACTATTGGTATTCTTTTGTTCAAATTGTAAAGCACTATTCTACAGTTGATATTCAGAAGTGTGTGGTCATATCAAGTAAGCTAGAGTGGATTTATTTTCAAACTTTATTTAAAAAAAAATTCAGATCAACAACACTCCCACCACAATCTGTACTATACACACTAATTAAAACTTAATTGAGTTTTCAGATCTTTTAGAAAAGAAATGGACAGTTACTGGATGCAGTACCTCCTGGTTCTGACTGATAAGATTAAATGGAAGTTAAATAAAAATAAAATAGTTGAAACAAAAATAGAAACACTATTTAAAGATAGATATGACTACACTCCAAATTTTAAGATGATTTTAATCTAAAAGATTACTTGTCATGGTAATTGGACCTGGCCCAAATTGCTATTAAAACTTAATGCACTCAGTGATGCTGAGCAGGATTGCTCCTTCCAGCAGTAGTGAGGATACAGACAAATTTAAAAGACTTACATTAGAGCAGCCTGTATCTTAAAAGTTCATTTAATGATGCTCCTAGTCTCATTAAAAGCATCTAATGCCATACAATTTCTGACCTTAGTATTTTTTCTCAAGTTTTTCTGAAGACTTATGTCAGAAATTAATAGGATTTTGTAGCTCTTGGATAGTGTAACAGTTTTATAGTCTCTTACATGGCATTAAGGTCTTGATTCATTTTCCCAGACACAAGCATCCAGTGCTGCTTGAGATGCTGCAGCAAATCCTGGTCCACAAGTCTCAGGTCTCACAGGATGTATCACAGGATACAGGTCTCACATGGGTGAAACGAGACTTATCCTTTCATGGTCTTGCTTGGGACAGAAGATGGAAGAGACAGATCCTTAAATCTGTTACCCTCCCCTCAAATACTGAAGGAATTTGAATATGCTTCAGGAAGTGCCAATGTTTTTAAAGTATCTACGCCGGTAAATAAACAGAGAGAGAGAACAAGGAAAAAGGAATTTGAACAGGCCTTAGTTCATTTGGTTATATGTTGTGTAAAAATTAAGGAGACTCCCTACAGAATTGCATTACACAATATTATGCTCTAGGTAGTCACCAGAATGCACATGATTAGTGTCATGTCAACTTTAGTTTCAGAGTTTAATTGACATCCCCACAGATAAAAGAATAAAAATAAGTATTTACACAGAGATGTCAGAGCCTTGTCAGTTATGAAATGGAGATCACATGCCAGTAACATTAAGTACAGGGAGTCCACAAATCTACTTTTAACTTCCATGGATTTATGCACAGCTATGGGAGATGAGGAATGACAAATGAACTGCAATGGCTCCTGCCCTCTTTGAGAGTTATGTAAACTAAGTTGATCAGCTTATTGAAAGTAGGCACACTGAAAACATGAAGTCACTCAAGTTATGCTAGGACAGAAACTATGGACTGAAATAGGTTGATCTATCAGTCATACCCACAGTGCTTTTTTTGGGTTGTGCACTATCTATATACAACTTTCTGCATTAGGGAAGTTCATTAAATACATCAAAGATAATAGGCTGAATATCAGACAGGGAAAAAAATTAATTAGTTCTAAGGATTGGTTATTAACACAATGCATGTGGGCATAATGCACAGATTTTTCTAATATGTCCATAATGGTTTTTCACTTTGTGGATCTTCTCGCAGGGGCATAAATGATGGGTCATAGTTGATCTGGTAAAAATTTTAAGCCACCAGAACTGCTGCTAGCCAAGAAGCACCTAAGGTATTGAGGAACACCTGGGCATGCTTGCTCTTCAACCCTTAATCAAAAACAACAGTCAAACAAAAGAAAAGAACTGCATTGTTGATCTACGTGCAAAATGCCAATCATGTTGAATCAAATATTATTGCATGAAGAGAGCAAATACTATGGCAAAAGATTACAGCAAGGAGTCTTGATAGGCCAGAGTCAGTCCAGCTGCTTGTAACACTGGTTTAGGCAGCATAAAGGATGTTCTTCCTGCAGCTACCATACTGTAGGAAGAGAGCATCCTTTGCTTCCCTGCTCTTTTGTTCTTAGAGCAGCCCACCCATCTTCAGTGACAGGCTTCTGCTTTGATCACGAGTAGGTTTAGAGACTGGAAAGCCACCAGCAGTGCTGATGACTTTGATGGTAATACACTGGGACACCGGTCACTTCCATTCGGCTATTGTTGGTACTGGATCTCTGATGCTTACAAGCAGTTCTACTGCAATGGTAATCGTAGGAATCACTAAACAGTGACCAAATGACATCATTAACCTTTTTTTTAATCCTGACAAATGCAAGACTGATTGAGTTGCAAAGTAAAATTGGACCCCTCACAAACAGTCCTATGAAGTACATCTAAGAATACTTCAAAAGGGCATATGTTGGAATTAATTAAAGAAATCAATAATTTCTCTGCTAGTCTGTATACAGCTTCAAACACATCTGTGTCTGCCACTGGCAGAAAAATAATATTTGTGTGTGCTGGGAGGAATGGATTAAAATGCAGAGGACTAGTGAGGAAGACTGTAAATCGCTCAAGTGAACTTGCAGCTGGGAATAACCCTTGATAAACTTGTGTAAACAGCAGGCCAGTGATTCCATAGCATTGGACCAAAACATAACAGTGCCTGCATCTCCACTTGTCTACCTCTGCCTAGGTATTGCTTCAGGGATCCCCCAGTTTACTCTTTACATTCTAGCTGCAGGTTTGTGGTTATTCCAGCTGCCTGCCAGTGTCGGTTTATACTGTGTGGCATCATGTTCAGAGCCACAGCAGAAAGAAACTCTAAGAGGTGATGATGGTGACTCCTCACAGACAGACGTCTGAAATGAAGCTGGTATTTGTTCTAGCTAGGCTGTAGCTCCAGAGCTGATGTCTGCTGTGTACTATAGAGTGATGTATGACGTATGGAATTATGAAGATCTACCAGCCCAAAAGGGGCACAACTCTGCACTCCTCTCAACTCAGTCATTACTTCCCATGGGCATTTGACAGAGGTTACCGAGATGTTCTTTTGCTAAATGGAAGGCTTATAAAAAAACATGCTTCAAAAACAGCGCTGTGGGTTCATCACTCCTCTCTGTCAACGGCATCCTGCAGTGCAGAAGCTCACAGAAAGAATACTTTGCCCACCCCTGCCCTCAAAAATTTAACTCTAAGCTTCACTAATCAGAGAGTTCCTAATGAAAGGAACACGGGAGCTATCAAAATAGCTCATACAAGTGCTACATCTAATCCAGCATGCTGTCTGTTCATTAGCCTGTAGCAGATGGTTTGACAGAAGGTGCAAGAAATTAGTCAGTGGACAGTTCTGGATTGGGAAAGAGTCTTTTGAATTGTTCCAACTAGTTTGCTTATATTTTGAAGTGCAAGGATTTACAGCAGAAAGCACTTCAACAATACTGAAGTAATTTATATATCATATGCATATATTACATTTAAGCATCTAATCCTTTGTTGTAGAAATAACAGCATCTTCCCACTGTTCTGATATTTTTGTCAGTTAATTACACAAACTAATGACACATCTTCTAAAAAGAACTTCTTGCATCCTTGAAGTTTTTTGACTTTATTACACAGCCTTTAGTCTTTCATCAAAAAGGGTAGACAGAACACACAATTCCCTTTCCTCATAAAGCCTACTATTCTGTATACAGTTCTAAGTGGAATAATTTGAAAAGTGCCAATATTCTCAATCTTACTCTACATGGTAGGTTTTCCAAAGTCCATTTATCATTGCTGCCAATCTCTGACTTCAATTTCTACACTCTTTCTCGACTGTAAATAGATGCATGTAAACAGAGATCTTCATGTCTTTTCTGACAACTTATTCATATGGTTGGGTCAGGAAAAAAATAATTTTGGGGCCTAGCTTATCTATCAAGTCATCAACACAGATGAATATTTACTCTGATGTCCCAACAGTGTATATGTATTTTATTTTATTCCCTTTTCTGACAAAGTAGATCCTAATATGTGTCAACATTGAATTTCACACAACACAAACTTACTCAGAATCTTCTGTAATTTCCACTAAGCAAAGTAACCTGCCTTCTGCAATCATATCAACATTAACTTTTCATCCAGCACAGTATCACAGTACTCTATCAACAGGCAGTAGTTTAACTGTTGCCTTTTGCACTCTTTTTCAAACACAGTTTTTATGATAATAAAATATTAACCTATAGTTTTAATCTACTCTAGCCACTACTGTAATAAATACAGCCCCACAAACTGTATACAAAGAACTACCTACCACAGCAATGTTTGAATATGGCTTACACGGCATATTAAGGATTAACAACAATCACCTATGTGATTTACATAAGTCTTTGAAAACAACAGACAATCAGCTCAGCCATTTCCTCCTTTCCCTCACCTTTTATTAGTAGCAGAAATTAGGAGTAATAATATTACAGATTGTTTCTGACATAATTTACATGCTGCCCCTTCTCAGGTGGATTCAGTGGCCTAAGGACCATCAGACTTTCATCAGTCACAAATTGGTTCTAGAGTCCTGGAAGATCCTCCACTGTGGATCCTCCCAAGAGATGGGGAACATAATCAGATTGTTCAAAGAATGGAGACTCATTTGTGAATAGCTGGACTGTATATCCTCTTACTATATATTTCAAAGCTAGGTATTAGCATGTGAATTATTAGACAAGAATTATTAAGGGAAAAAGGACTCCACAACAACACTTACAAGGCAAAGGAAAAAGTAGCGATAGGAAAAAGATAGCATAGGAATCACTCAAGACAATGAAAAATAGCCAGCCTCAGCAACTGCAGTGTTTGTTTCCACTGGTAGGTTTGACCATATGAACTAAGGAAATCTTAGTCTTTTCCATTTTTATAATAATCAAATGCAATAACAAAACCACCCACAGTCTTAAAATATGCTTATAAATTTAAATTGTAATTTCACTCAAAAATTCAGTGGAAAGTTGGCAAAAGCCAATCATGTCATCATATTAAATACCTGTACTTACAGAGAACTTTGTGCACTGTGCAATCTGTCAGAGATAAGAATATGATCTTGACTGTTCCTTTCGGCCTCTTATTTGTGTAAATTGCATTAGCACTTGCAGCTAAAATCCAGTGAAGAATTCAGATTGAGACAGTCTCGCTTCCCCATCCCTCCAAAAAAGAGAGAAAATAAGAAGACGAACCCCCCCTCCCCCAAACTATAGCTTTGGTCTCTGAGGTTGTATTTTATTAAAATACAAAAATAGGAACCTTAAGCAATATATGCACAAGAATTCAAGCTGGTTTGTTGCCAGTTGATGCTATTAAAAAGCTCAAAACCAAATCTAACCCATAACTATGTCCCTGCGGGAAGTATTTCTTCCTCTGGACCTTACTTCCAGCCCAGCAATCTTCAGCCGTTTCCTCAGGACAAAAATATCTACACAGTCTCCTCCGAGGACCAATAATCTTCTAAATAACATCACTAACAAACTGGTATTTGCATAAGCCTGTACAGCTTTAGCTCCCTAAAAACCTTTTACCAGAGAACAAAAGACTGCACAAGAAGCCAGGCCAAGCACCAAACCCCAGCTCTCCATACTGCTCACCACTCATCTTGCCCTTGGACCTGAATTAAGTCTCTCTACAACAGAGCTGCTCCAGACTGAGGTCAGCTTAGCAACATGTCCAGGTCCAGACCTGTGGACATACTGGTACAGAAGTAGCCACTGAGGACTGACTTCTGCTGGAGGCAGACCTACACTTTTCCATCTACCAACCTTTACCTGCACTGCACCTTCTGACTTGCTGTCTCCTTCCTCCTCTTTGTTATATCTCAAAAACTGCTCCAGTTGGATCATAGCTTCCTTGAGGGTAACTGAGGCTCTCTCCTTTTTTCAGAAATGTTCAGTCTGACCCAAAAGACAACAGTCAGGGCTAAATATATAGGTAGCTGTTCTCTCATTCTTTTATGATGGCAGTGTTTTCACACAAGATACAGTAAGTATACAAAGATGGAAAAAAATTACGTGTTTTTACATTCTGAGATGATATTATTAAGCATTTTATGAACTGCAAGAGCAACACAAAGTAATTATTTTTGTTCTGAAGGGCATCTGCCTGTGTTCTCATTAGACTACTGTAAACAGTAGTCTAGCAAGTCTTTTTGCTTGCCATGCTTAGACTGGGGAAGAAATACCACTGCGGCATTACTAAGCTATGTGGTGATAGAAAGTCCTTGTTGTATAAATCTTCCAGTATTGTTCCTAAGCAGGGAAAAGGATATACAAAATTCTCACGTGGTTTTGATACTGCTTGGACATACCTCGAAAGTTTTTTTTCTTCTCAAGAGACAAACTTTGAGAAGTGAAGATTCAGGCCTAGGTAATTTACACCTAGCAAATTAGTTACAGCTAACAAATCATACAATAAAATGAAAGAAGATATTAATAAAGTCAGCTTGACACCAAATAGAATAATGCAGACTTTTTTGAAGAATGTATTCAAATGACTAGATTCAGAGGTATATGCTGTACTTCTACTGGGACACTCATGATTTTCAAAAGGTTTTACCTGCCTTCATTTCTCTTTTCCCATAAATGGTAATTTTTCCTCCTTTATGCTTTAGTATGTTCTTCTTTCATCTTGTCTCTATCCAAATCTCACTCCTCCAATGCCTTCATATCAAACTATCAATTTTCCTTAAATTAGAAATTACATTTATTTTTACTATCTTTGCTTTTCTTTTTCTCTCTCTCTTCAGGATTTCACTTCTCATATCCTGTTTTTACAGTAAGACTAAACTCTTGAGAAGGTTCAGCACGTACAATAGCATACTTCAAAGTACTGCAAGGCTTAATTGTGATTAATCATTATTGACAGAAAATAATTTTCAATTCTTCTTTCTGCAATTGAAGAAACAATATATTGACTTTTAATTTGTTATAGGATAATTTCCTATTTGCATGGTATGGATTAATTTCAAGATGACTTCAGTAATATGACTTTCAGACAAGATTGCCAAATGACACTGCAACAGGCCAGAACTGAAATAACATATCATAAAAACCACCCCTACTTAAACTGAGTCAAACATTGTGTTCGAGTATGTGACTCCACAAGTATTTCTAGTAGGGTAAGCAGGAGCTTTATATTTACAGTATATGTTAAAGCTATTATTCTTGACAGGTGACGCAATCCTACATGTGACTCCACACTCCTTGTACAAACTCTTGCAGACATTAAGCTGTAAAATATACACTCATCAAAATGTCTTGCCTGAATAAACTGTAGCTATTACTGCTTTCAAAATATCCATGAAACCTTAGATTTTATGAGGGGGAAATAAGTGGGTCTGATATTCATTAAAAATAGGCCAGTACTTTTAGGAGTCTCCTACTGACACTAGGTATTACAAGAAATATTATCTAGTTTCAGCACATGTTTTAAACTTTTCATACACAAGTAATTTTCTTTTTTGAGATTTATCTCTTTAAGGAGAGCATCAGAATCCCAAGTGCTGCAGAATAATTAAAATACAGATTTCAGGTCTGCTTTGCTAAAGCTAAGAAGCTTATGTGATCACGAGGTTTGCGAACATCTCTCTCTTCCCCTCCCAATAGTTTTCAACCACTTGGCAGATATTACTGATTTTTGACAGGATAGCAACCTCAAAGGTAGTTAAATTGCTACATGCTTTACAGAAACAGATGGCCAAGTGAAGAACATGTTTCTGACAAACAGCTCCAATAAATGCTCTGAATGAGATAAAGGGTGGAATGTGGATTCACATCATATTACGCATTAGCAGAGCCTGCATGGAGAGAAACCTTACCACTCCTTCAACATAATAAAACCATTGATCATAACCATCAGATGAACCATAAGATAAAAATTCAGAAGAAAATGAGCTTTACTAACTCCAGGTTTCACAAAAGGACACACTTGCTGTTAATGGTGACCACAGTTAATCAGGAGACAGAAGAAATAGGCAAATACAATATGAAAAATGCAGATGATGTTATTTTATTTTTAATTTTAAATCTTCCAATAAAGATTGCCTAATGAAAATATTAATAGCCAAAAAACCCTCTCTCTCAGAACACGTATTGCTACAAATATCTCAAAAGAGCAATGCATACAACTTTTTAGGTATATACAGTATAGAGTTTTAAGGTACTGAAAATGTTCATTTAATAGTAACAAAGTTGAAAGTGCATCTATAAACTAACCAGATCCATTAAGTAATTTCTGAACAATTTTTAGCATACAGTTTTCCTTCTAACTCATTTCAGAGCTCATCAGGCTGTGAAGGAATTAAAAAAAAGTGAGACTGATGAATTTGGTGAAGTCTGTTAAAATCACTTATTAAGCAGCAATGTATGGAACTACCCACCTAAGAACAGTCTACGCAGCTATATTACAAACAATTATGTTACTTGTTGTCTGTCATTTTATCCTCAGTGCCAACACTTAACTGCAGCATCATTTGTGGTATTTCATCACATGCAGAGAGGTTGAAGTCACGCTCTTGCCTAGAAATACTAAGGTTGTCAGTCTCAACAAGCAATTCTATTTCTACTGCAGAAGAAAATTAGCTTGCTTTCTGAAAGTATCAGTTTTTATTTTCTTTATCCTAAGTACAAAAGTACGCAGCACTTTTTCCAAAGAACAATAGAATCTATTAAAAATATTTCTTGTTTTTGCATGGAATTAGATTTTTAGTAAAGACATTTGAAGGAAAATACTAAACAATACAAAGGATGTAGTAGCTGATTTCATAAATTGAAAAAAACCCCGAACTACCAAAACTCCACTGTGTTGATTTTCATGCAGTTTGACAGGTATATATACAATGATCACAGTGAAAGTCCTGCAGTTAATGAATATAGGTGTTCTGTCTCCAAATAAAGCCTTCCACAAGTTGAGACAAAGATTCTTTATCAGGGATCTATTGTCAAAAAGCCTATCTTTGAAAACCAATTTCTATCTAAATAAGAATACAGCTATTATTTAATTTAGAAGACAGCAATATCCTGTAGCACTGATGAATGTCTTCCACTCCCTTACATACAGAAAAGTTCCAATCCTACTACAGAGAGGTGCCCCAGCTTGGAATCCCATGCTACATTCATATGCCCCGTCATGGCCTGGTATGAAGGTCTTGCAATTGCTGCTCCAAGAAAACCATGTACTGTGATGCAAAAAATAAAATAAATCCACATCCTAACAATCACTCATTTACAATGATGACTGACACTTGTATTTAAACTCCTTTCAAAGCACTCTAATTATCTGTGCTCTTACACAACTGAAAGAAAACAAAAAGTTAGCATGAGCTAATATTTTATAGATACTAGTAACACTATTTGTAATATCATACATATGCTCTGCTCCAGCTCATTTAAAAATATGAGAGATTTATGAGAATCTTTTTTCTTAAGTACAAATTTCCAAGAATTGAGTCTTAAGTATAAGAGTAAACACCTACTATGTTTTTATCTCTGCTTTTAGACATTTGCCTAAAACATCTAAGGAGATTTCTTGGTTGACATAGATCATATAACAAAAAGTCAATGAAAGCTATGATTTTTACCAAGGCTATATTGGGAAAGCAGCTTCAATTACCAGGGACAGAAATCCAGGTTTTAAATTTAGTTCTCACCTCCTGTGACTGTAGTCACCAGAAGTTCTCCAGCCTCACACTGCCATCTATAGCAGTCTCATGCTTGCAGCAATGATGCAAGCAGTGATGAGAACAGAATGTGTGGTCATGTCGCAAATACAAAGCATTCTGTGAAAAATGGGTTTGGATCATACATTAGTACAAATATTAGCAACCAATCATTTAAACTAGTTGAGTTGTCATCGGATTAACACAGCAGCCTACTGGCTTCTAGTCTAAGAGAGGTAAGCCTCGAGCAGGAGCAATAGCGCTCCTTTCGGGGCCAGTCTGGCATACATATGTAAATCATGGATTTCTTTATTGAAAAAAAAAATGTAGAGGCATCCATCTCACACAGAAGCTGAAGGAACACTGATTTGGAACAGCACTATCCAAAATTTCAATCAGTGTTAAAACACCTAAGTTCCCAAACATAGTGTGCAGTCTGCCAGGAGCTCATGGTAGGTACTGAAGAATTTCACCATTTTAAAACCCTCCACAGAGCTGCATGGGAAATCTATAAAGTTCAGAAAAAATTCATAAGCAATAATATAATGAAATTTATGCTTAGACTCTCAGATATTCACTGAATACTGAATGGTGCCATTCTACCACACAATGACAAGTTCATAAATACATACTCACACAGCACGTAACTTATTCTTACCAGAAGCCATCAATATAAAGAATCTAACAGTATTTAGATGCAGACTCTTATAATAAAAGGGAAATGATAAGCATCCCACATTCAAGATGCTACTGATACTGGGATTGAGCAATATTCAGAAACAGACTGTACTACAACAATGCTATTTTTCCCCCCACTTTAAAGTCAAGTCCATAGCTCAGGAGACTCAAGTAAGTATGTATCACGCTAGAGGGTCATTTCAGATGTCTTTGTTGTTTGTTCATGCTGTTTATACATAAGAGTACATATATATATACACACTTGAGTACTCACTGGGACAGCTGTTTAGCTGTTGGAACACAAAACTTCACAAGTTTTCCTAGTCCAAAACTACAAGGCCTAACTAGCAAGTACAGGCAGGGTTTCCATGTCCATTTCACAGAAGCTGAGAGATACACACCCCGGACTATCCTCCAAACTGGGGATAATGGCATTCTCTGAGAAGCAGTCTCTGTTCCAGACCTCGCTCCAACACAAACATAAAAGGAATCTGCAACTGGGCAGGTTTCACATCCAGATGAGTGTTGTCACCACTACAGTTCAAACTATAAACGTGCGCAGAAGCACCTCTTTTTCTTGAATGTCACATTAGCCCCATTCCTTGAAACTGGTGGAACATATTTGTCCTGAGCCTGTAAACAGTCTGGCAACAAGCAAGCAAATAAGACACCTGCATAAACTAGATGCCCCCCAAATTAGCCACAGATCTAAAGTGGTTACTTATATCAGCAACAGGTATGTCCATAACTATGCATAATAACATTGGAAGAGGCTATTAAATATTATGCAGATTTTAAACCAACTCCAAACTACAAAGCACCAGATTCACCTTGAACATGGGATGCAAATTATCTCACATTTGTTCTTATAGTTCCCTCTGAAGCATCTTTTATTAGTCATTGTCACAGACCCCAGGTTTAACTTAGCACAGCTATTCCAACATTCAGTCCTCTGGGCCATAAAACTGAAAGCGTATGAGCTGCATTATGAAATTCTGTCCTATAACAATAAAGTTCAAGCTAGGGATAGCCTTTCTGTATGCACTACAGTAAGCAAACCATCATGAGTCTAACAAGTGCATTCCTGTTTTTTTGTCCAAATTCAAACTGAAAGTTATTATACGAATCACTGCTATCAATATCTGCTTGCAGACATATGATGACCTCCTCTTCTGAGATTTTGATCTTAACAGTCCAAGATAAACTGTCATTCTCAAATACTGTCAAATCAAATAAAAGCCTTTTTACTCCCCCAATAAAGGTTTACTTTATAGAAGAGTAATGTGACATTAATTTATTTATTTTACCATATGACATGCTAACAGGAAATGCTAACTGGGAAAAACATAAATGGACTAAACACTTAACTTTTGAAACAGAAAATATCATTTTTAAAGCCCTAAAATGTTTGTAGTGGTAAAATTTAAAATCTCAAATACATAATCTAGAGTTCAATGAGCCTGTAGAAGAGATTTATAAATGTCAGGAATATCTAAGACTCGCACAGGCAGTACAGGACTAAATAAAATACTATAAAACCACACCATAAAAAAACCCCAACCCCCCAAAAAACGTCAAACATATGATTGATTTCTTCCTGAATGGAAACCCACCACAATTAATACAAGACAATGAGTGTAAGTACATCAGGTGTTCCCATCATTATAAAATAGAAGCTGTTATTTGAAAAAGCAAGTTAAATTATTTATCAAACAATTCTAAATATCATCAAATTCAGTGCAGCCAGTCATTCAAATGACTTCTAATAAATTATTTGATATGGCTCTAATGAAAACCATCAGTTATTCAGAAGCATTAGCTATTAAGCAGCATCATACTAATGTTTTGAAATTTTACTCAGACACATCTAGAAGTGACATACTATAAGTCACACTACAAATGCTTTTGAGATATTATCAGCAACATCCAAGAATTTATGCAAATTAAAAACCAAATAATTTTGTCAGTCATATGTCATGGTGTATAACATGCAAATTTTTATTCTGCACAGCCCAAAATTTGCCTGTTGGACAAAAAAAAAAAAAAAAAAAAAGGTGCTCACATAATTTCCCACATCAACAGCATCATAAATATAAACCTAGGCTTCTCCAGACCATTAAACAATACCTACACATAGTACAAAGGCAACTTCTCAGTAATAACAGGTTGCGCTGTATTGTTCAAGGCACATCCCTTCTCTAGGAAAATCTATTTCAAGACTAAAGCCATAAAGCTTTCCTTCTACTAAAATGAGTAGACACACTGTCATTCCAAGAGCCTATATGACACTGTTGATGGTGAAAAGACTCGAGAAAAAGTTGGGAGCAAACTGTCTCAAATTGAGAGATGGGTAAATTATTTGAGACATTTTTGTGATTTTAGAAAAACACCAACAAATAGTTTTCATGAGGTGTTTATACATTTTAAATTAATATGCTAATGCGCTATAAACCACATTCAAATAAAAAGGAAATGTTAAGCAAATGTTTGGGAAGAATAAATTTCCAATTTATGATAATAAAATCTAGCAATCATACTTAAAATGATGTCATTAAACAATCAGTTATTTGGTCCAAAACACTAGCATGGTTTCTGCTAGCTTCTAGAACTACAGATGTACATGACTATGATCACCTGTGGATGGATGTGAGGTGCACAGTGGCAGGATAAGAGAAAACACAAATTGCAAAACAGGAAATTGCCAATAGATTTAAAAACAAATCACCTCAAAGGTGGTCAGACACTGGCACCACCACAATCACAGAGACTGTGTAATCTTCATTCTTGGAGATACTCAAAATTCACCTGGACAAGGTCTAAGCAACATTATACAACTGGACTTGCTTTGATTGTTGGGGCAGAACTAGATGACATCCAGAGGTCCTTTCCAATCTAAAACACTCTGTGACTCAGTGCTTTTTCCTTAAAGTTCCTTTCCTTATTGGAGATGTAATTTTCCATTTGCATTTACAGTTAATTTTACACAAGTTTCCCATATATCTGTAGTGGCTTTAAAATAAAAATCAGAATTCGCCTTTGTGAGCAATCATGATTACACATTTGGTGCAATAAGACTCATTTGTTTTATGGTAGTTCTGTCACCAGAGTCAGCTGAGATACAATAGCTAAAACAAAAGCAAAATATTTATTTACAAAATAATAAACAGCTCTGATAGTTGCAGCTCATTATTACTCCTTCAGTCTGCATCACCCACATGTTGCAGGCATTCCAGAGAGAAGTGACCGGGCAGAAAATGAAGGAAAGGGCAGACCAAAGAAGCTCGAGTGATTCTATAAAAAGTATTGCATGAATTAGGTGGGCACGTACATAAGACCTCGCGTCTCACACTGAAGACACACTGCAGAGGACAACGCCATGAGTACCTTTGTTGATATGCTTAAGGGGTGACCTTAATGAAGATACCGTGAAAGCATCCTGTGTGCACCTGTGGATATTAACCGTCCCACAGCTGCCTGTACCACTGAAACATTTTTTTTCTCTAAAAAACGGCTTAAAAAAACCCGACCCCCAAACCACATCACAACACGAGGCCTCCAGAACCAGTTTCTTCCCCACTCCTTAAATAAGAACCGTGCTATTTTTAAGACGCATTGTGATGGGAGGCACATCTAAAAATAAGTTCGTTGGCGCTCGGCGGGCCAGTGTCGCTCCCCACGCCCGTCCCCGGCAGGGCAGCCGGCCCGGCCCGTTGCCGCCTCGGGCGGGAGGGGGCCGGGCGGCAGTGGGCGCGGCTTTGTCTGCCATCGGGCGCTGAGCGCGCGGCTCAGGCGTGCGGCCGCCGGCTGCGACTGGGCTCCGCGAGGGAGGCGCGAACGGGGCGGCGGAGGGAAAGGGGGAGCCTCCACCTCACCAGCATCCCGAAACTTTCCTCCGGGCCGCCGCCACGGAAAGGCGCCGCCCCACAGCGAACCCCGGAGCGGAGCTGACCGCCCGGGTCCCGCCCCTCCTCGCCCCCGGCGCGCCGAACCCGCTCCCACTCCGGCCGCCCGCCATCCGTCGGGGACACGCCGAGCTCAGCCGCCCGCTCCCCTCCCCCGCCGCCGCCGCCGCGCTCACTCACTCACCCGCCCCGGCGGCGCGCCACCGGCCCTCTCCTCTCGCGCCCTCCCTCCTGTCAAGTTGAGCCCAGCCTCTCTCCCTCCCTCCCTCTGGCCCCTCCTTCGCCACCGGAGCCGCCGCCACCGCTGCGCCCTCCCCAGTACAGCCGGGCACCGCCCCGCTCTCACCTGCGTCCTGCCGCCGCCGCTGCCCAAGGGAGCGGGGGAAAGGGAAGGCGGAGCGGCTCCGGCAGTCCCAGCCAGCGGCGAGATCGCGCCGCCCGCCCGGCGCTCCCTGGGCTCCTCCCGCAGACGCCCGGAGCGAGGGGCGGTGGCCGGGCTGTGCCGGGCCGGGCGCGGGGCGGCACGGCGCGCGGCTTGCGTTCTCCCCTCCGTGACACACGGAGCGACCTCGCGTCGCGACAGGAAAACGAGGCAGCTTTCCCGGGAAGACCGCCGGATCACGCCGCTCTCTGGGAGAGATGGCAGGAGCCGCGGTTGGGCTGTGGAGCCCGACTGGCAGCGCCCGGAGCGCTGCAGGCCGGACGAGTTCCCTCTGTCACACGATCCCAGCGCCGCTCTCCGCAGCGAGTGTCCTGGGTCGGATAACCCCGCCCGGCAGGAGAGATGCTCGGTGTGCGAAACAGAAAAGAGGGTATAAAAGAGAGGTTTTTTCGGCGAAAAGGCAGTGCCGGTATCACCTGACAGCAGAGAGGTCTTAAACTGAAGTCCTGGTTGGAGTGCGGGTCTAAAATGAGCCAGAAAGGGTTAAGCAAAATCCGAAAAAGGAGAAGCTGCAATGAGTGCCCTGCGCTGTGATCGGGAGGAGCAGAAACGCGGTTTCGCTGCTGAGAGGCATCCCGGGGGGACAGCACTCCATTAGCTGCTCGCTGAGGGGCTGGTAAAGGATGGGGGTTTAATCTGCAGTGTCAGGTAACTTGCAAGGTGACAGTATATGTGAAAGAAGTCAACGAGGAAAGACTTAAACCTGTTCATGTTTCTTTAGATCATTTGTAATAATACGGAGGAATAAAGGTAGGAATGCAGACAAGTTTGAGTATGTTGTTCTTATAAGGGTGAATGTGTTTGCTTGGGAAATAAAAAGTTTATCAGCTGTAAGATTCCAAGATATATATCAACTTCCTAGGCAAATAGGCTTGTTAAAGCGGGTTGGTGTCTTTTTCCTATGAGAAACACACTGTTCTTTAAGCAGCGTAGCTGATGAGGCCTGGTTGCTTAGGGAGGGATGTTTGTTCTCCCCATTTACTTCCACTGAATCTTCTGCATCTCCTCCTCCTGCCAAAGTCACCTCTAGTTTTTACCAACTGTGTCTGTGCTGGGCTGACAGCCATGTACAGAGCTGTCAAGAGACATGTCATTACTCTTTCCAAATTAGTAAGAGGCTCAAGTAAAACTGTAAAATTAGTGGAGAGACTAATTGGGGTGTCTCTTCTGCTCTGAGTTCTCATGAAATTTCAAAGCATATAGTGTCTTTGAGATTTGTATCACAATTCTCCGCTTGACTTGTGAAACTGGTAAAGGCTTCAAAATTTGTGAGGAGCTTTTGCTGACAGGCAAAAGGACAGAATAACAAAATAGTCAGATAAGCCCCGCATTGTTTTGAGTTGATTCCAGGCTAAAACTGGACCATGTATGACTCATGTTAGTTTGTTGTCCACTATAAAGCATATGTTATATTGTAGTTAGACACCTGTGTGGAAACTAAATTATTGTGTGAAATAAAACATATAACTCAAAGCAATTAGTTTTGCATTTAAAACACTTGAATCTCAGTAATTATGAATGGGAATTCTTTATCCAACAAGGATATATCTAACAGGGTGTCACAGGCTGGTGAAAAAGTAGGTATTGTTGTCTATACATCATCCGTACACCATCTGTGCTGTGCATTAACTGCCAGGCAGCACAGAGCCATTAGGGGAGAGTGGGGTAACAGACCTCTGCCCGCCTTTTAGTGCTCTTGGCATTCTGCAGTGCAAGCTCTTAAATGCTTTGGGTCGATGTCAGAGTGTTCAGAGTGAGGAGGTAACACTGTTTTCTGTACCATCAGCTACTTCACTGCTTCAGCCTTCCCTAAAATCTCATCTTTGATGTTCTGTAGGAAAACTGTGTGATAAATACCTATACACTTATACACTGAGAATCAGTATTCCCCTTACTGTCGGTTCACGTTTTCTGTTCCTTTTCGTGATTAATCAACTTTATGGTGTTCCTCATTGCATCCCTCTCTCTGCTCAAGGTCAGTTGTTTGGTCTGGAGGCATCTCATCTACAGCGACTTGTATCTTGGGGATTATTTTATGAGGAAAATCAGAATCTTCATTTTAGATTTTGACCTTTATAACAATTCATTAATGAAGGTAGGTTATGATTAACAGAAACTGAAGGGCATTCTGAGGAGATACAGGAAAAGCTGTGCCATCTTATAGGTTGAGACTAAGCTCTTAGAAGGCATCTTGAAATTTTGTAGGGGTGTAACATTGCACGAGAACCCCAATTAAATATCCACACACAACTTTTAAAAGCTACTGGGAACCAAGAATTTAAAGGCTATATACACAATATTCATCTCCCAGAGGGCAAGAAATTAAATCTTGTCTGATTCCCTGGAGTACACTAGCCAATAGAGCTGAACCACTACATGACTGATGGGGAGTGTGCATGCTGGGACGAAATTTCTACCATTCAAGGGAAAAAAAGGAACAGAGTGAAAATTGTTACTTGAAAAGGACTGGGAGAGCCCCTTTGTCTTCAGAGTAGCTAGATTTTGTGATTATATTTAATTAGGATAGTTCTTAAAACCACAGGTTAGACAAAATCTGTTTTTCTAATGTTTGTAGAAATCAGTTTTGAGAACCAATGACTTCCTATAGAAGGCAATTCTATCCCACCTGTTCTTTGGGTGTAGAAGGAGGGGGCTATGACAACATAATGCTTTATTTATCTATTACTCTTTGAAATACTTAATTTTATTAAAAAAGGCTGAAACCCATGATGTCCTATGTCCTTTTGTCCCATATTTGACAAATACTAGAAGTAGACAAAAGTAGGGAGTTGACAGTGAAGTTGTGATGTGTTTGACAGTAACTGGAAAAGGGCCAGCATTAATTATGTGTCACTCAAGTGCCATCCCCCTACCCCCCCGTGTTTTCACACCAATAATGTTTTAAATTATTTCAGCAGGATATAGCTGATAGGAAGAGGAGGCTGCTTTGGGAAGAGATTGGAATGATAGGGAGGATGGAGACAGGTGAGCTGAGAAAAGACTGTGTGGGGCAAGAAAAGGAATAAAAATGTGTTGAAGGAGAAGCAAGAAAGGAAGTTGAAGAATGTACTATGGGGTTTGCTGGGAAAAAGTACTGATTTGCTGAATGTGAGGACCAGTATCAGAGGGGATTAAGTGGAAAGTCGAAGGACACTGTAAAGGAGACAAGCTGATGTGGAGGAAATACCGAACTGGAATCTGTGCACAAAAGGCCGCTGCATGGAAGAGGAAGGAAATGGACTATATCTGAACTCTTTTGGCCTTATTTTCTATAATTTATATAATAACAATGGTAGCTCTTCATTATAGTAAACAACAATACTTAAGTCCCTTGCAAGAAAATTAGAATCCCTTTGTTCCTACAAGGATACCAAAGGCTGAATTTCCAGCTTGAAATGATTACTCACGAGGTGTGCATGCTGGCTGCAGGGCTGAGAGCTGGACTGTCACTTAATGAAGTAGCCTGCACACTTGTAAAGATCATGTGGTTTGTCTGGAAGCTCTCTAAAGCTCAGTATATTTTAGAGTAGGAAGCTGAATATTTTTACCATTTTTATCTCTGCATCATTTGTCTTTAAAAATGCCTATTTTGATGACTTAACAGATATTTGGAAACCACACATAACAAATTTTATAGGACAACTTTTAACGAGACAGAATTTTGTACACTGACATAGAGTGATACGCAAGGGCAATTTGGATTCATTTGGTTTCTTCATTTCTCAGTTTCCAAGGAAACAGGCTTAAAATGAATGTCTGGAAAAATCCTTCAGAGTTGCAAATGATAATTTACTCATTTGATTATATTAATAACAAATAGTTTTCCTAGTTTGGGCCTTTTCATACACCTGAGAACAGAATATTGTCACAGTGTCTTTTGTAAGAGAGAGCAACACTCCGAGCAGCTAACATGACTTTCTTGACCCAATTTTTCTGCTTCTTCTCATTTCTTCAGTTAATGACCTATCAACAATGAAGGACGAGGGAATCTTTCAGAAAATTTCAAGCTTATCAAATTTGAATTATGATGGCAGGGAAAAGGCATTAAGCACTTTTCTGCTTGACGCTTCCCTGCTTTTTTGAAGTGTACAGAGAACAAGTGCTCTTCAGCTGTTGCATTACACTTTGGTCAACTCTTTTTGCTCAGTTATGACAAGTTCTGTTAAATATATGATTTTGCAAATTCCTTTTCCTATGTTAACAAATGCTACAGTAGCAGAGAGCTAAAAGAGGAATTTGTTAGTGCTAAGAGCTGACACTTCTTTTGTCTCCTGATATTGAGAACTATTTTTAAATGAAGTATAAATATCTACAATTACATCATTTTATACTAAGCAGAGCTTGTCCATTTTTTTTTTTATTTAGATTCAAGAAAATCCTGTTTCCATTCACTGAAGGCCAGGATCATGGGAATGCATAGAAACTACATTCTTAAATACAGTCTTAGTTTTTTCCAATATCTGGAACAGATCTTACCTTTTAAAAATTTGTATTTCTTTGCAGAGTCTTTAGTCCAGAAGTGTCTTATTCCAACAATGAGATTTCAGGCAGGACTCTGGCAACTAACTCATGAGATCTGTGAACTGAGCTCTGCCAGTTTCCATTAGTTGGAATAAGGGTGGACAGACTGAATGGGAGGTGATGGTGGAGCTACTTTGGCATCTGTCAGAAGTGAGGAGGGGAGTATGCTCAATGACTTCAAAACACCAGCTGCAAAACGTGCCACATGGAGATTCGTCCTTGGGGAATAATGGAGGAATAATTTGAAATTTAATCTTTTCATGGAGGGAGGCACTGTCTTGAGGTACTTGCATTCACCATCCTTCAGATGCCTACGCACCCTTCAGATGCCTTCCTCAAACTGCATACTGTGCACTTGCATCTAATTATACTGATTTTTCTGACAGGGGAACCAAAAGGTAGAAATCGGTCGCCAAAGTCTGAATAGATAAAACTGTAATTGCTTGTCCCCTCTAAAGGACTCAAGCATTCAGTGCAGTTCTCTGTGGCTGCTTGCCTTTTTTTGTCATTTTTACTAGTGCAAAGGGAGTGCAAAACCATGATGATTTATGAGACTTTGCACAAGTGACTTCTCTAATAGCATGATTTGATTCAGAGCAATTGTGAATAGGATCATAGCTGACTGGGAAGTAACAGGAACTACAATACTAGACCAAGCACTGAAATTATTTTCCCTACATTAGGATATTTGACAGAGCATAAGGAAGAAGATGTTACTCGCTAAATATGTACTGCACCAGCTTCATCTGTATGCTGCTTCCCTGATCTGCACTGGTGAATGACATAGCTGTGCCTTGAACAAGACATATGGGAATCTAACTTCAGTCTGCTTGACTGGATTTGTGTGTAGCAGCATGACCAAGATAATGACACACAAATGTAGCATGTTTTCACCTATTAAGATTTTTGTGGCAACGGAGATCCTAATTTTAGAAGTAAGACTTCTCATGCTCACCTGTCAACAGTGGTAATAAGCCTAGAATGTGTTAACACATGGGCTCTTTGAAACTCATAGAAACAAATGCTGTCTCTTACTTTTACTATGTCTCATATCAAATGTTCTGCCATCTCAGTAGTGCGAGGACTGGCTAGATATTACTACATAATGAGTCAAATAGCAATTAAGAGACTTTTTTCACTTTCATTTCACAGCATTTACTGCTTGTTTTTCATAGGTGTTACATCCGTGGAAACAAAACTTTTAAAAAATGGGAGGTGAGACCTTCTTAATGAATTAAAGACCTTAATAAAAAATACAGGACTGAGATGACATGATGAGGTATGAGCTACTCAAGGAAGAGTGGATGAGAAGATAACTGTATGTATGTGTGTGCTGCTCATGTAAAACTAGTTCCCTTTGCTACCTGAAACATCATCACATTTCTGGAAACTCTAGAAAGAAAACAAGATATAATTAGACCCTGCTTTCAATGTCTGTGCTTAGAATCCAGGTGACTTAAGCAACTCGCCCTTTGCTTTTTTTTTTTTTAATTTATTAAGAATGATGAAACTGTTTTGCCAATGTACTAAATAGTTAAGGAATACACAGGAGAGGCTTTTCATCTGAGGGCAAAACATTTATCCCAATAAATCAGTTGGACAAATAGGTGGAAGTTGTAAAAGTAGCATAAGGTGGACAGGCTTCACCCTTAGACCCTGATGTCTTTGAAATATGTTGGTTGCATGTATCATGGGCACGTGCATGTACACAGCCGTGTGTATTTTCAGCCTTTTTCTCTAACTACACTGGTGGTGAGCTGTAAAACAAAGCACCAGACCACCAGACCCTGCTTTGCACTTTGGAGTCCTCTGGGCTGGAAGGAAGGTGAAGGTCTAATACCCTCTGCTTCAGCAGCTGCTGTAGCTTTTGTTTCTCATTTATCTGGGTGAAAATCAATTCTACAACCCCGTGTCCTACTGCCTCCTGTTCATCTACATCTCTCTGGTGTAAAAGAATTACTTCTTTGCACAGTACCTTTTGGTGTAAAGCAGATGGCAGTGAATCTCATCTCTGCCAAGTGTGAGCTAGTGATTTTAACTGCAAGGATGAAGCAGTACAATCAACAGGCAGTTTTTTAACCTTTATGAGCAGGTAAGGATGGACAGGAGTGCATATGCTTCTTTTGAAATTGTCACAAAGTCCTATTTCTTCCTCAAACTGAAACTTGCAGCATAATTTTCTAGCCTGTCTTTCTGATGTCTTTTAATTCTATACCTGAAGTCACAAACTGATGCACAAGGCTGTAATAATCTCATCTTCCCTGTTGCTTATGCTCATTTCACATAAGTGCTCTGTGTGTCACCATCCTAAATTAAAGCTAGTTATTATCAAAGGCTCTGTTTTCTTATGCAATGCAATCTTTGTAATAGGAGTCATAATTTTTAGGACTATTGGGAGAAAATATAAATCTAAAACTCACAAATGTGATTAGACTAAAAGGGTTGAGTTTTTAAACAAGGAGTTAGGGCAGCATCCTTTATAGAGTGTTTTTTTGGGATAGAATTAATACTTAACAATAGCTACCTTTTTCATTCCAGACCCTCCTAAAGTTCTTAATTGCATGATAGACATTGGGTGGGATTCAGCACAGACATCTGGTGCCCTTTGAGAAGCCCTGTGGCAGCCAAGGTGTCTATGGGGTTGGCAGATATAGGTAGGGATCTGTGGAGGTGCCTGCTTTCCCAGAAACCATACCTCAGCTTCTCAAATGGCACTAGACACCTATGTTTAGACAGCTGAATTTCCACCTTCCTGACAAGGACTTGCTTGGCAGAATTCCCCATGTACACATTTCCAGGCTTTAGAAGTCCTAATGCTTATTTGAGGTTTGACTTCAGTGGGAGGTTGCCAGAGTTAATACAAAAGAAGTAGAGCCACATAGCTGGGCATTGAAGAGAAAGAAGGGCAGGGAAGCAGCAAGGGCAAGACATTCCACTTTGGCAAATCCATGATAAAGTCAGCTGCTTGTGTAACCACAACCAGAATTCACAACTGGAATTCACAACCAGGAAATGGGGGTATCACTGTTACCCTTAGCTCGTGGCCAAAATAGGTGCTAGGCCATGGATTTAGTGAGTAGTTAGTATGGATCTGTACAAAACCACGTTGCCTGAAGGAGCCAGTGAAGGTATATAATTAATCAGGTGGTCAGTCTGGATTAATAAGAACTTCCTGCTTACTGTTTTACATTGTAATCTTAAAATATTAATACTGAAAGAGAACTTATTTTTATGTGGCTGCTTATTTACTATTTGCATTTCACTATGTTTACATGATGAAACAATGTTTTCCAGTCTGTTTCCAAGGATCTTGTATGAATACTCAGTTTTAATTATGATCTACCAGATGAATATTTGAATTAAAAAAATGTAATGACTTTCAGATATGCAGACAAAGAGTAACATGTAGGAAGAATGAAAATTTTTTATTATTTTCATATTAAATACATCTATTCTTTCTTCATGCTTTTTAAATTATTTGTTAGCAATGTTTTGACTGGAAGAGAGGTTTTTGTCTGGGGCTCTCCTTTCTCCCTTATTTACAAATAGTAGAGCAACTAATGAAACTTCTGTTAGCGCAGCTCCAAGGAGCATTACCCAAGTCTCCACCTGTGGTCTCACGACCTGTTTTAGCTGATTTAAATATTGTCAGCCACTAAAAGTGGCACCACTCTCTCCTTGGACACTGGTTGCTGATTCTTGACCTCTTCCATGAAGCAATGCTGTTTTTTCTCTGTTTATTCAGTGAGCTGAATGAGAGTAGTGAAATGGCTGAGAGGCAGCCCTGCAAGAAAACCTGGCTTAGCACCAGGTTAGGGTGTGGGCAAGAAAAGAAAACAGCATTTCAGCACAGAGTAGTGGAGACATGGTGCAGGAAGCACCTTGGCCAAAGTTACTCCTTCAGGACATGTTGTTGTGATGGCACAGCCTGTCTTCCACAGCTGTGCACTGATGACATGATCTGACTCTTTGTGAGTGCCAAAAGATCAGTAAAACTGTTCCAGCAAATCTTGGTGACAAAACTCCAGCGCTTGCAGAACTGGAGCTGAACTTATCAGGCAGTAGACTTCGATTCTTTACCATATTCCCTATATGCCCAAAGCTGATTTATACAAACAGTATAAAAAGATCTCGGGAAATCAGAGCAGAGAAATTTTATACTCCTAAAGAAGACTGCAAACTTGTTTGTAGGTATGAAAAAATGGAGATTCATTTGGTGTATGATCTTAGCTCCTGTGTTTGGATATTTCTGTGCTGGGATAACATTTCTCTCATGCTGAGTGGAGCTGATTTTAGAGAGCTGAGAAGTAGTTTTATGGCAGTGAGCAGTAGGAGGAAATTTCTTTATTTGTCTGCTTTCTTTCCCAAGGGGTACAACTGATTCAAAGAGGGGAAATGAAATGTGAGAGAGAGTTAAAATACTTCTGCCATGTGCCAACAAGAGCTATATTATTGCATCTGTGTCCCTTTTGGATTTCTCATAGAGTCTCACAGGTCCTACCTCATTCTACTTACTTGGGAGACTATATCTCATCAAGGATCACCCAGCATTGAAAAGCTAAGCTGAGGGACTCCTTCCCTTTGAATAAGTATTTTGTAACAAAAGTGTCAGAGGATATTTGTATGATCTGGAAAAAGGGCACTTTACTCTGACATAACCCCCTAATTGGCTGTTAGAGTGGAAAGAGAGTTGGATTCTGGGTAGTTATATATGGGTGATTTATAAGACTTATGATATTAATGATTTTTGCCACCACGATACATACTGATAAATGCAGCATTCAATAACTCTTTTGCACTCAAATTGTATATTGTTTCATCTATATACATAATTTTTTTAATCACTGCCTGCATATTAGTTTCTTCTTGTCTCCTGATGATTTTTGTAAGTCAAATGCTTTCAGTGGTTTAGGTTTAATATTGCTTGTTTTGAAAAGCAAGACAACAAGCAGTTCCTGGGTAGCTGGATCTTTTCTGACCAGCACAGTCCTGTGGGGAGAGGTCAGATGTAGCAAAGCTATCTTGAACCCTGGAGGTCCATAGGGATGTCATGCTGTATCAGAGCTTCATTAAACGCTGATACTTTTGGTCTGTGTTTGGCCCAGCCACCTGTGAGAGTTTATCTTTTTCCTGCCAAGTTATGAGAAAACAAGCACTGATAAACAGGAACTTCATCCTTCAAGGGCACTTGAAAGGCAAAGTGAAGAAGAAGGAGATGAAGTAAAACCCCTAGACTCAATTAGAAAAGACCCCTCAGGTATCACACACATGCGCAAGGGGAATCCCAAGTTACTCATGTATGTGCAGAAGAGATTCCACTTGCATAACCAGGGGGTGGGACTGAGGGCCTCTAGCTGGGCAGTGCTGGCCACACCTGCCCAGGTAGACGCCATTCAGTTAATTGTATAAAAAAGCAGATAGCTCATTAGCTTCACGTCAAGGACAACGTTGCCTGTCACGGGGACACCTGCTATTTTGTGAGCCTGCTGACTCTCCAGGAATGCAGCTTCTGCTATGGGTAATTCTAGGCATTCTGGGTCAGTAAGATAACTTTATAAGCAACATCTGGGTAACTGGGGGAGTTGTACCAGGGGCTTATTTTCCTCCTCCTTCCTCTCTTTCGGATTTGTTTGGTTTTGTTGGTCACTTCTTGGTAATAAATATTAGTTCTTGTTGAACTTTCAATGGTGTTATGGTTTCAGTTTCAGTATCCTCCAAACTCTCCCTGTGACACATGCTGTGGTCACAGATCCCCTTCCCTTTGAATAGGTACAGTGTGAACTCCTTGCTGTTTGGCTGACTGCTGCTGATTGATATTAAACCTTAAAGCTTTACGGGCTGTGTCTGCAGTCTTATTATATTGCTTATGCCACTTCCTTAACGAATAAATTCCCCGCCTTTCCCCTTTGCCTAGTAGCCCTTGGATAACCCTTGGGCATGCTCCCAAAGCATGGGGAAATGCTCGATCCTAAAATTGTGACTGGTGTCAGTTTTGGTGGCATGATTCCTTGGTTGTTCTATGCATCTGGCATTGCACAATGACAGATGGTGCTTTGTCCAGTGCCTGAAGTTGTCTGAAGCACCCAGCTCTCCTCTTTTCCATAGGTATGTCACATGAGGACTGCTGGAGTCAATGTGGATGCTGAAACACTGCAGCAGAAGCAGTTCATTACCTGGAGCTGTATGAAGGCATCCCAGGATGTGATGGGGAAAATATGAGTTAGGACCAAGGTCAGCAGTGATTTCTTATGGCGGCATTTTTTTAGTGCCAGAGGGTCTCTGAAGGAGTATATGGTAGATTTACTCAGGGTAGTTGATGTGGAGGTGCTTGAAACAGCCTTAGAGGTGTGGGCTCTGGGAGCATATATGAGACATTTAAGTGGAAATAAGAGACTATTAAGTGGAAATAAAATCCAAGGACTGCTGTTATCTTTAATAGTGCTATCAAGAAGGCCAAAAATATCTCTAGTAAAAGTGAACTCCTCTCTTGGGATACCTTTTCCCTTGCAATGAAAGTCTCCCACATGTTAGAGAAGTGATTAAAGAGCTAAAGAGCTGCCATGAACATCTTGTTAATTCCTTTGTGCTATGCTGCTTGGTGAACCTTTACAAATGAGATTATTTACTCTCCAATTCCTCCATTGTCATTCCCTTTCCCCTTTCTATGTGCGGTAGCAGAAACAAAGCAAAAGTAACTCAAATGTCAGCTCCTGAAAAGCAGCATTTCATTCAGTTACATGATGTTACTATCAGTGCACACAAAACAGAGCTGAAAAATGATACAGAAATAAAATGCAGATGGAGAAAAGACAGCAAACGGCAGAGAGCATAAAAAAAAGGATAACAAACCTTGAAAAAGTAGAGCACCTTCCTTCTTCACATTGAACTCTTTAGTTTTCTGGCTTGACTTGCAGTAAGGTTATGAAATAGTGCCAAGCATTACAATTACACTGTGCTTCAGGAAGTGCAGGACTGATTGCAATCCCTAAAACTCTGATTTTAGGTGCAGGCAAAATTCCCAGAATATTTTTGGGGGTTCCTAGCGTTTTCAAGGAAAGAGAGGTGTCGTGTAGGAGATACTTGCATTACATACTCCTTTGGTTTTATTAATGAGTTTCAAATTTGAAAGAAAGACATTAGATTAAAAATTAATTTTCAACTAGTGTGCCCACCCAGCATTGTAGTATTTTATCTTATATGCAATGGGCATTTCAGTGGTTGTTTCTTGTACATTATTAGGCTTCAGAACAGATAACATTGAAATACTACTCATACCAATGAACAAACCATCTTGTTTGATCTTTCAGAAAGTGTTGATATTGATTTCTAATGAGTAGAATAATAAAAAATATTAGCCCAAGCCATAAAGATGTTTTGCTGCAGCCTTTTTTTAAAATTAAGAGGCTCTCTTTTGAAACATAATTTATTTAAGGCATCTGTGTGCTTGAATGCAGAGATGTAGTTCAAGATTCAGTCCACTATCACCACCATCTATCATACTGAAATACTTTTTATAGATTTATGCAGATAGGAAGGTGTCTAACTTCACTTTCTGTTCCATTATTCATGTGTTGTCCTGAGATTACCTTTGTTGATATTACAGTGTGCCTGCTGAGCAACCTTTGTTCAGAGTAGGAAAACCAAGTGTGTTTATTCTAGACAAACAATGAATAATGCACAGTATTTTAGAACTATCCTAAGGGTACATACTTGTAAAACATACTGTAAAACACTAAACATTGAAAATGCTGAATAATATGGATTTCTGCAAGAGTTTTAAAATACCTGTTTTAAAATACATCATCCTCTGGACAGTTTCGTATCACTGCAGCTAGTCCTATCTGATCCATTTTATCTTTTCTTTCAATTAGGGAGATAATATAAAAGATTTCCTTTTAAAAGATCTGTCTCTTTGTTAGATCATCTCCTGTTAGGATTTCTAAGGCTGAAGTGTTTTTTGTTCAGCTGTTCACTGATAAAAGGTACAGGGGAATGTTCTCTGCTGCCATCAGGCTGTTAATGACCTTAAAAAACTTCCCTGCATTGCAGACAATTGAACTGCACTTGGGATTGTCACTGTTCACCTTCAGTTCCTGCCCCTGTGTTTCATTTGTCATTGATCACATACTAGTTCTGAGGGACAAAAAATTATTTTATTCATAATTATGTTCTGTCAAAAAGTTATGTTGTAAAGCCAAATTAGCTTTTTATATATATGTTTGTTAAACAGACCCCAATAACAAAAAAGTACAAATGTTCAGCATAGTAAAAAGGCAACTCTTCTTTTAGTTCTTTATGATAGGCAATTATCTGAACAACATTTGTTCAGGTGCAGCTGTTTGTTCTGGTCTTATTTTCTTTTATTTTAATTAAAAATTAGGTAAATAGCCATGGAAATGCTTATAAAGAATTACAGCCATTAGAGGCAAGAAAAAGCCCCATGAATGTTTTTAACACCCCCAATATTTTATATATTAGGGAGCTTTGTAACATCGTGTGAGGGAACATTCCTGAGGACTGAAAGAAAGAAAATGTCACTTTCTATATTCAGGAAGGTCAACAAAGAAGATCCAGGGAACCACACATCAGTCAACTTCACCTTGGTACTTGGAAAGGTAATGGAAAAAATAATCCTATAAACCATTTCCAAACATATATGAAGAACAAATAGATGACTGGGAGCAGTCAGCATGTTTTTGTGAAAGGGAAATCATACTTGACCAGCTTGATAGCCTTCTACAGTGATGTGACTGCCTTGGTGGATGAAGGGAGAGTAGCGGACACGGTTTGTCTCAACTTTAGTAAGTCTTTTGACATTGTCTCCCACAATATTCCATAGACAACCTGATGAAATAAGAACAGTCAGTATGGACAGTAAGGTGTACTAAAAACCGAACTGTTCAGAGGCTGAGAGGCAAACAGACCAGCTGGAGGCCAGCCACTAGTGAAGTACTCTAGAGGTTGATATTGGATTCAACGCTGTTTAACAACTTCATTAATGACCTGGACAGTGGGACAGAGTTTGCAGAGGATATAGAACAGGGAGGAGGGGTCGATGCACCAGTTGGTTGTATTGCCATTCAGAGAGATTTTAACAGGCTGGAGAGATGGGCTAACAGGGATTTCACTAGGTTCAACAAAGGGAAAAGCCAAGCCCTACACCTGTGGAGGAATCATGCCATGCACCAGTACACACTGGAGACCCATCAGCTGGAAGGCAGCTCTGAAGGACTTGGGGGTCCTGATAGAGAACAAATAGGGAACAAATAGGTCATGAGCCAGCAATGTGTCTTTGTAGTAAGAAAGACTGAAGTCTTCTGGGCTGCATTAGGAATAGTGTTTCCACAAGGTCAAGGGAGGTGATAATTCCTCTCTGCTCAGCCCTGGTAGGACACATCTGGAGTGCTGGGTCCACATCACGGCTTTGCAGCAAAAGAGAGATGTACATGCTGAAGTGTGACCAAGGAAGACATCCATGAAGATCATTCAGGGACTGGAGCATCTGACATACGGAGAGGATGAGAGAGCTGGGGCTGTTCATCATGGAGAAGAGAAAGCTCAGTGAGAATCTTACCAACAAAGGAGCAAGGAAGGCAGAGACAGACTTTTCTCTTGTCATGCCCAATGCCAGAACAGGAGACTGTGGGCATGAACTTAAATACAGGAAATTCTGTTTAAATGTAAACAAAATAAAAATTCTTTACTGAACAAATATCAAACATTGGAAAAGGCAACCCAGAGATCTTGTGGCATCTTCATTCTTGGGAGATGATCAAAATCAAGATGGACATGATCCTGGAAGACCTCAGTTTTTCTGGGGTTCTGTGATTCTGTAATCTCTGATTCTGTGTATAATTCCTCCTTTTTTGCTTTTTAACAATTTGTCTTTCATTTTTTATATCTTATTAGGGAAGGACAGGGCCACCAAGGTGTACAACTTAGAGAAAAAAAGAGTAGTAGTGTTGCAAAAAGTAAATAGCTTTTAAGAATTAACAGTGAGACTTAGATGTTTGAGATATTTTAGTCAGAAAAAGCAAAGCTTTTTTCTTCTTCCATGTTCATATGCAATTCAATAACTGCAAGTGGAAAACCAGAAAACACAAATTTGCATGAATTTGTTTATTTTAATAAATTACATGCTTTAAATATTAATCTGTTGGAACAGCTTGCAAATTAATGTGAAAAAGTGTCCTTCTGTCTCATATAAATCAAATTTGGGTGGGCATACAAGGCTGGATAAAGCTCAATTTCTACTTTATACTAAAGTTCAAGTGAAAGAACCACTTAAAGTGAAGTATTTTTCAAGGAGACGAAAACATGACAAATCTTGTCTATGTTATCCTAGGGAAGTGCCCAGAGTGGTGTATTCAAGACCAGTTTCCCAACCCATCCCCACTATTTAGCCAGTGCAGTGCACATGGGTTGCTGCAGAGGTGCAGCAGTGAGTAAGTCAGGAGAGGGTGCAAGGAAGGAAATTACCTCTTCAGGGCAGGCAAATGAATTCTGGATGATAGGTAGCTGCCAGCACATCTGTTTGCAGAGGCAACACGTATTTCAGGTGTTAGAGCAGTCTTGCTGGGGTACTACCTTTTGACTTTTGCCTCAGCATGCAACCACCCCTTCTGTAGTAACAACAGTGGATCTGCTTTGCTCCTCCCCTGGCACCCCCATCCATCGTGGTAGTGTGGTTGTAGCCAAAGTCCCACTGTGTATGAGGAAGGACACTTCCTTTAGGACCTACAACAGCCAGAACCTATTTCACCTTCACAACTACAAGCAGATAAACCACTGATATGAACCATCAAGCTGCTATGGCTACTCTGCCCCTGTACTCCTGCTCTGCTTTGACCAGGCACATGCTGAATCCAGGAGGCTCCAAGGGACCTTGCAGGCCAAGTAGGACAGTGTCTACCAAATTAAGGCACCCAGTGGGTTGGTCAGTACTGGAAAGTAGGTCAACCATGTCACTAACAGAGAGCATCTTCTGATACCTAAATGGAAATATAGATTTCTTCAGATGGAATCCCATGCTGAAGTGTGTCCTGTGTGAACACTTGGATCGAAACCTCCCAGCTGGGCTCATTGCCATAGTACAGTGAACTTACTATTGACTTCCTACCTTCATGGTGGTTTGAATATATCCATCATGTTTCTGAGTCTGGGTGGGCCTAAAGCACATACTCAGTCGCACCATCTCAGCTGAGAAATGTTAACTCTTCAGGCTCCTCCTTAGTTTCAGTGATTTGCCCACACACTTGGGGGTTTCTTTCCATTTCTGGATCTTCCTCACTTCCAAACCCCTTTGATTTATGAACTAGACCTTCTGAAACATTTTCTGTGTCTTTATGAAATATTAAAACAAAGTAAAAGTTTGCTGAAAGTCTTGCTTTATTCTCTTTGTAAGAGCTTGATTTATCTGTTTATAACAGGTCAGCAGCTCATATGTGATAAAGTCAATATATAGCTAAGGTGGTTATGAAAACATAAGCAATAGTGGGGACTTGTTCTTCCTTAAGAGTGCCTCAGTCCCATAAATACTCCTCAGTCCCATAAATACTCCCCCAAGCATGTACTTGCCCATGCTACCCGGATGCCTATGCTTCATAAAACCTGATGCAATGAAAACTGAATTGACTGCTTTCAAGGGGCGTTCTGAGAGCTTCATTATTTAATTCTTATTTCAGCCTGGGCTCTGTTGCTTACACAGGAAGTTTCACTTGACTTTTAGTACCTTAAAAATATAGTAATAACACTGCTTGGGTCTTGCAGTCCTGAGTAGTGATTTTATGTGCACAAAGAGACATTCACCACTCTGCAGAGCTCACAAACTACTTAAATCTTACAAGATTAATATAGATTTACACATTGCATAGACTGTTCTGGCCTTGTCCCACCAAGGACTTCCAACCCTGGCACAAACACCTTGCCACAAGGATATATCCCGAAACAGGTAGTACAGACCAAATGAGACAAAGATCCTTTCCCTTACTCTATATCTATTATATGAAGGTTATAGCTAGCAGGTACAGGTGAACTGACTCTCTGGGGCAGAGGGATGAATAGTAGACAAGTATTGCTGGTTTTAGCCCTTCTGTGCAGTCTGCTTGTGCTTCAATCTGCAATACAAATCTACCCTGATAAATACAACAGTTGTGATTTTCTTTTCTGGGAAGATGGATACAGAGATTATAATGGCCAAAAAGGGTCTACATATGAATCTCAAATAGATAATGCAACTGTAAGGCAGTTAGGGCCTGTTTCTGGTATCTCGCTAAGAAACAACCACTTGTAATTGATAAATAAAAGTTAATGCTATCTTCAGAAGTTATTTTTTAAAACTCCAAAAAGAGATGAAGAGCTCCGGGTGAGGAGATTGTCTTTCCACATGACTGAAGTGACCAAAATTATGTAATTTTTGAAAATTGCCCTCCTTCAAGTCCGGTGACTGCTTCAAATTCTCCTTGGTGAAGGTAGTTGTGACAGTACAGAAAATAGGGTTCAAGGCACTGTGTATTGGCAGAACAAATATCACTATGCAGGAAGTGTCTAGGGTGAACAGGTAAAATACTTTGTATGCTTTGTTGTAGGAATGCTAAGGAAGTGAATGTGTCTTTAAGTAATTTTTACTTTATGTCCTTTATTTTACTCTATGTCACATCATTTAATATGATTTTGTCTGGAATTATAGTATTAGTTTTACAAGAAAGGGGGTTGAATTCAACATTGCTCTCCGTGGTTTTCATTGAGTTCACCATTGGTTTTCATGAGAAAGGGAAAAGTTTTTCAGCAGAGAGTGTTTTTATCTACCGGAATTTAATAAAAACAGTAAACATGAACTGAAGCCCATTTTTCATTAGGATGGTATTTAATATAAAGCCAAGTCCCATACTTATTTTTTACATGGCAATTTTCATCAGTAGGTTTCAAAATGCCTTACAAAATCTTCATTATTATTTTACAGAGGGGAATCTGGAGTACATTTTTCAGAGAACCATAAGAGCCTCACCATCATGGACCCCACACCAGTCAAAGTCATACATCTTTGGGACACCCGTATGATAGCCATGTTTTATTTCTAACAACCTACATCCAATCACTTCTCCTGTGGTTATGCAAATGGAATTCAGTGCACCCAATGAGGCTGAATAGGTTTTGTGATAAAACCATTGACAATTTACTATGTATCTTTAGTGTCTTTCATATTATGGAGGATTACTATGAATACTATTGAAAAAAATATCGATTGGTAACAGCAACACCCTGTGTATGTTACTCCTTACCTCTGATGCCTGAAAAGCAGTTTTTTGAATGGAACAAAACATGCTAACCTGTGAAAACACAACGATGATGGAGGCTAGCAGGGTCATACCTGTGGGGAAATAAGACTCAAAACTAAGAGGACTGAAATGGTCTTTCCTCTCTTCCCTTTCTCCCAACCACTTCTCTTTTTCATTCTTTTCCTTTATTTTGTTATAATTTTAATGTATCTGTAGTATATAGATACCAATTTTATTTTAGAAACAGATCCTCGATATCTACTGTCACACAGCCTGCTCCTATATCACGTGTTCCCATCTGTTACACAGGAAGATGTGAATAAGTTATAAGAAGTAACTATAGAAACAATTAATGCACAGCATTGGTGGGCACGTGATTCCATAGAGATCTGGTCTCCTGACTAGAAATGCTGCAGTAAATCTGAAGCAGAAACCACCTGCAGAATTCTTGCATAGTACGGAAAGAACAACATATTCCTCAGCATTGTGACAAACTGATCTGAGGCATGTGTTCATTTCAGACTGGCTTCCTCAGTTCTGTATAGATATCTGTCCCAAAGTACTGATGGAAGAACATGTGCAGCACAAGATGTGCAATTTGAAAGTTAATTGCATTGTGCAGTTTTGGAGAGCAAGGCCTTTAACTGTTCATTAGATGGCAACTCAATGGAGTGGAGAACTGCAGTAAGTAGCTGAGTGCCATTGAAGGAGCCATTTATGTCAAGATCCCAGCACCTGTGTATTGGGTTTGTGTGGCAAGGTTTTGGCACTGGAGGAGCTACAAGGATAGGAGAGATTCCCATACAGCGCATGGGGAACACCATGGTGAGGCAGGCTGTCCACCTGTAGCCCATGGAGGTCCATGGTGGAGTAGATATCCACTGCAACCCTGAGAGGAGGACCTCTTGCCACAGCAGGTGGATGCCTGAAGGAGCCTGTGACCCCGTGAGAAGCCTGTACTATAACAGGCTCCTGGTAGGACCTGTGGCCCCGTGGAAAGAGAAGCCTACACTGAAGCAGAAGTGTGAAGTGTACTCCCTCTGAGGAAGAAGCAGTGGCAAAGACAATGTGTGATGAACTGACCACAGCCCCCATTCTCTGTCCCCCTGAGCCACTGGGGGAGGAGGAGGGAGAGACAACTGGGACTAAAGCTGAGCCTGGAAAAAGGGGAGGGGTCAGAGGAAGGTGTTTTTTTAAAGATTTGATTTATTTCTCATTATCCTATTCTGATTTGACTGGTAATAAATTCAGCTAGTTTTCCAAGTCAAACCTGCTTTACCCATGATAGTAATTGCTGACTGATCTCTCACTGTCCTTTCCTCAACCCACGAGCCTTTTATTTTCTCTCCCCTGCCAGCTGAGAAGGGGAATGATAGACCAACTTTGATGCACACATGGTGTCCAGCCAGGGTCAACCCTCCACAACCTGAAAATAGGCTCTTCTTGATCAGAAATATGGATTGAAACAAACAATCCAACAATCCGTACAGATATAAGATCCACTACTGTCTGTTGCTTTCCAGGATGGATATTACTGAAGGGAAAGACCATCACGAAATACTTTTCCAAGATCAGATATGTCAACAATAGGACTGACACCTCTGTAGATAGCATGGCAATGAACCCCATGATATGGCATGGTAAACTTTCAACCCACAGCATAATTTTTATATTGTACATGATATTTAATATCAAAAATTACATGAGCATGTATTGCTGCTTGTTAAACATAAGCCAATGTCACTGCCAATTACACCAGTAATGCAGTTAGGTGCAAGGAGCTGGAAGAGAAGAAATTTTAACAAAATAATTCTTAGTGCATATAAGGGACATATTGTGACAGATATTAAATCAAAGGAGGATTTACTCAGACATTTGTTTGCAGCCCATGTCCTTTCAGTCCCCAGTAATAATGCTGCTGAAAATGGCCGCAATCACCAGTGATTTCCTTCAAGTCGCTGTAATATGCCCTAATAAGAGCTGGTATGTGTTTCTGTTTTCACAAACCTTGTAAGGACTTTGCTTTACTACTCTTCATATGTCATCAATGTGCAGATGCATATTCTTCATGCTAAAGTGCTTCAAAAACAGAGTATTTTTGCTGTCCCTGGCTGAAGGATTTTACTTGTCTTAACAGATTGTGGAATGTCTGTGGAATGACTTAAATTTGGTAATGAAGATTATCACATCTTTAATGTTTCAGTTTCTTGACCATTATTCAAATAAATAGTTGCCTGCTTCAGTGGCAGTGCTCTCATAAAGATTGCTTGTGGGATAGGACATAAAGGCTCTAATACAGGAAAGCGTGCAAGAGCAGATTTGTTTTGAAATGTATGCTTACATGGCTGTGAAATGTATGAACAATGATATGTCAGATTTTGCATGTTTATGTGGTCTTATTGATTGTATCCACCATCTGCTGGTAAGTAAGTGGACAGGAGCTGACTTAAATTTTATTTTTCAAGGGACAGGAAAAAGTAGAGTAAAGAGTGTAATATGAGTTCTTTAACAATAAAGTAAGAAAGACGATGCTTGAAAAAGTCAGTTGAAGATGATGATTACATTCATGATGTAGAAGAAGCAAATATAAGTATTTGAGAGTGATTCTAGACTGAAAGAGCAAAATCAAAAGGAAAAACTAAGTTTAAAGATTTCCCATCAAGAAGGACATTTTAACTATTTAGACAGGCAAGAAATATTTGAGTAAATATCCTGGCTGGCATTAACAGTGAAAGCATGACACTCCTAAAGCCCTTTGCCTTTAGCTCAGAGATTGTAGTTCAGAGTCATCTGGTGTCACTGGCCTGTAGCTGTGGCATACTGTGAAGGAAAAGGGCCTGCTTTATGACAGCTAATTAAGATGTCTATACAACACACATTCTATCTTCTCCATGAACATATTCATGTCCAAAATATAATCAATTTTCTCTTTCTTAACTCACTTCCCAATTTCAGGTGAACATGAATGAGGTATTCTGCTTCTGCCTGCTAAGCATAAGGCTACAGTAACTCTCAAGTAAGCGAACAATTTTATTTATTCCACTTCAGCCAGAAAAAAAAGTAATGTGATATCTAAAAATGAGGGAACAAAATGAGGAACATGGTTCCTTTCTCTGCTTGATATAGTGAAATATTTAATCTATTTTTCTAGAAATTAATATGAAAAGCAACACCCTGGGATGGTTTTGGACATTTTTTATATGGACCTCCCACCCCCTTAAGTATCCCTTCTTTTATTTTGCATATATATATGTGGAAGAGGTTCCTCCTATGTTGAAACATTCTTCCATTTATATTTAGACTTTCAATCATTTCTTGGTATCTGTGAAATATGGAAATATTATGATCTGTAAATAAATTATACAAAATGGGGATTTCTGTAGTTACCAATTTTTGAAGTACAGAAAAAAGCCTTTTCTTAAATGATAGGTCTTAAAGAAAGTATCTTATGGAAAAAATCCTGACTTCATTCAGTAGGAATTATGATTATTTGTCACACTGAGCTGTTCATTGAAAGATTGTGTTGTAAGGCGGTGCATTTAGCCTGAACTCCCTTTGTAGTTATGCCATTCAGCAACCGATGCATTATCCATTAAGGGAAGCACAAGAAGTGATTGCACAGGTTTTTGTCTCTTTCCCTCGGTGCTAAGCTCAGCTGCTCACAGCAGTGTGATTTTAAATCTTATTGTTATAAACCTTGGCCAGAGGGCCTTCTGACTAACAAAGGAGTGACAACTGAAAGCACTAATAAGCCCAGAACAGGCAGGGAAAAAAGATAGCTTCTGCTATGAGAACCAGAGGAGAGGAGGACATAAGACAAGAAAACAAGGTTTGTATAACATTACAAGCATGCAATCAGAACCAGTACTGGCACTGAGAGCCTTAAAAGTGTTCAACTTGGTAAAAATCCTGATAGTGATAGAGTCATGAAAGGACACTTTGTGTACTGAGTATATTCATTAGGCATTTCCTGAAGCATCTGAAAGCAAAGCTTCATTCTGCAGCATCCCAATAGACCTTCAGTCTGCACATTCAATGTCAGGAGTGCATGTGCTGGAGGATTAGCAATCCAAGCAAGTCCAGAAAAAGTGTCAGAACATCATTATTTTGCACATTTGGCTATACTGGAGAAAGAAGACATGGAAATAGTTTGTTTGATTAGCTCTAGTCCAAACAGGAGAAGAAACTCCTGGCATACTCAAAGCCAGCTGTAGCCAACTGCCAGAGGCAATAATGCTAACAGAAACTTGTAGTACTGAGTCCTTTGCAGTGGACACTGAGTGCAGGTATTGGCATATCCAGACTGGCATATGCTTCGGGTAGGCAATAGTATTTCAAGGGATTTGATAGAATATCTGCACAGGTGATACTTCAGGGAGAGGTGTGTGAAATAACGGAAGAGTGACAGGAACTGAAATCCTGTCAATGACACCAGTAACAAGAAAAACAAAGCCCATGCTATTCACACAATTTGGTTGGTATAATTTGAAATTGGTTCACAGCAATGGCAAGACAGTGCACAAAAGATATACTTTGATCACATTTTAGAAAAGGAAAACATCAAAATTGAATCAAAAAGAAAAATAAGATCACCAAGTCAGATGATCTGCTTAGACAGATGGCACTTGGGTTTTGTCCCTTTGAAATTACTTTGATGAAAGGAGAAAAATAACTGATCCCAAGGATTCCAAATATGGTTTAGGAAGAACATGTGAATCTGGTATGATGGGAAAGGAAAGCCTGAATTTGAAACCCTAGTAAAAGAGGCGAGTAATAACTTCTGTATTTGTGAAGTGTATCAGAAACAGAACTGAAGGGAATCTCTTGGCACATGACATTGCATGTGTAGCATCTATCCAGGCCTTACTACCAATGCAATGTTACTGCTATGGCTGTATCAAGGTTGCCCAGAGAGGTTGCGGAAGCCCTGTCCCTGGAAACATTCAAGGTCTGGCTGGCTGGGGCTCTGAACAATTGGATCTAGTTGAAGATGTCCCTGCTCATTGCAAGGGGATTGGACTAGATGAGCTTTAGACGTCCCTTCCGTCCCAAACCATTCTATGATTCTAGGAATAAGACACTAGAGTGCTCATGTCTGTTATATGAAAAGATTAAATCCCAAATTGTAAACTCCAGAGCTTTGGTGCTAGGGCAAACATCCCTTCAATATCCAATCCAGGATCAGAGATTCCTGTATTTCCAAAGAACCTAGTAGATGTTCCTGACTCAGCTATTCCCAGCTCTATTGTCTGTTTCACTTCTAGGAAGACACAGGGGAGATTCTTTTTGCTGAGAATTTCTAACTTTATTTGAGAATTTGGTCTGTCTTTTGTCATGACCTGAACTAAGAGATATTTTACCCCCCCCCTACTCCCCCAAAATTTTAAACTTTAAACTCTTTTTTGATTATATACTGTCTCTCCCGTGAAATAAAATGCCTGTCATCTTGTCAGCAAGGCTTCTGGAAAAATGAATGATTACTGAATCACTTTGTTCTGGTTAATTCTAGCCCAGTTAGAATGGGGGGGTGTGACATTATGTCTGTCTTATATTCTTTGTTTCTGTGCTGCATGTTCTCAGTTGGAAATGTAGATCAGACAGTCATTTGACAGGCAGGCAGGTGGTACTATTACATTGGCTGTACCATATCTGTCATGGTTAATGTGCTCTCACATTGAAGTAGCTACACTTTCCCTTGCTGGTCAAGGTTTATATAGCAGCAGAGCATGTCTCCATCCATGGATCAAAACAATTTTCTGTCTTATGATTACTGCCTTGTTCCTGTGGTGGCTTATGGACTAGAATATTGATACTTGCTGCACCTAATCCTGTGAATAATAATGAAACTAATCTGTAAGGTAACTTCACAAAGAATCTAAAAGGAAATTATTCTGGCACAGTTGCTGCATAATTGACTCAGTTATCCATCAAAAACCATTTCAGGTGTCCTGGAGACACCCATCTGAGATGCCCGTGTAGAGCTGTCTGATAAGACACATGACATACAAGGGACCTGTGGCCTTATGAATTAGCAGGTGACAGTCCAGTGGGGTAGAAACTCAAGGGCATCTCTGATGGCACCTGTACGCGGGCAACAGAATCAAGCAGTGGTGAACACAGCCACAGGGATTTGTACAAAGTCTTATTCAACCTAGACTAGCTTTTGGGTGCAGTATGGCTCTCCAGACTCCATCCAGTATTTTTTGGCATGTCCTATGCTGACCAAGACATCTATGTGGGCAGGCAGACATGACACAGGACCCATGAGAGACCAAAGATTTTCTGGAGTGGGGACACTGTAGGGATGTCAAATAGCACTAGACGTCTGAACTGTGAGCAACTGAATCAGTTGCCTAAATTTTGCCCTTACTGTAATGACTTAAGTCACGTGGATCACTGGGCTACCCTTGGGCATTTATGGGGGGTCTACAGCAAGAAACTGAATATTACCCTCTGTGTTGACTTCCTCACAGTGTTTTTACCATGTAGCACAAGAGAAAAATACCAAACAATGAGTTGCAGAAAAGCTTTTCAGATTAATTCAGGATGTTTTTCTTTTCCTTAATAAAAAATATGGTGAATTTAAAAATAACCTCTGGTTCTTCTTTTGGACAGCTTCGTAAGAAAAAGCCAATACAGCGCAGAGTGGCATTTTTTTAAAAAAATTCTATAGGCTTGTTTTTCAACCTTGAATCCAATGAAGAGGACTTTTAGATGAGGGTAAATCTTTGCAAATTAAAGAGGAAATAAAAATTAAAAATTCAAGCTTTGTGTAAAATTCTTAATTAAAAAAACAAAATATGGCTGTATTCTCAGCCCTGAGAAGTGAGTATTTTATAAACTACCCCAAAGGAGAGTTTTTGGAAGTTCTAAAACACTTGTTACCATTTATTTATGTCCTTATCTTCCCCAGTGCCCTGGCTGTACTTTTTGTGTAATTTATTCTTAATTTATATGTTTTGATTGCTTCTAGACTTATCATTTGTAAATAGCAGTAAAACTGAGCAAACTGCATGGCTGTAATTTGTGTATTCTGACCTGTTACCTTAGTGTGTTGAAGGAGGAGAAATTACAAGTTCATTCAGTGTCTTATAGAATAGCAATCAATACTTCACATGCCTATAGTAATTAATTAATATTTCTCCTGGAAAGAAAGCATTTCATTTATTATACTATGTTAGTAAAATGTTTCAGGTTTTATTTACAAAAACTGAAGCTGCTGAAGACTTTCAATGTGATTCTCAGAGAGGTGAGAAGATGGACTTAAAGGATTGCTAAAAGAATGAAAACCTGTTTCTTATTTTATTTCAGGAAAAAGACAAGCTAAAATTAGTACATTTTTAAATTCATGTGGGATTCTCATTTATAACTCACAGCTTTTGTAACTACTTCATGTCTTTGAAGAGATAACACGGTGATTCTGTAATCGTGTTGCTGGAGAGATCCCTTTGAGAGAACAAAAGCAGCCAGATTCATCCTTAATATTCAACCCATCTCTTTCAGTACACCAACCTTTAGTACTCTAAGATTGAAATTTTCTCCTTTTTATCGTGGGGAGGCATGCTATCTTACTTAAAATTGTAGTAGCAGCAAAATCAGCCTTTATTATCACTTCAGTTCATCCAATACTTCCTTTCTCTGATTTTATTCATAAATCACTTTGAAACCAGTTGGTACAGGTACTGATGTTTGGCAATTGCTAAACATGGATCATTTCAGCTCTGATTCATCATAACTAATTCAGCTGAGGTATCTAATTTGGGAACCTGGTTGCCTGAGGGTCTGTCTATAATTTATGAACTTAATAATTGCTGAGAGGTGAGATGTATCAAAGCCTAATTACATAGATGTGAAGCTTTCACATTTAATATAGGTAGAACAAGGAAAAAACAAGCAAAAAAAATTTAAAAATCTCACAGTAAATTCACCTCTGAAGATTGCTATTAGTGAATGAGTTTTAATCACGCCAGCAAATCAGTGTCTTCAACAAATAACATCAGTTGCTGGTCTCGTTCCACAGCCAGTAGCAGCCTGTTTCAATCACTCATGTCACTCCAGTCACTGACAGCTCCCCTTCTCCTTCAAGCTTTCCCTTCTCTTTTCTGCTTCTACACTTTCTGCAGCTGTTTTACATTTCTACCTAAACATGTCATGTCAGATAATGAGGCAACCAAAACCCAGATGCAGCTTGCCTACTTTATATGCAGATGAGCCTAATACATACACACTTATCCCCAGGGATAGTGAAGGTCTCAAATCTTAAAGTAGGTGTCTGGGTTCCCCAGACAGCTCCTGGGAGAGGCTGGATCAACTCTAAAGCACAGAGATTCTGCCCTAGCAATCTTTCTATAGACTTCACAGGGAACATAGGTGCCCTCAGTGTGTGTGCTGAAGCAACTGAAAAATGTCTTAAGGACTCCAGAGGACTGAGGTGAAGTACTTGTGAAGCACCCAGTGGGCGCTCCTATGCCCAGAAGGGAGGGAGCCTGACAGTCACTGGGATAGAGAGAGACCCTGTTGTTCAGCCCATACAACTATGTCTGTTGTAAAACCCAAAAGGTCTTGGAATTTTCTCCTTTCCTCATGATGCTGCCCTAAGCAATGCCTGCAGATCCCTCTTGCCCTCTCCCTTTCTGTCCTTCTGCTTTCGATTCTGCGTGGCTTCCTGCCTCGCCTCTGGCAGGAAAGGTGCAGTACACTCACAGATTACAGGTACCAAAGAGTTCACACTCTATAATTCAAAAAGAAATTTTAGAAAGTTCACGATTCCCCCCAGTCTTTTAATGAGGAAAAGGTATTTTCAGGTAGCAAGTGAATTTGATTTCCAGGAACAAACCTGCAAAATAAAATATATATTAGAATAAGTACTCAATGATTCAATTTAATATTGGGTGCTACTTTCATGTTTCAGTATGATTACTTGACCCTTTTTTTTCTGGTTGTGTTAGAAGTTACACAGGATTCCAGTTAATCTTTCCAAGCTGCAGCAAGGTTTGTTACTGTAGTTAGTGCAAAAGAAAACCACAAAAGACTAAGTAGTTTTTAAAGTAAAACTTTCTTTAGTATTAATTAAAACCAAGCAAACTGAAAAGACAAATATGGATTTTTGTTTGATTAAGGGCTTTCCTATTCAGACAGAAGTGTTACATGCACAAATTTAGCTTGTTTTGCTTTTACTCTCACTGTGATTACCACAGCCCCAATTCCTGTTCGTCTCTGGTAAGATACCACATGAATAACAACAAGGAGCATTTTATATTTCTTAAGCTGTAGAATATCTATTCATAAACATGATCCTCCTTCAGATGCTGCTTTTCTCATCCTATGATATGAAATATAGCTGAATATTAAAAAAAAAAATTAATATGTGAGTCATTACCGTACACTAATATATTTAATTTTAGCAGCAACAAAATGTTTTGCTTGGGTCTTCTGCAAAGGGAAAACCCATTCTGAAAGAGGAATGGATTCTACAACAGAAACTATCTGTATGCTGAGATACAGGGATACTATACAGTTTCTGCTTTGTGATCAGATTGCAAGTCCCAGGATTTACTGGAGTTTAAAAAGTACCCTGGTGCTCATGATCTGATCACAAGGCAAAAATAATACAGTTGGCCTGTTTCTTATTCAGTTTGTTGAAGCAAGTGATTGTGACAATTGCCAAAATGTGCCATGTGACTACGCATACAATAGTGCAATTAATCATAAAGAACACCTCCTTGACAATAGCACAGCTGTCTCGATAAGGCTTTATACATTGAGACAAATCCTATGTTGAGAACTGAGAGTCACGCATATTCAAAAGGGTTTTGTTGCCTTATTTTCATACTTTTTATCTCTTACAACACAGCGAGCACATCACACTCTAGGAAGGTGGGATTAGTTAAGGCCTTAATATGATTGCCCTCAACATCCCTGAACAACAATAAGGGAAGTGATTTTTTTCATGTGTTGTGTAATAGTTTTGCAGGAGGGAGTTAAGCTCTGGGCTCGTGTTCTTTATTCTGACCTTCCTTTATTTATTTATTTATTTTAAAAATAGCCTAGATTTATTACCTAGTTTTGAATGTGAATGTAAATATCAAATAAAGCAAATAATACCCTTTTCTTCAGTTTTATTTCATATCTATTTATGGGCTGACCAGTCCTTTCAGCAATAATAGGCTAATATATTGGCATTTCTTATGTGTAATCTGAGTACCACAACAAAGAGAGACCACTAGGTGGAGATTTTACATTGCAACATGTATCTGTATATTCTAAGTTATACTTTGGGTAAACATACATTCACAGTAATAGATTTCATTTTCACTGGGAAATTAAAGTGAAGGCAGAATTTTGCTAAACTCATGATAGTCATGAAACAAGAAGCAGATCTAAAGATTTATGCTGGCAAAGGACTGGTATTTTTTAGACAGTCAGTGAGGTTCAACTTTGGCAAGGTTATACTTTTTTCTGAATGTCACACTTTAAAAATGGCTTGGTATGACAGAATAAACAAATTATGGATTTTTACCTTCACAGAAAAAGATATATTCATTTATCAAATGAAACTTTTGCATCATTTACTTATATCCAGTCAATAAAGAGGCATTTGAATACAGATCTTCTTGGGAAGAATCTCAAGCGTACTGTTTATCATTGATCTTCATAAACTAAATCGTGGTTAGAAAACAAGATGCTTTATCATATTTCATAACACAATATGTAAGTGTAAGAAAGATATGCAAATGTAAACTTTTGAGAGAATCCAAGTTTAGATTGTTACATTGCTTTGAAATTTAAAGTAGATTTTACAGAAACTACACAAGAGAAAAGATTTTTTTTAAGTTACCAGTAGCAAGACATAGCAGAAATAGTACTTTTGATACTAGCTCATTAATTTATTTGATTTATAGGCAGTAGATTCATTGATTGACAGAGAAATATGCTAAATTGAACAGCTAAAAAAACCTCCTGTGTTTATTAAATAATTTACATTTGCAGTATGATTACTGTAGTTTTCCATACAGGCTATGACCTTCTTTTCCATCTTACTGTTTCCTGTGGGAGCTGGTAAGAGTGGAAAGGTATTGTAGCTCCTGCTTCATCCATTGCTTCAGCACTCACTCTGTGAAGCCTGGTACAAACGCTACTGGTGCCAGCTCTGATGCCAGCAGCTGCCTACCATGAACTTGGCTGAAACAGCTGAGTCAATGAATCATTAAAGACACAAAGTTCTTAATTTTCTTTGTCCTGAGCCAAAGGACTAGCAGCAAAACCTTAATTTTCTTCTTGCAAAATCAAATAAAGTATTTCCCTGGAAACAGCTTTCATAAGAAATCAAGATTGTACTTTTCAGGGCTGGTGATGGAAAATGCTTATAGGACTTCATGTCTCCCTTCCACTCACTGTAAGTTCTGTCAGATATGGAATTTTCTGTTACAGTCATCACAGTGATATCTGCATGGGAAATTGTTCAAGTACCTAAATGCTATTTCAGTTTTCTAGAAGGAGATGTAAGGTTGCATCCAAGGATTTTCAATTTACATCATGAGGTCCCGGTAGGCATTCTGAGAAGAGATATAATTATAAACAATTTTACAACTTCAGGGATGTGCTTTAGATTTAACAGAAACATAGCAAAGATTAAGTACCACTACTCCTGAAATTCCCGATTTGGTAACTTCAGCAATATTTGTTGGGTGTTCATTACCTCAATGCAGGCTGCACAACCAATGATCTTCAGTAAGTGGCCTGAGGCTGTCAGGCTTTAAGCAGTAGGAATGATGAACCCAAAAAGCATTCAGCTCACCTAATTACAAACATCTACAGTGCAAAATGCACATCGTGGCTAACAACCCAAGCTCTCTGTAAAGGAGACATGTAAACATGTTCTGTGTGCAATCCTTATGGCTTGTATTAGTTGACCAGTTTACAGTGTTGATGCTATTTTGTCAGATAAATTCCACACTGAAGTGGGCCTTGCAGAAAAATGCTCACAGCATTCACTACGTACTAGTAAATCACCTAGTAAGTATCTATAGTGGCTCAATCTTTTCTGCAGTCACTTAATGCAGAGTGTCTTAGTCATTTCTTTGCTTGTAAAAGAGCTTTATGCTGGAGACCAAAGGGAACTCTACTCACAGGAGGGTTCTATTACTTGAAACAAGTTTGTTTGATCAGATGGAGAGTCATTTTGACACTTCTTTTTAGAAAGGGATTGGATATCTAGATGCAACACCCCCAAATTACCTTAGTAAGGTTCACACATCGGGAAGGCTCTAAAACACTGAAACTTCCTAAGACTGCAGTACTTTACATTCAGTGAAAGCAAATGTAATTAACACTTAAATCAAGTTTAATATCCTGCTGTCTATAAGCTACAATATGGGTAACTGAAACACAACATGTATTTGATGTACATATTAATTGATACATGTGCACAAATTAGAACATGTAAAAAACTTCCAGTGGAATAGTTTTCACTAGAGGATGCAGATTTGTTCAAGTCACTACACTTTTCTGAGAAATTGGATGTAATAGAGTGAGATTACAAATCACAGAATCATAAAACCACATTTTAGTGCAGATCAGAGGAAATATAACATCTAAACTTGCCTCTTGCTTGCCAAGACACTCCCCTTGTTTTCTGGGGCTTAAGGGAAGGGCTTTTTGGATGCCTCAACTTGACAGTCCATCTAGAGCTTTCCCAGTGCTTTTTTTAGTGTCCCACAGAGAATTCTTTTTTTTTCTTTTGTTCCAGGGTGGCATGAAAACTATACCCACTTTTCAAAAGGTTCCAGAAATATAATTACCATTTTCCTGCAATTTTATATAGCTGCAGTATAGTAGTAGCAACTGAGTTCCACATTGCATTACTCTGCTCCGCTCTGCTCTGCACGCAAAAAGCTCTGGAAGAATAAAGGAATTCCCTGAGTGCATCTATAATTCCAGATATCTCTATAATTATAATAAATATATGCATGTAGTGAAAAGACATAGAAGTGTAAAATAGTTTAAGGATATCAATAAGGACATTAGGATCAAGTTGGAATTCTTCTGATAAATCAAGATAATAAGACTTTCCATGAACCATATCAAAGATACCTGTTCATCCACTTTATTTCCTATAAAAAGTAGTAATATTTGTCAATGCTAGATTTTCTATCAGATTTTAATGAAAACTGGAATATTAATGTCTATTCGTCTGTGGGGTGCATGCGTTTTATTAATATGGGATGCAAATTTTTATTGTCTTTTCTGCTGATTCTCAGTAGCAATTATAAGCCCACATTAAGAAATCTCATACAAATGGAATATCAGAAGTGTAACAGACTATAAGCTTGAGAGTGAGATAGAGAAATAGAGAGAGAATATTGATGCAAATTATTATTAGAAGATGTGTTTGTAAAAATAACTGAATGCTAAAGTGGAATGATTTATGTAGTGGAGAAACTCATACCGAGGTACATGGTATAGCATGGAGAGTTACAAACTGTTTACAGTGACAATCTATACATGATAATGGAAATGTTCTAAGACAAGACTGAAAGTCAAAAAGTGACTGTAAAAACTAGAAAGCTTACATCAATGTATCAGATGTTGCACAAAGGTTGGACTGAAAATAGCTTACTTTCTGTATTCATTCAAGGACAGAAAAAGCATTTCTTCAAAGCACGTGTATATGTTCAGTATGGCCTGACAGTCTCTTTTAAAGAACTGTGTCCATGACCTCTTGAGAGAAGCAAAGCTGCAACAGAATGCATGTGGTGTAGCAGAGCTGAAAACGAACCCTAAGTCTCTGTTTGCTCTAAGCATTCAGTTAATTGCCCTGGCAGACAAGAAACCACCTATTATCCAAACAGATAGGGCTTACTCTCTTAGTTTTTCTCTTTGAGTCTCTAAATTCATTTTAACTTGTCTTAATTTGCTTTTCTATCAAGCATAATGCATTTAGTGCTCTGAAGGCTGCCTCTGTTCCTGACACACTTTCCAGTAATGCTGACACACAAACAACGGTGTCATCTGCTGAGTGTCCACATCCATTCTCATCAATGTCTGCAGTATTATGTGGAGCAGGTCCCCAAGACTCGTGATTTACTACCCCATGGACAGCATTTTGGCTGATGAATAGATACAAATAAAGCAGAAGCTTCTCTTTCAAAGCAATAATACCATTAACTCACCGTGTGATAAAATTCAGTCATCAAATTTCTGCCTATGATTAAATTGCTCCTCCTCTACTTACTGTTAAATTTCCCCTATTTCTCACAATGAATTTCTGAGGGGCAAAAATCAACCAAACCATAGCATAACATTCACGCAACATGTGCACAGTTCTCAATCATGTCATTGTTATTCAATATACTTTAATGAAATAAGTCTATAAATTGATTGCACACTTGGTAGCGCAAACAAGGAATGTTGACCCTTTCAGTGACTGTGGTTCTAAGAACACTTTTGTTTGAAGCAGAAAAAGTGAAAGGTTCTCTGCAGATGTCCAAGTTGTGCAAAAGCTCTCCTTTGCAATAAGACAGATCCAGAGATTTCAGCACTAGTTAAAATTGGTTTAGTGAAAGCCCCTAGTGGAATCAATACTGCTTGAAGCAGTTGTAACACACATAATTAAGGCACATTTCAGGTGATAACAGAATATTTTTTTTTTATCTTATTATTACTTCTCCCAGGTCACTGAGAGATGGCTTGCTTTACTTAGCTTCAAAATCACTAAAATATTACTGCCTGAGAGCTCAGTGGGAGCACAGCTGTTGTTCACATATTGCATAAGAAGGAAGAGATGAAAAGAAAAAAAACCAAGTCAAATGAATCACAAGCACTCAGTATTAGTAAAAAATTTTGGAAAATAAAAAAAAGAATCTTTACATTTCTGGATCCCGTTTCAATGAACACACACAGCAAAACATACACAAAGTTATTGCACACAGATCTAAGTTTTCATAACTAATCTTTTCCATCAATGCATCTTTTCTAGTTGTGAAAATAAAAATTTGGGGTTATATCAGATTTTACATAGAAAAAAACTGGACAGATTCAAACTACATGTCAAAGAGTTATTTGATGAATTACAAGAACTGTTGTCATAAAATTTTGAACATGCTGTGGACTGTCCACATGAACCATCCATGACTGAACAGTGAGCAGGATTAAAGCAACACTGCAAATTAGATACTGTCCACTTGTGAAATTTATAAAATCTACCAAAAAATAGCACTGTCATAAGGTTTTCACATTAATCTAAAATGTGCTTAATTTAGGATTCCTGTATCTACCATAGTAGATACACCATAGTGACAGACTCTTCATCCGTGGTGTTCCACAGGAAAACACAGGAAATAACCTTTACAAGGTTATTCTTTTCCATGGCAGAAAAATGACTCACACTATATTTTACACTGAGTAGTTGTATGACACTTAAATAGGATTGATTGTGTGATTTATAATAGGTGGGGGGTTTCTATTGTCATTGGTACTCTTATTAAGGACTGGACTGTAAATTCCTTCCTGACACCAAGAAACAGCCACTCACTGAAGGGGTCCTACAGCTCCTGGGAACAGTTGTTCATCATAAAAAAAGAAAAGGCTGCATTTAAATATTTTATCCTTAAATTTGTCATTAATAGAATCTCTAGGCAGTGACACAAAAAGTCTGAAACTGCTGTCCAAGATACCTGTTCTATCAGCTACATCAGATGATCCTTCTGGGCTTATCAATTCAAACTGATAAGACTTATTCAAATGCTGAAATTTCAGTCATTAGTGTTTTAGTCACTAGTTTGTCTAACTACCATCCATTACAAAGTTACAGCTCTGGTTTGAAGAACCTTTTTTCCACTTAGTAGGATGCCAGTTTTATTTCTCCAACATGTCCCAGATGCTGTATAGTTACCTTCAACAGGTCTTGGCATGTAAGGATAACTATGTGAGGTTCATTCTGGCTGAAAGTCTTTGTGTCTCAGTGGCCTATTGGGGAGAGCTTTTGGGGGAATAAATGCAAAAAAAGGGAGCTGGTTATTGCCTGCCATTAGAGGGCAGTAAAACACTATCTTTTTATACAGTATTTATTCACACTAATTACTAAGGGCAGTTTTTGAAGGTTAACCAGCCATTCAGATATCAACAGTATTCATAATCAAGTGATGTTTTCCATTCTTTTGAAGTAGACTCACGTATTTGTTCTAGGAAACAAAGTACGTACCTAGTGAAGCCTAAATAGCCTGTAATCAAGACCCATTTTACACCACAGATGTTTTCCTCAGAGACATGGCACAGATGAGGGTTTCCCAGGCGTAACTGCATCCTATGACATTCCCGAAGCTGCTCTGCTGAACACATAAATTCGTAGACACATTTAAGAGGAGGAAGAAAGTCAGGAGCTGATCAGGCATTCTCTGTGGTATTTCTGTACCACTTAGAACACAGTTTTGTGAGGGCTTTGAGGACTTGTCCACACAAGAAAAATCTCTCTGATATATATCTCCTTCCCTATGTTTTTTCCTTCCACCTGTGATTAACCAAGGCTTTTAAGCTGGAACCTGTTTAGTATGGAGTGTGCACTGCCTTGGGGTACCCAAGTGTCATCTTGAGTTCAGTCCCTCAGTGGAGCCATCAGAACTAGTCTGGTTTGGCCAAAAGGAACAGAGAATAGTTCAAAATAAACAAAGATATAGGAAAAAAAGTAAGAGTTGTTTTGGTAACAAATTATTTTCAACTTTTATTTCTTCAATCAATCTTTTATTTCTTCAATGAAGTAATGAAAGCAGTATGTTAACTTATGTAATGAAAAAGTGAGTTATTGTATGATTTTTATGAACCACATTATCTTAAACCAAGTGTTGAAAACATAATAAAATTTATGTTAAAATAAAAACTTTACATGAGTAGAATTTCCTTCATCAATAATAAAACATAGTTTAAAATAGCAATTTTAAAGTAAAATTCAGTACATTGAAACACTGCATATTACACTCGTTTTGTAAGAGGGTGTCTACAGAACAAATAAACACATTCTCTAATACTTATTTTCTGGCTCTAACAGGCTGGCAACTTTGAAAACTTATTTTTTTGTTTCCAATATATTTTCTGTTTCAATTCTTATTTTGATTACAATATAGCCTGTCCTATGTGTATTAACAGAAAAAAAAAGATATTTTCTTAAAGAACTTTTCGCAAGCTGAGAAATTATAATGCATGAGCTAATTGCAATGAGAACCATTTATTCACTTCTCTGTGATGCTTCAGGAATTACTAAGAACAAGAGAATAGTTTATCATTAAAAAATAAGTTGTGCAGGAACTGAAAAATCTTAATTTTGGAAATTTTGTGTAAATTAAATACTTTAAGTTCTAATTGTATTTTGTTAAGAACTTTTCTCATAGAAGCAATTTCTGAGGCAATAATTTCTGAGATCCAAAGTGCTCTATCAAGTGTTTAATTTTAATATGCTGATACTGAGAGGATTTTCTTGACCAAATTATCACAATTTTGTTGCAATAGAGAAAAATTTATTAAAACTCAGTTGCTAGGTTAAATGCTTATTTTTTTAACCTAATATGTAGAAAATGTGTTATGACACCAGTGTGAAGCTTTCTGTTTACAATAATGATTTATTACATCAAGCACTTTTCCAAAAAGTATCAGTTTATCCTGTATTCATACATTCAATGAATTTTATTTCCTCAAAATTTAGAGTAACTTGGTTGGACAATTCTGTCATTTTATGAAATCAAATTTCCTCATGTGCTGTGACCACTTTTTCTCCTAAAAATATGTTTTTTTTCAAAATCGTGTAAGTTAAAATTCCTTACTGATTCCTTACTTTAGATGAAATGCCTTGATTATTCCTTAATGTGAAAGAAAATTTGTTACTGTGTCCCAAAAGGCGGTCAGCTTTATAAAGAATTAAGAATGAAACAACTTTACCTTGGATTTCTAGAGGAACAAATATAGAGGAACAATACGGAGCAGAAATAGCATTGCTGACAGTCTGAAGTCAATAAGATTAAGAGAAGGGCAGTAGGATGTTTATGGCCATTGAGCAGTACTTAGGCTCTGGACACCTTTGTAGCTTTCTCATAAAGAAAGCTCCAGTTCAGCTTCATGTGGCATTAAGCATGCCCACAATCTGCTGATTCCTACTTCTGGAGGAGAAATTATTTAAACCATTGGAGCAGTTTTGGTCTGGCTTTGGGATTACTACTGCTCTCATCTGAGAAAGAGTGTAAGGGATTTTAATTTTACTGGATTCATGAGTGATTTCTGACAAGGTAATTTGACGTTATGGAATAGGTTTCTTTTATAAAAATAGTAAGCTACTTTATAAGGGAGATGGAAATTTCAAGTTTGATGTTATTATATTGCAGCTAGGATTACAAAAATGTCAGTTTGATTTTTCAGATCGTGTAAGTTTGGAGCTGGCTGTCCGCCAAATTGCCGAGACCCAGTTAAAAAGCCTACTGCCCAGAGAGGGAGGAAAAAACCCGAACAGCCAAAGCTACACCACAAATACATATTTACAATTATATATACAATTTGAATATATTGTACACATGATAGGGAGCTCCCGAGGAGGAAAAAAGGGAAAAGGGAAGAGGAAACAGGTATTAAAAACAACCCACTAAAACAAATATCCTCCAAATATACACCGTTACTATAGAGCTAGCAAATAAATACAAAAAAACCGAATTAAATACTTCCCTGAACAAGACAGCAGAACTGTGTGAAGCACCAACCAACTCCCTCATGCCTCCCCGAGGGACCAGAGATAACAACAGGTCCAAGCAGACAGGCCCTGGGCTATACAAGCAAAGACCGTCTGTGGAGAGACTTGTCGTCTTCAGCCACTGGAAGAGGGAAGAGAACAAGCTCTCTTATCTGCGCCTTTTTATGTGTTGTGTTACGGAAGGGGTTGATATGGAATACTTCCTTAGATTTCTGACCTCGTTGCTAAGGAAGGCCTAAAAAATCCAAAAAACCAACCCACTACACAGATACAATGCCATCTAAATTCAAATATCCAAATACTTAAACGTGTAATCAAACAGTTCGTGGAGTTGGCCTGTGGAATTCAATTGCTTAGTTGTCTCCCAGAATGATTTGTGAAATGACAGTTTCTCAAAGAAAAATCATTACCTCTTTGCTTTAATTATTACTCTGGAAAGTTAGTAATCTTCTGCCCCATGTTATGGCAGCCTTATATATGTTCCTCCCTTAATAAAAACCCTTTTTCCCCAGAAAGAGGATGTAATGGTTTTGAGTCTTAGGCCTTCCTTCCTGGTAACCGAGGAAGTATTCCACCCTATCCCTTTACGTTAACAGAGGTATAAATAAGACGGAGAGAGGGGCCTCTTCCTCTCTTCTGGCGAACTTGGGAGACAGCAGGTCCCTGCAGTTGGTCTCACTTATCTGGGAGCTGAGGCCTGCTCAGGTTTGTTGTTTGCCATGTGGGAGGTGGAGTGTGCTGGCCGTATCTGGTGTGATCCTGCTTTTTCAAGGAAAGTATTGATATTTCATTTCGCTAGTTCTTTATTTTGCTAGTTTCCAGGTTTTGATTATGCATATCTGTTTTATTTTTGTCCCTTTTTGTCCCTTTTCCCTCTTTCCTTTTCCCTTTCCCTTTTTAGGGGTTGTGCATAGTATTCTCACTGTATATGACTGTGATATATGTAAAAATATATATATTTTTTGGTATAATTCGGTTGGTTTTGGTTTCTTTCTGTTTCTATAGGTTTTTTTTCCTTTGCCCAAAGAGGAAAGGAGGGAAAAGGCTTTTGCTGGGTCTCAGAGATTTGGCAGGAAGCCACCTCCAAACTTACACAGGTTTTTTTTTTGGTAGCAGAGGATGGTTTGTTTTGGTTAGCTTGGTTTGTTTTGAGAACAAAGACATGTAGAAGATCTTTGATTACACCACTATCTGCGTTTAAAATTATGCAGGACAGACACATTGTATTAACACAAATATATAATTTGTTGTAGGTTTTCAGTGCTTTTAACTAATGTGTCGCTAGTGGCACTGTGGTTAGTCATGGTATATTTTGATTTAAATGGGGAAATCAAATGCAAAAAGACCACAATGCATTCACATAAAATCTCTCAAAAAATCACTGGTAACTTTTGTCTAAAATACTTCAGAATACATGACTAGCAGAGCTAAAAGGATGAATGCAAAATGCTCAGAAACATGGACTTCAAAATGCAATGTGTATGTGTAGTCCACTCCATAAGATTCTGAATATAAATGTTTTGAGCCATGTACATACTTAGATACATTTTTAAGCACTGCATAGTACTAAGTAGATAACACGTTCAGGCTACGTGCTTGTCTCTGCACAGATGAAAAAAGTAACCTGCGTACAGCGGGCTGCAGTAGAGACCTCAGACTTTTTATGTGGTTTTTTTGTGTGGCCAGATTCTCATGACTGCCAACATTTCTTTTGATTCCATGTGATCTTCCTTTTCTCCTTTTCAAAGCCACACGTAGGCAGGGAACAAGAAAAAAAGCTACTAAGGACTGAAAAGACCTCTACTTTTGTGTTCTGGAAGAGCTGTTGTTCAGAGGGAGATGCAAAATAACAACACAGTGCCAAGGAATACAGAGATTCAACTTCTGAGGTCAGTAGTTCTTCAGCTAAAACCTGTATATGAGGGAAAGGTGTGGGCTGAAGCCAGCTCACAGAGGAAATGCAGAGGAAGCCTTTCCCCACTTGATGGGCCATCTAGGTTGCAAAGAGTGCTTCTAGAAAGCTCAGCGACTAGAATCACAGAATCACAGAATCACAGATTATGCTGAGTTGGAAGGAGCACACAAGGAGCATCAAGTCCAACCTTTAGCCCTGCACAGGACCCTCCTTGAGTGCCTGTGAGTATGTCCAAACACTTCTTGAACTCTGTCGGGCTTGGTGCTGTGACCACTTCCCTGGGAAGTCTGTTCCAGTGCCCAACCACCCTCTGGGGGAAGACCCTTTTTCTGTTATCTAACCTAAACCTTTCCTGACACAGCTTCAGGCCATTCCCTTGGGTTCTGTCACTGGTCACTACCAGAGAAGAGATCAGTGCCTGCCCCTCCTCTTTCCCTCATGAGGAAGTTGTAGATTGCAATGAGGTTTCCCCTCAGTCTCCTCTTCTCCAGGCTGTACAGACCAAGTGACCTCAGCCACTCCTCACATGGCTTCCCCTCAAGGCCCTTCACCATCTTCGTTGCCCTCCTTTGGATGCTCTCTAAGAGCTCAATATCTTTCTTACGTTGCAGTGCCCAAAACTGCACACAATATTCAAGGTGAGGCTGCACCAGTGCAGAGCAGAGCAGGATAATCACCTCTCTCGCCCTTCTGGCCTGATGCCCCCCAGGACACAGTTGGCCTTCCTGGCTGCCAGGGCACTGCTGACTCATATTCAACTTGCCGGTGACCAGGACCCCCAGATCCCTTTCTGTGGCACTGCTTTCCAGGATCTCATTCTCCAGTCTGTACAACCCAGGAACAGAATCTGGTACTTCCCCTTGTTGAAATTCATATGGTTGGTGATTGCCCAGTCCTCTAATTTGTCAAGGTCTCTCTGCAGGGCCTCCCTGCCTTCAGGGGAGTCAACAGCTCCTCATAGTTTTGTATCGGCTGCAAACTTGCATAGCATCCTGTCCACTGCTAGCACAGAAGAGAGAGTTACGATGGTTGAAAAGATGCGGCATCCTGAATCGGAGAAGGCAGATGTAAAAATTTAGCCAATTAAAGTTGAAGAACAGGAATCCAGTCCACCATTTAGGTTATCAACAAACACAGTGCTCCAACACTTTCAACACCTATCAGACTTGCAGGTAATGCCTCGGAAGAAAACACATTTTCCCTATAGTTAAAATCCTATCTCTTAACATTGTATGAACTCCATTCTGAGTTAATGAGTACACTATCATCTCAGCACTCCTTGCAAAAGACATTTCACAGTGCTGTCATCAGGTACTTTTCTTGCTCAGATAGTACAAGACTGGCCTGAGGCCTGCTGTGGCACTATGTTGTCTTCAGTGTCTTGGTTTACTATTTTAATAACTCTCCATGTACAGGGAAGAGTGACTTGTTTTCATGCTTCACTATAACCTGAGCAATGTCACCTTAAAACAATGTTTGTTTTCTCCATTCAGTTGAAGTTGCATTTATCTAGTAAAAATAATTTGAAACACAAAATATAGCACTGTTTAAAGTAAAAGGGAAAGTAGAATAATACTGTGCTGAAAATGACACATATATGAGTAATTTCTGAGGAAGTTTAATTTTCATTCATTGTTTTCAGGAGTTTTTGTGGGGGACCCTTTTTTTTTTCTGAGATGTCAGGAATACACTCTAAGAACTGCTCACCAGCCACAGAAGGACAGATTATCGAGTCATTATTTCCATGAAAGCCAATACAAAATTCTAGAGAAAGCCTTTGTAACATCAGGCAAATGAAGAGATGAATCCTCTGTCTCCCCAAATGCTGAAGTAGCTAACTTCATTGACTGTCCTGTCAAAGCATTTTGAAACCTCAATTATTGGAAATAAGAAAAAAAAAATGGTTTTGCCTTCAGATAAAAACAAAAGCAAGAGGTTATAAAAGTGAATTTGTTGCATGTTGAAAATGCCTATTCATTTTTGGTATATCCAAGTAAATTGTAAGAGACACAATGCCATAGGGACTTCTGTGGACCTTTTTTAGTCCTTTGTAACTGACAACAGGTGTTGTTGTAGAAAAGTGAAGTCTCTGTTGAGATTATTACTGGTTTACATGCTGTATTTTATCTTAATACAAATTCAGTATTGCTTCACAGCCTGAGTTGTTCCAGATTGAACTGCTGCTTGATCCCTTAACTAGAATTCCCATGTGATTACACTCCTATATGCAATTCCTGCAATTCCAAACATCAGCATCAGTGTCTGAAGCTGCATTTTAGTGTATCACTGTTTCAGTGATAATGCTGGAGAAGTGTTCCTCCTGTCTTCTGCAGTTGCTTATTCCTTCCTTCATTTCAATGTGCAGCTGCAGCAGTTGCCTGGAGGCTGCACAGTACCAGTGAATTGTTCAGCACCGCTGTTCTATGGTACCCTGGCAGAGGCCTCTGTCAGTGAAGCAATGGTAAGTGTCACAGCTTCACACTGCATGTCTAAACCTTCTGGGTGTTGTGCAGAGTGGCACTCAGGACAAAGGGAATTCTCTAGAATTCATGTACATGGCTGTACCAGACCACTGCTTATAATGGCACAGCAAATTGTAGATAAATACTTCTCAGTAGACTATTAATTCAACCCATAGTTCAGCCTCTTTGGAATATATCCTGAGTTGGAAGGGCCTCACGAGGATCATCAAGTCCAATATTAAGTCTTTCTTATAATTGACTGAAGAAATAGCATGTGGAGATGAGGGGTAACTTGCATAAGAAAGTGGAAGGAAACATCAGTCTGAGAAGGTTGTTACTGTAAAGGATGCACAGAGTGCAGGGAGGGTGTGGCTGCCCACTGCCCCTTGGTTGTTCGTCTGGGCTCCCTCAAGCCCTGCTGGGCTCCCTCAGTTCCACCTGCTTCTCTCTGGTTGAAAAAGACCACTATTTAAAATCACCATTTTACACAAGAAAATATTCAGTCCTCCCTCTCCCTGCCCTCCCCAAGAATAGTGTCTCACAGCTACCAGGAAATCCCTGTCTGGGCTGAGGCTTTCCGGCCAGCCAGGGCTGCAGGATGTCAGATGTTCAGCTGCAACTGGGTGCCTGAGCTTTCCCACCACTTCCTTCAGGGCAAGGCATCTCACTGGATGGGCTCCCAGGCATCAAACAGGAGGTCCAGCATCACCTCCTCAATGGGTTTCAGGGAACCAGCTTGGAGAAGACAGCTTGTCATTGTGACTGAAACACGAGTCCCAGGTAAGCTCCTTTTAAACTCCTGGTTAATTAATCTAATAAAACTAAATTTGAACACTGGCCTTTTAAAAAGCTGAGTTATCTTCATTTGTATGTCTGAAAATGCACAAAATGCTGTCCCTGTCAAAAATGAGAGACAGGAGCATACAGGCTTTGTGATACTCTCGAACGGAATTTTCAGTATTGAATATAGATCTTTGCAGTAATGTTTGTGACAGCCATATGCATAAAAATTTACCAGAACTGTGAAAAAATAGAGCTTGAGGAATTTGAGTTGTCACCTAGCCTGAAAGGAGGAATGAAAGCAGCACTCGTACTTCTTGTGATGAATGATTCACAAGTCAGCCCTGTCCTCGACCTCACCTGTAATGTTTCAGAGCTGTTGCCTTGCATAAGTGATGCTGCTGGCAAAGGCAGCGGCGATGGTAGTGGTTTCATCTGTGAGGGACTGAAGACCCTTCCCACTCACTGTGAGAGATGCCCAACAGCAGCTACCTGCCTAACCTGTAACAAAAAAATGGATCCAACAGGGTAAGTCTGTGCTGTACCAACACAGCCTCTGCATCCTGCTTAAGCTATTCTCCTGTGCCTGGCTGTGCAGTACATAAAAGATCTAGGCTGATGTTTCAGGGGATAGAGGCCTTTATGTTCACAACTGTGCTGTTAGTTAGTTTGTCTAGAGACTTTAAGGTGGGGAGCAAAACTGTTAATTAATTAGGAATATTCACAGGTCCCCAGTAGATGTTTTTTTCTTTAATTGGTTGTTGTGTTACCAGGCTGCTTAATGAAAGTGAGGCTTCTCCTTAAGGCCAAACAACTGACCTAGTAAATTGGGCTGGCCCCTCTTCTCCACTTCCACAGTCACATCTGCTTTGTCATCTAGCTCTGGCACAGCATGGTCACTCTCTGCAAGAATAGTTTTCTGCTGGTTTAGTTTCCTTTATGAGCTCAGTATGGGTCTGCAAGCACAAGGGAAGCAAGAGAGCTGGTGCAAACATGAAGCCAGGGGCAGGTAGGGGTAGACAGGACAGGCTGTTCCAACCAGAAGTTACTCTAAGATCTTTCTCTGGCTTGGAGATCAAGGATTATCAAAGGAGACAGGGAGAAAACCTCTCAACACTTTTTTAGCCAATCTTTGTTGATGATGAGTTAATTAAAAAAAGGGAAAAATTTCTGTATAAGGAGAGGCAGAATCTGACAAATTCACAAAGCAGCAGAGAAGGCTGACAAAGCTGGGAGCTGCCCATTTTCTGAGTGAAATTTGGACTTCCCTAGGTGTTGCAGGGTGGAGGAGGACTCTCCCCAGGGTTGGCACTGACTTTACTCCATTGTACAAATAACAAGTATGGACAAGGAATGTATTTTATGAGAAGCTGACTGGTCAGGAAGGTAGGGAAAAAACAGATGGGGTGGCACTTGGCACACCCCAAGATTATGTTGTACTTCCAGAACTGCAGGTAGTAAGCTCCCTCCTACTCCAGAAAGGGGTCAACTGGCAGCAGAAACTAATTTAAGAACTACCTTTTTGTTAGTATTCACACATGCCAAGAAATTAAGGAATAGTTTAGGCCCACAAAAACTTGTTTAATCCATATCATCATTGAAAGCATCTAGCTTGTAGCTTGGTCTTCAGTTTGCTAGCCTGAACTGTGAAGCCCAGAGAGGAGGTGTGCTGGTAGACAGCCAAAGCCCAGCCCACAGTAGGAAGTGTTAGCACTGGGATGTGAGCTGGGATTATTTAGGCAATAACTGGGGGATCCGCAGCCTTGAAAAGTCAGTGGAGATGTACAGATTTTGCTGACCATTATTTGTGAATTCCTAACCAGATGGTGATGTCCAATATCCAAGACTGAATTTTGGGTTGATATTTTTTTGGTTGATTGGTTTGGTTTTTAAATTTTGCACAGTGTATAAGCAAGAAAAGCTGCAGCCTGCCCTATCAGTTCCAGGCTGAATGTCACATTATCCTTTACTCAGTCAGAGCTGATTAGGTAGAGTCTTGTAAGTGTTTTTGTAAAAGTCGCTGCAAAGGTCTCCTTTTCTAACTTAAGGGTGTAGTGGCTGGAAACAAGCCAGGCTTGCAGTGCCTCTTGCAGAACATTACACAGCACGCAAAACTCACTCTAGCTGAGCTGGAGGAGTCTGTGAGCGACTTTCAGGGCCTGCCATAGATGGTGCTGCAGGTCCAGTTTGGGGGGGGGGCTTGTACACCTGCTTTGCCTGGCAGAACCTGCAAAGTACTATCTAGTAAATGCTTCAGAATACCACAGTACAGGTTTACTGACAAGCAGAGAGCTGCCAGGTCTGAGGAACAGTTACTTGCTGCATTATACAGGAGTGCTAGGTGATGTAGAAATATTCCAGGCATGCTGGTGTAATGATAGGTTTGTTTTAAACCTGGTCAGTGATTGCTAAGGAACAAAAAATTCCCTCCCTGAGACCTGCTGCTGAGCAAAAAGGCTTATTTGGTGCATTATTCTGTGCAAATGGCATGCAAGGAACCAGCAGAAACCCACAAAGAATGAGGGAATAGGATGAATTCAGTGCTGCAGTGCTTACAGTAAATTAAATACTACTGGGCTGAGGTTAGGTACAGTGAATTCCAACCCAAATTTAATGAAAATGGTGGTCACTACACTCGGAAAAATGAACTTGTACCCTCTGACTGAATTGCTTCAACAGATGTTGCTTTTTCTTTTCTTATAATTGCTGTGTTCAGGTTAAAAACATGTGATATGAATCACAGTAATGCTTCTCCATATATTGCATAAGCTTTTGGTTTACTGCCAAGAAGACATGTAATGAAAATTAAAAATAGAGTTATTATAAAAAAAAATAAATCTACATGCATTACTGCTGACATTTGTTAAAATAAGAAGGTACATGAAAAATTATTTATAGATTTTGTGAGTTAGAAAAGGAAATGAAATGCAATCAAAATTGGACACATAGGGAAATATTTTTATGGAATATGATAATAAGTGAAAACATTTGTGACACTAACTTAAAGATAAGAAACATTCAAAGAATTATTCAAGGATTTAATACAATAGAGCCGTGTACTTAGATTTAAAATATAATTGTCTACAAATGTAACACATTTAAATGTTTTAAAAATATATTCATCTGAAAACAGTCAGAATTGCTGGGAAACTGCATAGCTCACCAAGACACCAGACACTTCAAAATGAAAATAAGGCATAAACAATGTCTCTGTGGTAGTAAGAGTAGTTTATTTTTACGAAGTAGAAAGAAGTTCTTCGGAACATGTATTACCTTTGGAAACAAAACCTAGTGGGCAAGATCTTTTAATTAGAGGTTACCCCTGTCTTTGGAGTCTATGATTCATTTTGGGACTTGACTAAAGCAGAATAAGTTGGGTTGACTTACTTTTTCCTGAATTCTAATAATAAGAGTGAGAAAATGAACAGACTCTTGAAAAAAACTAAAAATAAAACACTGCAAGGACCAAACTGAGATTACAATTATAATTTAATCAATAGGCTAAATTGATTACCAAATTAACACAACAGGTAATTAACACAAACTTTGTGGTTGACTCAGGTGAGGTTTGTATCATTTTGCTTTTAGATTTCAACTTCTTCTACCTACATACCTTCCCAGAGCTTTAGCTGATATATTACATTTACATACCAGAAGAAGGTTTGTGTTGAATATAAAAACTTTACATAATATAGGAATTCGTACTGGTCTTAGACATTTGTCAAGGAAATTTTTCTGATTCTTTTCAAGGAAACAAATTTATGAGGGCCTTAAATGATGATGCTTTAACACTTAAGGCCAGAAATTATATAGTACAGTACATATAATTAATATGCAAGTCATATCCTTCCAGAGTGAGATACAGACACCTATAATTAAAGCTTTATATGAGTTTTATGGAAATTTGGACTCCCTCAGATGACAATTCCCAGCTCATTAATTTGAACTCAGAATCAATGTGATTAGCACACAGCTTCTAAAAAGATACACGGAAAAGAGAAGATTTCAACTCCCATGCCTTCTAGTGTGTGAGTACCTTATTTCAGATATGTTGAAGCATCTCCATTTATCAACCTTCTGATAGGTTTCAGAAAGATACTTGTAAACAGCTCTGCACTGAACCGCACAAGGCTTTCCCTTTCAAAACCCATCTGAAGGAGGAAGAGGAGCAGTGACATCATTTTATGTGATGGCCAACGTGATATGTGGGAAGGAGAAGGCTTCCACTCTTCCTACTCCTCAGCTTGCTCTCGCAGGCGTATTGAATCACAAGGCTAGTGATCTCAACAGACCAGGTGGAAAGCAGCTTCCAGCAGCTTCCAGCCATGTCTTTACTAGCAGGTCAAACAGCACCCAGACATGTTCTTGAACACCAAGATCAAGCAGTAAAGAATGGCCCACATTTATGCCAGTAAAACCATACTCAGTAAACCCTGTTTAAACAGACTGGTGGCATCCAAGCTTTGTACCTGGAATGATTCCTGTTAGATGCTTGAATACCTTGCAATATTTTTATTTTTATGCTCCTTTCCTCAGTATCAACTGTGTCATAATGAATGTACGGAATAGTTATTTGTTTTACATTAGGTTCCTTGAGACTGTGTGTCTGACTTGAAAATAGATAAATTCATAGATGAGATCTTTCACATCTTTGGAAAGCCTGAGAGCCAAGTCTGTCAAGTTAGACAGTTAATCAAGAATATCCTGTGTATGATCTTTGGTTTGACTTTTAAAAACATAACCAATAAAGTTCAACCCTGAACCCCTCATATGTAAATTTTCTTCTGATCCTTCTGTTAATTTTTCCTTTACAGTATAGGAAATTAATCCAGAAGGCAATTTGCAGCTGTTCAGTTTTGACAGACACAAGATGTGTATGTCCCAGTGAAAAGGTTATCTGGAGGAGGTTGTTAGGTGGTTTTCAGGAAAAGCTGTCACAATTCCCTAGCTCCCATCAAGTCTTTGGCTGTTTTTAAGTTGTTGAACCGCAGAAAATCAGTAATTAAAAATCACTGTATCTAAAATCCTCTGCTTGTCATTCCTTCCAGGAAAACACGTTCACTGTTCATGTATCATGTTGTTTTCCTAAATGCACAAGATTCTGACAGATATTTACCTAGCAAGCAATTTTTCTTGGAAAACTGAATTTGATGTCAGTTAAAAATTGTATTAATAATACTCTTTTCAATGTTTATATATTCCTCTTAGTTCCTTTAGAAGAATGTTCCATTTACCAAGGTGTAGGGGCCATTTGTCTAACTTACCATTTGCAGGCACTTAAATTCGTTTGGATGGGTTAGTTTGCCTGCCTAAATTCTCTTTATTTCTTCATGTGTGCTCATGTAACACAAATATTGTATTTTCTGCTTTTATTAAAACCTCAGAAGTTTCATGATTTCTTTCTCCTCCATTCTGAACCAGTGTAGTAATTTGATTAAGTGCTAAAAGTCTGGTGACACTTCAGAGAACTGTTTTGTTGGCTTGAGAATGCCACATCATAGTCATTAAAGTTAGCAAGGCTACTAATTTCCATTTTATATCTAAAATCAGTCAGCTTCTACAAAGAAGACTCTCATTGCACATCTCAAACATACATTAAATTGGTAAAAAGATGGTCTCAAAAGCTTCAAACACTAACAGTTTTCTCCTTCAGAAATGACTCAGAGGTAATTCCCAGTACAATGATATGCGGCACTTTTATGGGTGCTTTCTCATGGTGCATTAGGACAACATACACATGCAACCCTTTTCAGCATAGACTCTGTAGGTTGTACTTTTTTCAGTAAAAAGGATGATAAGAATAATAATAGAAAAGAAAAAATGTTGCCTGTGGCAAACAAAAGGGAATCTATGAAGTGTGTTTATTATTTATGACAGAAAAATCTGGAGGTGAATGAGCTCTCTACTTTTCTAGTCAAGTTCTCTATTTTACTTCTAGCCCCACCCTTGCTCCTTCAATGCAAACCTGCTTTCTGTTGTCAGAAAAAAAAAGATCAAACTTTGTTTAAAAAAAAATGGCTAGGACATTTTTTTGTGTGTGTTTAAACATTTGTTTACCTTGGCTTGTGGTGGTACAGCTGTCAGCTGTACTTCCTTCTGGTCTCTTGAAATTTTGTTTGATGAATAGGTTCAGACCCACGCCATTCAAGAGCCTGCTGGCCTATAGAAAAGAGGATACAGAACTTAATAATGCACTGAAACACACACATAAATGTTGAAAACATACTGAGCTTCTAGAAGGAGAAATACTACCTTTCCAAAAGAAGTTCAGCATCAAATCCTGTTTCCCATGCCAGATTGGGAGCCATGCAGCAGAAACAGGGAACCATCTTCCTTAAAATTTCTGCTGCAGTTGGTAGATGCTCTCCTTATTCCTGCAATCAGTACATGTTTCCTGCCAACCTCTCTGTGTGTCCGATCCTATCATGCCCTGTACACTGATTACATTGAGATGAAGCTTGTGTGGGAGCAGACTGCAAGAGGTCAGCACAGTAAGCCCAGTCCTGGATGGTCTCCAGTGCTCTTGGAGGTACTATGCCTAGCTCAAGCCTCCACCGTGAGTTCTTCCCACAGTGCCTCATATAGAATTCCTTGCTGTATTTCCAGAGCTACTGGAAGTTTCTGTTACTTGAATGTGTCAATTGCACTAGAAAAATCAACACATATGTTTTGGGTTCTCTAATTATTACAGACACATGGATGACTGTGTGATTCTGACTCCATAGCCAAACTTGAGAGACTGGGAAACATGAATAGATGTAAATGCAATCTTAATTAAGAAGTTTTATTTAATCTTTCTCCCCTAACATATGGTAAAGATTACTGGAAAGAAGATTTGGAAGCCTGTTAGGAGAAATTATGAAAAGCATGTTAGAGGAATCTAGGTGGCTTAGAGTGGAGATGCTTAAAGACAATAAGCAAGCTAATTTTTGGACTGTAGCATTTTCAGAGCCAGCGTGAACATGTGTGGTGAAGAGTTTTCGTATTTTCCCATAAAAGTATATTATTCGCTTCCTCAGTTGGCTCGTATGCTTAGGGTGACTCCCAGTTCAGTTCATTGCAGTTCACCTTCAAATCCCAAAGCTGCACTTTTCAATGAGTATTCTCATAAAAGAGAGAGAAAAAAAGAGAGGAACATTCTGTGATTTACCAGAGACATCAAAATATAGCACATTTTGTAGATATAATGTCAGACTAGACATTCTATCAAGCTGTCCACATCTTTATCATGATCTCTACATTCCAAGAATTCTGAAAGAAAAATTGACTCATTTCCCAGCATAAAATCATCTTACATCCAAAATGGTGTTGTGTTGGAGGAATATGACATGCTCATAAAATAAGTGACAAGTAATAAAATGGTTTTCTGAAATGTGCCTAAGTATAAATGCAAAAGAGAAGATACCACACAGCTATCTAAATCAGTTGTTATTTTGCATATGATTCACATGTACATGCATGTTTATGCACCTTGTGTATAAATCCCCATTGAGTGAAATGTGAATATAAACCTTAATGCATAATTATCAAGTTTTAACAAACAAGATATGGTAATAAAGCACCAAGCAGTTGAAGAGGCATAAATCTCTCATGGCAGAGGTGAGTGACTGGGGATGGCAGGAAGAAAGAGAGAGGGAGGAGAAAAACAACAGCAATCACTGTAAAACAGTAACATGAACTTGTAGCCTTTAGGATGAACTAGGACCTCATTCTACTAATGCCAGAGGTATTGTAAAAATCTTCCTGCTTTGGAAATTAAGGTCAGAGATGTTAAAAATGCTAATAAAAATATTGTCCTTATTTAAACTGGGCCGTTGAAATTACATTTGCAGAATTTAATAGTGAATTATTAGAAACTGATTCACTTTTAAAAAAGGGAAAAGCACACCGTGCTGAATATGTAAACTAGGTCAGCTCTCATTTAAATTCTGTATTGCTGAGAAAAGGACGCCAAAGGGAATGTGATTTATCACTAGATCCATCTGGCAGATCATAGCAAAAAGCTAGTGTTTTAATTACATTGCTTTGTCAAATCATAAAAATCACAGAAATGCGTAGTGAAAGGGACCTAAAATGAACCTTTTATATGCTCTGATAGTCAAGTAAGATTACACCTCTTCTGAGAGATACTTAGCTAAACCAGAATCATCCAGGGCTGAGGATTTTACTATTTTTCTTAAAGCCCGTCAAAGCCTTTTAGCACTTTCTTCTCTGTTAGCCTGATACCTCTATTTCTGAAAATTAAGCTAATTATTTTTTCTTCTAACTTTGGCAGACATGGAGAACAGCCACAATACTCTTTTGTTACTACAACCCATACAAAAACTTCTTTATTCCATTCTTCTCTGAGTTACCTGAGCCAGTTATCTGGATTTTTTTAAAATAGACCATAGTCCCAACAACCTCTCCAGCTGACTAACATTCTGTACTTGCTTGTCACGCCTTTGACAGATGTCTCCCCGGTTAATGAAAACCCCATATAAAAGCCAGAAGGATATATTTGCAGAGCTGTTCTGCCTTTGGTTGTTCCTATGTTCCAGCAGCAGGATCAAGGAAGCTGGAGGTAGACAGAGGCAGTGACGCTCCATCGCTGTCTTTCCCATCTTTGGTCTGCCCCTCCACATCCATATTTGGGAGGTGATTTCAGTTGAGGGCCATACTGATGTAAGGTGAGAACTTCTCCCCCTCTCCTCTATCCTGAAGCAGCACAGAATCCTGAGGGAATGGGACAGGACAACTAGGGAAGATTAGGTGATCTTGAGAACTGCCAATGATTTCAAAGGCTTGGCTGAACTGAACAGGGCAAGATTACTCCAATAGAGCCCTTACAGCTTGGATCAAGATCGATATTTGTGACACATATGTGACAGGTCAAGTTATTGTTTTGGTGTCATTCATAGGTGACAACAGTTTAAGTTCTGTGTCTTAGGTGCTTATTTTTTTAAAGATTATTAAGAAACTGGTATTTAAAGTTTCTCAAATGTTTTCCTTCTGATGACATCATATTAGATACCTTCAGCTTTTCTGGTATTCATTGTTCAGGCTGAGATTTGATATCTTTACTTTCTGAAGGTACTGCTTTGGCTGAGCCAGAATTATTCTGTTTCTAATGATAATGCAATGTAGGCAAAGAGAAAACAACTTTCCCATCATGAAAAATAAACATGTGGTCACCATTACAGAACTCTAATATTGCTGGCTAAACTGAAGGAATGAGATTTGCCATACCTGTTATTTTGGGTTAATATTAATTCCATTTGACAAACTTTGAAAGACTTATTTTTTCATTTTCACAGACTACTTAAGCATTGATTCTTGTGGCTCTCCCACCAAATCCAAGCTCTCTCCTACCCCCTCCCACTCTCCCAAGTGAGAGGAAAAAAACCAAACTACAGAAAAACTGAAGGAAGTCTGGACACAAATGGGATTATATAAAAAATATATATTTACATATATTTACAATTTTATATACAATTTGAATACATTATACACACAGTAGGGAGCTCCCGAGGGGAAAATAGGGATAAAAAACCTAAAACCAAATATCGTCCAAATATACCCGTTAATAGAGAGCTAGTGAATCAGTGCAAAAACCGAATTAAATACTTCCCTGAACGTGACAGCAGAACTGTGCGAAGCACCAACTAACTCCCCCACACCTCCCGGAGGGACCAGAGATAATGACAAGTCCAAGCAGTCAGGTCCTGGCCTATACAAGCAAAGACCATCTGTGGAAAGACCTGTTGCCTTCAACCATCAGAAGAGAGAAGAACTCTCTTATCTACGCCTTATTTATATGTTGTGTCACGTTAAAGGATGATATGGAATACTTCCTTAGATTTCTGACCCCTGTTGCCAAGGAAGGCCTAAAAAATCCAAAAGCCAACCCACTACAATTCTCTTCATATTGTTGCACTTTCTAATCTCATCAGTGTTTTATTTTCTTTTAAAAAATATATTTTTAATGGACAAAATATAGAAGGAGAGAAACAGAGTGACTGGTTACCCACGAGCACATCTCATGGGGTGTTTCTGGGGGCTGGAGCATGGAGCTTCTCAGCCACACAATATCCTCTGCAGCTGAGAGAGGGCACAACTGGGAGAAGGCAGTGTGGCCAGACCTGTTCGAAGGCTTGTGTAGGCTTGTGTCCAATGGCTTGTGTGGCTAGTAACTAATCCAGGAAGGTGGAGGGATGCCTTCTAGGAAAGGAGGAGAAATTACAAGTTTTATTTTTCTTCTTTTTCTTTCTTGGGCAAATGTGCTGCAGAATGTTCTTTAAATACGTTTTAATTCTGCATATGTGTTTGCACTGCTTGCACAAAGAAATTAGATTAGGTCTTTTGACATTGCTATAACATAATTATCTAGAGTGAGATTTATGTGCAGTCCATACACACATTTATTAGTTCAGTAGTATTACTGAACTTCTTTTAGTTCAGTATCCCAGACAAGAACCTTATCTTTTATACAGCTCCTTGTTATTTTTCTTAAGACCATATACTGCCTCTATTATAAATGGTCTTTAGTTTATATTTTTAGTGCTTTTAAATCTTATTGTCTAAAGAAATAAATCCCATCTGTCTGCATCCTCTCATGAGAAAACAAAACACATCCCAAAACCCCTGTAGCTATGGAGTTTCATCATTGTAGCTTACTTCAAAACCTGCCTTTCTTACATGACTCATTCGTTTCAGTGTTTACTGGAGAAGGGCATCTTTTATGGAGATGGAGAGATTTAAAGGAGCAAAAGTAGATTTTTTTTTTCTGTCACAGATTTAGAAACCTCAGTAGCCACCCAGCCAGGGGAATAATATCATGTTCTGTTCTATGACAGTACTTCATCTTATTATTTCTAACAATCATTTTTATTGTGGTTTGCGAAACGTTTTGAGATCTGAGAGGAAAAAGTCTTATGTAAGAACTCAACCGTAAAAGATGGCAAAAATGCTCTGGCCAGTAAAACACTTAAACAAGTATTTAACTCAGAGTGCATAGGAATACTCTGGGGAATAAATATGCTTAAATCTAAATACATACTTCTGTGCTTTGTTGGATCAAAACCAAAGCCCTCAAATCCTTGCAGGACTGAGCTCTCATTCTTTTTGTTTTTATAGAGTATTTGTTTACTGAGTTTCATAAATCTGAGTAGGTAATTCAGCTCAAACATTTTCAAGTCTGTACTGCCTGCCCTGCACCATTTGACGTCAGTAGTAAGCTTTATTTCAATGGGAATGAGACCAAATCTCCATGGTGTGATAAATTGCTGTGGAAATCCTGTTCATCTGTCAGACATATAATATACGTACTGAGTGGTAAATGATCACACTCTGTGTCCTGAAGTTATACACAAAAAATATTTTTTGCTTATTAAAAGCATCTGGAAATGTTCTATGCATCTTGCAAAGAAAAACAGAGTGAAACACTTATCTCGAGGCATTTCCCACGTTTAGGTAGGGCAGTCCAGCAGTGGAGCATCACATGTAAACAAGGCTGGTGAGAAGGGAAGGGGAAGATGAGCTAGGAATATGCACACACCTTAGGGGCAGAGCATGAGCCTTGCAGAAGCACTTATTGCAAACAGCCTGTCTCACTGCAAAAAGAATGAATTAAAAGCCTGCCACTTTGCAAAAAGGAAGGAAACCTTCCTTTCCCACTACTTCTCAAAGATGAGAAGGTAGAAAATTTTGTAAAAGGCAATAGCTATAAGAAGCAAATAAAACAAAGAGGAAGGCAGACTTAAGAGGCACAACAAAGTCAGGCTATGTGTTTCTTGCAGACCTCTTAGAAAAGCAAAAATAAGAAAGCCAAGAAAGGACTCGCTGGTGGGCTTTCCTACTAGGCTTTGAACAGAGTTCAAGAATATGCCTGCACTTACCCCATACAGAATGCCAGAACTGTAAGTGCTATCTTGGTGAATCATATCAGCACTGCTATAACAAAGCTGTGGGGTTTATTTTTAGCACAATGTTAACTGTTGCCATCACCTGGATGTACTGTGACAACCTGCCAATGAACTTAGTCATATCACCAGTACATAGCCAATAGTCAAATTGGATGTTATTCGTGAACCCCTAATCCAACTTTTGCAAATATTCTGGTTTTTTTTTGGTTTGAGGGTTGCTTGGTTGTTTTGGGGATTTTTCAATCCTTTTTCCCTTTTAGGTTCTATGTGTGGAAAACTACTGGTCTTTTCTCCTAGTAGGGCTTGTTTCTGCCTTACAGAATAAAAGCTGCAGAACCACGGGCAAGATCAGAAATCACAAAACTCAAATAACTGAAAAGAAGTTGAATCAAAAGAGTAGGAAAAATACAGATGGTGCATGAGACATGTTTATTTAAATAAAGAAAAAGTAGTAAGAAAAATATATATTTAATATTAAGAAAATCATGTTTTCATTGAAGTCTGTTAAAGAAGCAACCTTCAAATGTGCAGAAAAAGAAGCCTCACAGGAGCCATGCTTTTACTAGACCCTAAAAATGTTTACCTCAGACATATAGGTTATGACTGGACGGATCTACTACTTGTTTTTATTTCCTGTTTTATCATTTCATTAATATCATAAAAGGTTAAACCTAAAAGTTACTTTTAAAAAATGCTTGAAACATTTATGTGTTTTTAAAACCCAATCTATTCAAGTTGGACATTTTGACTTTCTGAGTCTTGGCTCTATTATAGTCTGGATGCTACCAAAACTCTCATCTTTCCATCTATCCATGTTACCATGGTTCCATTCAGTATATGGTGCATGTTTCTTTTGCTTTATCCTGTCTTCTCTACTGAATGTAGTGCTAATAGCAATTGTCTACCAAAAAATTGCAGTTACCCAAGATTAGGTCAAAAAGCAGCTTTACACCCACAGTTGCCCACCTGAACTTCACTAAATTACAGTCTATGTTTTCTTACATTTTTTTACTGGTGTTCTTTCTTTCTGTCTTGAAGAATCTCTTCCACATCAGGAAGCTTATGGCAGTCTTCTATATTCTATTAGGATACCTTTCAAGAAATGCAGAAACACATCATGCAAACACATCAGAAAAGTGCAAATAAAATAAAACTGCATATTGATATTTCATGATCCTCCTGTACTTCCACCGGCTAAGAGTCTCCCCTGAACTGACAGCCATTTCTCCCTAGCATCTCTGTGTGACATGTGCCCACTGCAGCAGGTGTATTTGCACTTTGTGGGGATGATCTTTTCACATTTCTGCTCTTTTCTCTGACTGTCTTAAGTCATATTCACCATCACGTGATGGCTCAGACCTTCTCCACATCTCACTGTTCTTGTGCAACATCTTTACCGCCATCTAACCGCGGTGATAGACTGAGATGCACTCATACTGTGGAGATGCCAAATGTACAGAGCTAGATTTTGAAAAATTCATCAGCACTGCAATCAGGAGTCAGTTGTTGTAGCCACTCTTTACACACTAACTTGCTTCTAAATGAAAAAAACCCAACATTATTTTTAGCATACATCTTCAGTTTATCATAATTTTGAACATCCAGAGGAATGACTCTGTAAGAGACAGATAGAAAAATCTTTAATTCACATATTTGCACTGGAAGTCCTACTATACTCAACATAATGCGGTACTCAAAATAACTGGAGGTAAATCATAACAAGATCTTTTTTAAACTTAAAGTAACTTCACAAAGTGAATAGCTCTACAACAAGGTTATGGCTACAAATAGTTTGGATAGTAATTATTTCCAGCATTCAAAATTATGACAATTTACCATTCTACTGAAAAATCAACAGGAACATGTTTCTTGTATAGACACCTGTCAAAGACCCTTTCTTGCTTCATAGGGAAAATGGCACAGCAACTGTTGCAGCCACTGTATTCTATGTTGATAACAACCCTGTATTTCTATTATATTAAATCCTAAAGTTCTGGAAGATGGAATTATTTTATTATAAAGGCACAAAGTGATGATATAATTTCTTAAATTTTTTCACCTACTAACTTCTCCTTTAAAAGCTAGTCCGTGGCTTACTGGTTTATGTTTTCAATATATTTTAGCTCTCGCTTTGCTATAAATTCATACAGTACCTCGTTGAACACATACCCCCTTTGAAGTTCAAAGAAAACTATTTTCACTTAAAAGGGCTTTGGTTCTATCAGACCTGAAATTTAAGTCCGTGTGAAAAGTCCTATGATGGCAGTTCTGTCAAGAGTTAGGAAAGAGAAGAAAGCTGGAAATTTTTCAAGTAATTCACAGTAAGTAAATCATTAGCAGCACCTTTTTGCGTATGTAAGGAGCTTCATTTTTTTCTCTCTTCTTAGTTATTTTCAGTTTGTTTCTATGATTATTTATTTATTATTTATTTATTTTTAAATGAGTATGAGTATACTGCAGACAAACTTCCTCTCCTGGATATCCATGAAACAAATTACTTTATTCTGTTTGTGGTCTTTGTGTTTTCCATGGCTATAAACACAAGATTGTGCTGCATTTTCTGCCAATTAAATTTTCTGCAAATTTCCCTGATAATGAGTGATCAATATTCTGTTTTTGCCAACAGAGTACATCAATGAGCAAATGCCAGAAGCGTGATAAATGACAGCAGTGATCAATACCAGTATGATTCATAGCAAGAAAGGTCCCACATTACCACTGTTGTTTCATTAGTTTGTGAAGCATTCGCTGTGTACTATGGACCAGATCCTGATGACAATTACATTATTAGCAAATCTTTTGCTAATTTGGGGGATTTTTCATCCTCTCTTCAATGAGACAAATATGAATTTTTGCAGATTAGTTGAACAAGCAACACCAGAGCTTCTTCAAAACTTCCACCAGTTTGGCTCTTGTCTGAGAGCACTGGCTGCAGCTCTGGCTGGGGGATCTGAACCACTCACCCTGATGGCCCCCACCCAGATGGAGCTGCTCAAGGGAGAGGCTGATGTGCAGACCTCAGACTGCAGAAGTGCTGAGACCTTTTGCCTGGGGCAGGGACAGTCAGCAGACCAGCCTCCAAAAGGTGTGCCCAGTGAAGGACTTCCTGCTACAGGTGGCTGAGCTGCAGAAGGTGGTGAGAAGGCTGTGTAATGTCAGGGAGACTGAGAAGGAGTTGGATAGCAGGGTCTAAGTGGACTAAGGGACTAAGCAGCCTGCAGTGGACTCACAGACCACAGTCAAATAGCGAAAAACTCCCCCAATGGCACACACAGAAGGGGGACCAATAATACAGAAGAATGGAAGCTTGGAGCAGCAAGAATCTTCAGGAGGAAGAGACTTCTGTCAAAGCCTGAGTTGCCCTTCAGAACCACCTCACTGCTTTGCAGGCTGAAAAGGAAAGGTGCGTTGTCACATCAGTAGAGTGGATCTACAAAAGAACCGGAGAGTAACTTTTTAGAAGGGCATGTAGTGATAGAACAAGGGGGAATGGCTTTGGACTGAAAGAGAGTAGATTAAGATTAGATATTAGGAAGATATTCTTTACTGTCAGGTGGTGAGGCACTGGAACAGGTTGCCCAGAGCAGTTGAGGATGCCCCATCCACAGAAGTGTTCAAGGACAGGTTGCATGGGGCTTTGAGCAACCTGGTCTAGTGGAAGGTGTTCCTGCCCATTGGAGGGGGGTTGGAAATAGATGATCTTTAAGGTTCCTTCCAACATGAGCCATTCGATGATTCTATGATTCTATGAAATGTGTTATACTTGGTCTGAGTTTCAGAAAAAATTGAACTGTTTACTCTTAACAGTCTTTCTTGTAAAGATTTGTATGCCTATCACAGTGCCTTGCAGTGAAGAGGATGAAGTAGTGGTAAATAACAATCCTACGTGCAAATTTGTGGGGAATGCAGAATTTCTGTGCTTTTATTACATAATGTGACTACAGTGTGCAAGTGAGAGTACACAGTCAAAAAAATAAGGCATAATAAAATGAGATTGTTTATGTGTATATCATATATTCGAAAGGAAAATGGCTGTGACTTGTTCAGCAGAAGGATCTGGACTTTTCAACTCCAGTTCTTCTAAGAGTAAGTCTTGGCTGTTGCAGAATCACAAGGATCATCAAGTCTAACTCCTGGCCCAGCAGAGGACCATCCTCAAGAGTCACACCATGTGCCCGAGAGTATTGTCCAAACACTTCTTGAACTCTGTCAGGCTTTGTGCTGTGACCACTTCCCTGGGAAGTCTGTTCCAGTGCCCAACCACTCTCTGGGGGAAGACCTTTTTCTGTTATCTAACCTAAACATCCCCTGACACAGCTTCAGGCCGTTCCCTTGGGTTCTGTCACTGGTCACCACCAGAGAAGAGATCAGTGCCTGCCATTCCTCTACCTCTCATGAGGAAGTTGTAACTGCAATGAGGTCTCCCCTCAGCCTCCTCTTCTCCAGGCTGAACCCACCAAGTGACCTCAGCCACTCCTCACACGGCTTCCCCTCAAGGCCCTTCACCATCTTCATTGCCCTCCTTTGGATGCTCTCTAAGAGCTCAATATCTTTCTTATGTTGCAGTGCCCAAAACTGCACACAATATTCAAGGTGAGGCCACAGCAGTGCAGAGCAGAGCAGGACATGCTTTGGTTGATGCTTTGCTTGATGCCCCCCAGGACATGGTTGGCCCTCCTGGCTGCCAGGACACTGCTGACTCATATTCAATTTGCCATTGACCAGGATCCCCAGGTCCCTTTCTGTGGCACAGCTTTCCAGCATCTAATTCCCCAGTCTGTATATACAGCCAGCAAAAATATCACTGCACGAGATTAACCCTTCCAAAACTTCCATTGTGTGAGACATGTCAATATTTTTGTATTTTATTTTCTGTCACAAGGACAAAAGTGAAAATGCAGAAATAGTCAATGTACTAAAAGTCTTTTTGCTTTCATATCTGAAATATCAAATTAGCTACATTTTAACATTTTCTGGTTTATAAAACATTTTTACAGCCTCTAGAGCCAGAGCATTGCACTGTAGGAATCATAGCTCAGGAATGCATGAGACATTGTCCTCTTGCAGCACATCTTGCCTGGTGAGCTGTGGTCTCATCTGCAGCCTTGCCTCGGAGGTACCTCCCAAGCAGGGAGGATGGCACTTAGTCTAGTGTGATGGGGACCAATGGAAAATTGAATCACTGCAGAAATGGGATTATGAGCACAGAACTTTGAAGTACCTAAGGCAGACATAAAAATTTACACGTGCAATAGGTCATTTGGACTTTCCTGAGAGAAATGTCTACAGAAAGAGTATCTTCCTAATGGAAAATTTCAATAAGATCCCACTTTTCTACAGGAAAGTCTCTCATGTAAAATTTGTACTAGCTCCTTGATATTATTTAGTATTACAGCATGACATGGTGCTGTAGCGATTTTTACATTCCAAGTCACATAGCTAAATAAAGACAGACAGGCACAATTGGTCTCTGCTTGGGAGTACTTGATTATGTAGTAAACGATACTAAAATCATATTAGGACTTATTAAAAATAAATACCTCACTACAATTTAGCCAACCCAACTTTTTGTGGGGCAGACTCCCAGGTGATAGAAACAGTCAGACAGCCAGATAAAATCTGAAATCCAGATAAAAAGGGATTCATTTATAAGACATACAAAACTTGATGCTGGGGTTTTGATTCAAGTCCAAATCTAAATTAGATGAAAATGCTTAAACGCTGGTTTAAGACTTTTAAACATTTCTTTTAAGGCCACTTAACATGTACTGTGACTCAAAAAACACTTCAGTCTCAAAAGCACCTCATTTTAAATACACATTTAAAAGCTATTGATATCAAATTGACTAATTTTGCAACCAATTATGTACTTTCCCAGCATTAGATAATTTTACTGTTCATGTCACTTCAGTAATGTGCATCCATTGCACTAATGTTTTAGCCACTTTATGTTACATGTATTAGGAGCAATGAAAATGGACCTCTCTGAAGTTGTCTAGAGTCCCATCATTGTGGGATGCTGGTAGTAATTGAAGTTGAGATGTGTTATCTATGTTTGCTTTTTCAAACTAAGCTGCACTTCATGCATTCCCTTATCTGAGAGGCAGTGCTGGGGAAGGAAAGCCTTCCAAAGCCCTGGAAGATAAAAGTATAGTCAAAAAAGAAGTAATCAACCTTTTATAAAGGCCTCAGCTTTCTTGAATTGTTGGTGAAACAGAAAATTTGCAAGGGCTTCTGGAAACTTCATGGTTTTTAGAGTGCAATTGCCAGTGGAGTGGCAGTTCAGAAACTGCATATGATGCTCCACTCACGTTGTTTTTGCTGTTCTGGGTGACAGTAGATGGAAAAGCTGTGTGTTGCTCAGGCATGATTAGGTGACAGTCATTCATGGAATTCTTAATTGAAAATGCAGTAAACCTCTGAACTCCTTGCTTCAGGTTGCTGAAGATAGCAACTATTCATATGGGTTCAAAGAGAGAATAATTTCATGGAAGGGTAAACTAGAGGTTTCCTAACCACACAGAAACCACATCAGCCTAAGGAGGTCTCTGGAGCTGAAAACAGTTGGAATCTTGGAGCATATTAGAAAGAAGTATTGTATATGCATGTCTTGTTCTCATCGTTTGTTTAGGTACTTGTCAAAAATTCTGTTTGATTACACAGTCGTTTGCAACATGTACCTGCATTTGTTATCTCTTTCATATAGTAGTTGATATCCTAACAGCAGGGGATTTTGCCATCTTTAACAAAGTTTGTGATTTCACAAATATAACTAAATTCAAAACAAGACAATAGGGTGAGTTTTCCTGGCTGCTGCCAGAGCCCTAGAGCACACTGTGCTTGTGGGAGTGCTGGTATTTGTTTCTAAGCAAAGGGATATTGCCAAAATAATGGTTTAAAGTAATGTAAATCAACTTAAAATCAATGCAGGTCTTCAGGTTTTACTTCTAAGGCTCAAAAATATAAATATTATTCACAAAAAAAAATACAGCAATCACACTCTTAAGGAATAAGGTAATTACAAACAAGACAGAGTTATGATGCAAATAGCTGCTCCCCTCATATAGGTGAAAAGTTCAGACAATACAGTGTAAAGTGTTGAAAATCTGTTGAAAGCCTTAGAAGCCAAGATAGTAAAAGGAAGGTATTAATGTCTGTCAGAAAACTGAAAGCAAGATTAATCTCAAAATGGCAAAAATATCCTGGCAAATAAGAGATAATAACAGTATATTATCGTGAGGGAGAACAGCAACCATTTCATAAACTCAGTGCCCTGGTTTTATGTTTAGTGTATTTCACTGCTGCCTTTGTGAATTCACCCAGTTTATTTGAAAAAATCAAGAACAAAAGATTAATTCTTTAATTTACATTAATTTAAAACCCAATCTCAGTATAATATACTTAAATATAGTTTTAGCTTAGGAACTGCTGTAGACTGACATATCATAGGTTCAAATGAAATAAGTTGTCCTCCAACACTGCCTTTCATTACAGGGGCTTTCTGAATTTATGTTTGTTATAGTATCAAACTGATGAAAAATTGTAATGCATAGTAAACATTCAAAAATATACATAGATTATGGTTTTTTGATTTTGTTAGAGGTTGCAGGATCTGGTGAACCTGAGGACCCAGGGGCTTTCTGTCGCTGCTGGCTGACTCTTTCTTCAGCTCTGCCTCCCCAGGTCTGGCCAACAGTGATTCTGAGCAGGTATTGAGGCACGTGTATACACACACACACACACACACACACACACACAGACACACACACACACACACACACACACACATACACACACACGATTGCCTACACAGGTACAGCTCCTAGCTGTCCTTTGACCCTAGTTTCATCCAGCCTCAGCCCCCCACTGCCCAGTCACATCCTGTTTTTGGCACTCAGGGGCCCCTTAGACCTGTGGTCCTCCTCCGGTGACTGGTGCTTGGACCTCTTACCATGCTCTCCAGCTACTCCAACTTGCATTTCAGTAGTGGATCACTCACACATGCAAACACACAACACAGAGAGCACGTACATGCAGAAAACAAAAATAGTCTAATAATAAGACTGACAAGCTGACTGGCTAGAGAGACATCCAGACCAACAATCTTGTTCACATGTGATCAGCAAATATTATCTCCTTTCCCCCTCAATTTTATTGTGTGTTTTTCCCTTGTCTACTTTGCTCCCTCCCTTTCCTCACCTTTGGTCCTTTGCCTAATCGTAATTTTCAGAAATTCTCACAATTCCCTTAAAATATCAGTTTTAAAACCTCACAAAATTCTTTTGTCCGTGCATCCAATAGCAAGTCCTACTCCCCTCTAGGCAATAACCCCCTTTTTTTTGCATGGTTTTCTGTGGTAAAAATTCTTTCCTTGATTCCTGTCTGAGTCATTCTCCTGGGATGGCTTTGGGAAGCAGCTGAGGTGGTGGGCTCCATTTCATCTGGACAGGTTGTGGGAGTTTCCACTTGTCAGTCATCCTCTGATTCTCGCTGGGCCCATGGGATTATATGATTTAGCCTTTAATCAGGTAATGTATTAATCAGCTCACAAATTAAAATAGAAAATAATTCTGACTCCTTCTAAGCCTGTTTTGACAAACTTTCAGCCCTAGAACAAGAAACGTAACACCATATGTAACGGACTGTGAATGTGCTGGGGAGACCAATCAGTGTCCTATAAAAGCTGAATGCCTTGTATGCAATGTCTCTCTTAGGTGTAAATCCCCTGTGGACTGCAGGCAGTAGAATGGATCTCACGGTACAAAGGAAGGCCAACATTTCAGCTCCACCTGCCATCCAGACCTTTGAGGTCAGGGAGGTTAAACCTGCAAAACTGCAATTTATGACTATAAAGTGCTTCTTTCTGCAAAAGACAACAGTTGCTCCTGTCTTTCCAATCACTGTTTCCAGCCCCCTTCTATTATTTTATTTGCTATAATTATTCTATTGCAGTTGGAGCATCTTTTTGATTAAATTTTCATTCCATTACTTTTTTGCTTCTAGCTTTTCAATCTAGCTTGCAAATGAATCACATAGGACACAAGAAAGGAAATCTGCCATTTTTCTTTACCTCCCAATAAACACACTTTCCAGAGCTGCTGTAATCTGATATTTATATCTGCGAATTATAATATGATTTTTTTGCACAAAAGGAGAAAGGAAAGAAAATAACTATGGAAACATCAATCTGCATTAAAGAAAGCCTCAGTTCCCAGCTGTTTTGAGTGCTCCTGGTCACAGTGCTCCCTAGGGCAGTTAAAACCTCCCATGGCTGCTCCTGGCATCACCCAGCCATGGCAGCCTCTTCTTACCATCAATGAAAGTGAGCAGTGAAAGCTTATAAATAGTTGGAATAAGTTGTACAGTATAGGTAAATGCAGGAATAAAAATTATATAAGGAAAAAGAAAGAATAAGTTTAATCATTGTCACACACACACACTTGCTTTGCTGCTACAAATACCACTTTCCTGACTGAAGATATCCACACTGTTCACAGAAACAATAGGCCTAGCAAACAGTATTCAAACAGGATAAAAATCATTATCAACCAGATCATTACCTTCATCACATCATAATATGGTATAATAGTCTTTCAGAAAAGGAATAAAATACAAATAGCTATTTCCTCCAAGCAAATAATTTGAGAGATGTCAATTACATTTTCCAAATTCTTGCTGTGGAGACTCTTAATGTCTTTGATGTCACTCTTTCCATTACATCTCCTTTCAAGCCTCAGAAACATTTAATGCATGAATACAACAGAATCTGTTCAAGAAATGTTTTTATTAAATAAATGTGCTTTGACTGAGTTTATAGTCTTTTTCTGTTCACTTTCTGTAAGAATACTTATACCAAAATTTAATGGCAAAAGTCTTTTTGAGTCACATGACTTGAACATCAGTTCAAACTATTCACAGAAAGTGCCTATTTTAAATTACAAGCTTTTGCTCAGGAAATTTGGTTATAAAAAATTCTGTTCACCCAATAAAGCAGCAGAAAAAAATCAAAACCACAACTGTATTATTTACAATAACGTGCACATACCTATCTTCACATGGATTCAGTCCGCTCACACCTTGGAAAAGCACTGGGACAGAACTTCCTATATTTATATCCAGAGAGAGGAGGGGAACACGTATCCTCTGAAGATTATCTCCAAGACTCATGTTGCATACAAACACCCATGACCAATACTGGCAGCAAGTTGCACACCTTCTCACAGCATGCCCTGGATTTGCAGTCTAAGAATTACTTGGTTGTCTTTGATAGAAAGCCTTGATGTAACTGGAATAGAGTGATCCACTAGGCAGCCCCAGAGATGCCACTAGCTGAGGCAGCTACCTTCTCTGGAGAGTGGGATCTGGCTGGTACCCAAACAATTGAAGGAGCCCCCTGCCCTTGTTTAACTGCAGTAGAAAGTGTGGAAAAGTATCTATGGGGGGAGAAGGTGGTGACTTGAGAACAGGAGCAAGTAGAGATGGAAGAAAAGACAGGTTGAGCTGGAAAGCTAAGTAGGGATTAGGTTGCTGGCACCAAGAAGGTTGTCCACCAGCAGGACTTGCAAGGTGTGGATCTGGTTCTTGTTCTGTCAAGATGCAGCCACCACCAGGTATCCATTCTTCACAAAGTCCCTGAAAGTCTAAATCATGGTAGGGAAAGAGGAGATAAGTTGCCCACTTCAAATACAAATCTACACAAAGACAGGCACTCAAAGGCATACTGTGCAGCAGAGAAAGTGTTTCTAGATAGTGCAAATACACAGTGAAGCTGGAAACATCTATTTAGAGACATTATTGTAAAAATGGTGAAGATCAGGCTCAGTATAATCAAGACTTACTCCACTGGGAAAACACAGTATAGAACTATGGGTATGAAAAATTACCTGTTCCTGTCTTTTTCCACCAAAGCTAAAACTAATCTGGATCTCCCTGTCACAGCAAGTCCATGAATAGCTAAATTTAGCACGGATTGACCCAGATGTGCTATTCATTTTTTCTTCCAGCTGAACTGGTGGCTCAGTTACCTCCCACTTCCCTCCTATAATTTGAAACCAATCTGTAGCAGTTCCAAATTATTACGGTCAATTTCCCAGCTCTCAACTTCAATAATAAACAGAATAAGCTATTTTATTTACCTCACTCAGTTCTAGATTTGCCATAGGTACTTAAATCTTAATTGACACCTGTTTCTATACATATCCAGTTTGAAGGAATGGAAGTGACAGGTGGCAGTAGCAGTAATTCCTGTTTCCATCGGGTTTCCTGCAACTCTAAGTAGTTTTGATTAATGCCCGTGCTTATCATTTTCTGTTCAAAATCACTCATAAATCAGAACAATCTGACTGTTTTAGAATGAATAACCATTCCCTTCATCCTACAGATCATGTGTGGACACCTCTAAATTCTAGAATAGGTAAAATAAGTAATTTTCTAGACAAGGACATTGGGTTCTCTGTGAGTTCTATGTACACTTCCTGTCCCACTCTTGGTGCTTAATCTTCCTCAGGGGTAATTCCCAGAAGTAAGATCTTCAAAAGACCATATTCTGCTATAAAAATTCTGAGAAGACCCCCATTTCTCCTCCGTCTCCAGGTCTCACATCCTTATTATGGAGTATACCACTAGCAAAATTATTCTTTCGTCTGTGATGGCTGCTGTAATTGGGAGCAGGCTGTGTGACCCTTAAATAACATACTGAAATAATTCAGTCTAGTATTTAAAAACATGTTATTGGATATTATTATGCATATTATATGATATGTGCAGGAAGAGATGGGAAAACCTACCAAAACTCAGTTGACAACTATTTGGATCTATTAATTATAAACCAGAACTTTTTAGCAAACAATACGGTTTCATGTCCCCTGTTTCTCAGATGTAATTATTGCAAAATTTTGACAGAGTGTTTGAAGAATCTAATGCTCTAAAAATTCGTAACTAGAAAGCTTTCTACCAGTCAGTAATCTCTATTATGTTCTGAAGACTCCCATGGTTTGCTCCATCATCTGCTTCCAGAAATAACAATCCCTTTAGCTAACAAATTCAACAGTGGGTATAGCCAATTACTTTCATTTTAACAAAATTTTCTTGTTTAGCAAGGAATATCCTAAATTACCACAATACTGAAAAAAAAAAAAGTTGGATTGACTGTCATGACACTAACAAGTTCACTGTGGTTTTACTGGTGTCTTTTGAACTTGGAATCAAAGTTTTATATTATTCATCTTGGTTGACACTAATTCTTTTTTCTTTTACCTCAAAGAAAATGCATTAGAACAGGTAGCAATCTTTATGAAATTCTACCCCTGATCCTCTAAGAAGAGCTTCTCTGTAAAAACAGTTTAGTGAACTACTCGTAATTTTCTTCTCTTCAGAAATGCGTGTAGTTAGGCAGCAAGATATGCCCATTGTGTCTCTAGCTTTTATCTTCAAGAGATCTTTTCAATGTTCTGGTCATAAAGGCTTTGAACGTGAATGAATTTGAGGTTTAATCCACTGGCTGAATTGCCAGAATTTCTGATGCAAAAATTTGTTGCACAAATTTAGTGATGAATATTATAATAATAAAATCAATTGGATTCTACTTGCTCATCAGCTAGGCTTTGTTCAACATTCATCTATATTGAGTTTGCACTATAGGAAACTACTGTCACCAAAAGCAAAGCTGGGAGAAGAGGGACCTCAAACCAGAGATGGAATGGAAAGATCAAGACAATTAGTGCTGCTGGGGCTATCTGTGTGTCTATGCTTCCCATGGCACAGCTGAGAAAGACAGGCTTTTTCAGACCCCACCACCTTGCAGAAGCTTACTAGAACTAAACATAAGTCAGGTGTCCACTTGAACATAAATTTCAGTTTACCTCGTTGTTTTAACAGGTTTTCTTGCACATCTGGATGCCAAGCTGGAATTTCTATGTTTTCATGGAAAGAAAACTAAAATATAATTTTATTTGGACTTAACACTTGTTTTAATGACACTGAAACCTTTTACCTCCAGAAACCTGGAACATATATGTATATGTGTGAATATGTATATATGTGTGCATGTGTGTGTGTATGTATATGTGCACATGTATATCAGCTAGTATAAGAGACTAAACACAACTTTTCTCTGGGAATGGGATGAATGAAAACAAACATTGTGACAGATAAAAATGATTACCTCAAAAATAGAATCAAAATATTGCTTTTCACTAATAACTAAAGGAACTAAATCACAGGTTGCCTGGAACCTCCCTAAATTATATTTTGGTGCCTCAGTCCCACACACAGACTCAGCAGTGATCAATCTTCTACAATCCTAAAATCAATAGTTACTCCTACGAATAGCACAAGAGGTTCCATGACAGCTGGAGTTGGGCTGCAGGCATGTTAATCATGCATGAAGAACTGAGCAGAACAAAGAAAGAGAAAGGAGATCAGGAGTGGCTTGTGTGGTCTGCATCTTGCTCTAGCAACTAATTCTTTGTGTTCAAATAGATTGTACTGTTACACTTATTTTCCAACACGTCATAATAATATCAGTTAAACGAAGCATTACTAGGATAATGTTGGTCTCTCTGTATTATGATATATGGTCATAAACTGAAAACACAATACTTGTCCATGACAACCACAAGAAGTGGGATTCTTGAATCCAGCTGAGCAGTTGAAAAGATTACATTTTAATATTGATTGTAGAACCAATTTAGAATTGAATGTGGAAATAAACACAGGGCTGCAAATGGAAAATGTAATTAGAACATGCCCTAAGTTAGGAATCAAAGTTACATGCTGTCACAAATAGTTTTATTTCATCATGACATTGTAAACTCCAACCATCTGTTCCTTGATAGGGATGGGGATGCTCTGGCATTACCAAGGAGTTATTCATGAGAGCAAATGTGCTGAAAACGGGTCTGAGGAGACGAAGAGGGTTTCTGCTTGGATTATGTATTAGTAAAAAGAGTTTGCAGAGGATGTGTGCATGTAATGGAAAGAGAAGGAATGAGCACAGTTATGAGAGCACAAACTGAACACATATTGTTTTTCACCTTTAGGGCAAGGATGTGCAAAACAGAAAATTCCCTTTGCAACCGAGATGACAATTTTCAGATTTGAAAAAGAACACAGAGGAGGAGGGGAGAAGCATCTCATGTTTGGGGGGATAACTGGCACAATTCAATGCAGAAACAGGATTTTTCTGACCTATTTCTGAGTCAATCAGACAGGCATCAGACTGGATTTATGAATGTAAATAAGACAAGGCGGATGTGCAAGGGGTTACTCCTGCTTTGAGACATCCTGGAACTGTAGGATGGCAGGAAAACCTTCCTACCATCAGTTACATGGTAGCATGAAGAGAGGCTGCAGCATGATGAGCAGAGTTCATCATGCTGTGGCATGATGAGTCTCCACTGCTCAGGAAATATATGAGGTACCTCAGTAAGTGCATTAAAAAAATTAATTGATATTTGATGTTTTTACAATGGAACTGTAAAAGCTTATTGAGTGGAACATTATTAACTGCATAAAAGATGTTTGTTGGTGTGTTTTTCTTTGCTGAATCTAGTAAAGAGATTCAGCAGCTGTCCTCATTTCCTCCTCATTGCTTTTTTTTTCTAGCGGCAAATTCAATCTGCTCTGTGGCACCGCAGTTGCCATATGCTCCGTGGCCTATCTTTTCATGCCAGTGCATCCTTTGAGATAACAGCAGGATGCCTGTGAGGAGCCCACAAACTCAGGATAGCCTGTGCCACAACAGCCTTTTGCTGAGTCTGTGCAAAGGCAGGGACACAGCTGGCTCATCTTTAGCATGGCAGAGCAATACAGGCTGGCTTTGTGCTAATAATGTTCACAGATACTTAAAAACTAACATGAATATTAAGCTGCACTTTCAATTGCCTGGCTCACTTTCTCAATCACGTCTCACAGCTCAAGAGATTTATTTGAAATTCTTGCTATCATACTCACCATTTCTGAAGACAGTTCATTCCACAAAGTGGATTTATGCCCCTCCTCATTAAGATGATTTTTATTCCTTCCTCAGATTTCTCTTTTCATAGCCTGCGCCTGCCTTTGCCATCACACTCCAGAAGTATTCAAAACAAATTCATTGTAAGCATTTAGGTAGGGACCATGCTTAGAATGCTTTCAGACTACCCCTCTCTCCCTGCACTGGTGACCCTGTATCTTTTGTTTTCCTCTTGTGATTGATATGACTTAAGAAGTGCTTTCTATTCCGTGTAACTTAAGAAAATGTAAGGTAGTTGCAGCATACCTTAGCTTACCTTTTTCCAGGTTCCATCTTATCACAATGCTTCCTGACCTCTTATGCTGAAGATGATTTGTTAATTTACGGCCACTTTGCTGTGAAGCAGCCTGGAGAGCTCACACAATCAGATTTAATGTTTTCAGCACTGGAGGAAATGGCCTCCAGGTGACAATAACCATCTGAACCACTTTTGGTAGAGCTATGTGAACATGATTGTTAACACCAGCTAGCATCTCACAGCGTTTAATGACCTGGAAATTCAGAGGAGTAATATCAGGCTGACACCCTGTAAAAATAGGTAGGAAGCAGTACCTTATCTGAATATAGTGCCCACTTTTTAAGGGTCCAAAATTGTAAGCAAAGAAAATTAGAACTCAAACTACCTGGTGACATTGGTGAATACATATTACTTGCATTTCTGAAGTGTAAAGAAAACTTGTGTGTAAAAAGCACAAGAATAATAGATATCTTCTGATAATAATCCTGCATTTCTGACACAGAATTATTTTTCTTCCTCTAATATCATACAGTGAGTGCTGGAGGAAGCTGCAGCAATAACAAAGACAGAAGGATATATTCCACTAATTTAATTAAAAATTACCAAAAGAGATTGACTTTATCAATGCCAGTGCAAGTATAATAACTCCTGAAGGAAAAATCCTATATTTATTCTTTATGAAAAAAGAGAGACACAAAGAAAAAATATAAATTATATCAAATTAAAAAATTGATTTAATTTCTTTTTTTAAATTAAAAAAGGATTTTAAGAGTGGCTAGCTGGTCTTATTACAAATTAAAAAGTGGTGTTAAATAATTCCTATTTTTATTTATAGAACTCTCTGAGCAGCTGAATTATTTATACACTGTACCACTGCAGGATGTTATCCAGCCATTTTGCTCATGCTACAGTCTCATATCCCAAATCTGAACCCTATGACAGCTGTCTAACAGTCCTAGAAAATTTTTTGGCATGTTCATGTATTAAAGAACATCTCTGTCAACAAGAGATAGAAAAATATCTGCTCCCATAACAAAATATTCTCTCAACCAAAAAACTCACATCTACATTTCTCCCCAGTGCTTCCTCAGCCAAGAAAGCTTATGTGTGTGTGGTGTTTCAGTCATATTGTTACTCCCCAGGCTGTGAATCACCATAAATTGCTGATATTCAAGACAGAATAGGCATTCAGGAAGGACATAATAAGAAAAAGAAAAGCTTTCATTTGCACAGTGGTAGCAGGGGGTTTCCCGTGGTATTCTGATAAACACAGAGTACTCAGCACTGTGGTGCCTTCAGTCATCAATTTTTACAACATCATTTTGTATATTTAGGTATCTTTATAAATGCCAGAAATGTTCTTCTTTCTTTCTGTACAAGAGGGTTTGGGGTAGTTTTACTCAGTTCAGTAAACAGTTAAACAATGGTTTCATCAATCTCCAGTTAGAAGACCCTTTGCACAGTCCTTCCTCTCCACTCCAGGGATGGGCAGTTCCATGCATTATTTTGGGGACAGTTGATGTCACATCCTGACATGGTCTTATAGAAAGTAAATTATTCTGCATAGTTTATTTTGTGACTTTCTGGGATTATCACTGTTTTTTGCACTGGAATGCTGGGTCTGTAGTTCAGAAAATGTTAAAGCCAGCAAGGTTTTGCTGGTATTTCTCCACATTTTCAGCAGGTCTGAGTTATTTCAATTTGGTATTTTCTTCTTTTATGCACATATGAACAGAGCCTGAGCTCTGTCACTGAGCATTTGCTGTCAGTAAATGCTTCAGTGTCTGTAGAGGTAAATCCTAAAGAGGCTTGAAGACACTGAATGTAATAGACAAAAATTATCTAGTAGGCAGATGTTCAGAAAGACTTGGCATAGTTAAAATAGTGTGCTTTGAAGTTATTTTTAATAGCAGCATTCTTCGTGGCTATGAAAATGGCAAAACAAATTTATCAAGGTTGCAAGAACACTGCAAGACAGCACCACAGGCGCCCACCCAGATTTAACCTGAGCAAAAGTCAAGACAGTGTTTTTAACTAAAGTAGCTGAGAGAACATCCTGAACCAAGTACTGAACTGCTGTGACCGGTGCTGGAAAGGAGGACCAAAGCCTTATTTTTAAGAAGCACCTGGAAAATGTGTTTAACATACAAGTAATCACAGAAATGGCCATTGAAGCTGCATTTATAAGGAGGTTTGTTAGAACAGTGTGCCAATAGAAGTGGCCACCAGCATTCCAAGAGGATTGAATCTCCAAAGGACACAGAGGGAGCCAACCAGCAGACCAAGAGGATGGCATTGAAGGTACTAGGGAAAACACTGTTTCAAGATGAGCACAGGACTAGTTTTACAATGTGGTTGAGAGGAGCCATTTCAGAGGTGCTCAGGCAGAACACCAGGCAGATTTGGGGGAAATTCTGTAGGCAACTATAAGTGGCACAGTCTAGAACAAGTTAGCCTGCGGATGAATAGGAGGAAATCTATGGAGCAGTCAAGTTATGCCCTGACCCACAGGCAGATGATCTTCGCAAAATGCATTTTTACAACCAGACCAGGTTTTATTCAGCCAGGCCTGAAAGCTGGGAATAGCAGAGATAGAACGAGGGATTGATGCTTATTTTTGATGTACATCTGAACTCAGGGGAAAAGTGTCACTCATCCTGCCTTTCTGTGAATGGCAGGTGAGAAATTTGTTCCAGCTCTTTCATAAAGTCCTGCACAATTTCTCCTATAGCAGCCTCAACTCCCAAGTCATTGAGTTTCCAGCTGTCTGGAAAGCACCAGTCAATTTTTCATATCTACTCTGCTACCCAGGTAAACTACTATGTTAAGAAGTTTTGATGATCTATTTGGTCAACACGGACACGCCTCTGACACTCCTTCATTCCACCACATTTTTTACATTCTACTCTAGATGAAATAACCCAATCCATGGAGATCAAGCAGCAAAGAGACAAAGAATGACTCCTGTGCCCCAGTTCTCCCTTACTTTCCTCCTTTACTACTCATTCATTGAGAGGCAGACTGAGCTCTTTCATGTCCATAATTTAGTAACCTGATCTGTTGTAAATGCCTCTCATTCTTCAGGATTGGATCAGCAGACAATGTACTGAGAAATGGAAGGACCTGCATAGTTCAGACCACTGTGCAGATGGGATCAGGGTCTTGAATGTGGACAGAACTTGACATTTGTTGAAGTCAAATATACAAATAACATTTGGAACACGCATCTCAAGGAAGGGATAAATGCTTGTAAGAGCAAAGTTGCAGCTGTTGATTGAAGGTGAATTCTACAAAATCAGGTGACTATTCACCTCAAAGAGAATAGAATATGAAGTGAGCTTGTGAAAAACAAGAAATGCCCTTTGGAATTCAGAAAGTAGGAGCATAAAGTAAAAAACATTAAAAATGGAATTAAATCAGGCTTTTTGGTGGAGATTTAAATAGAAACTGAGAGGTTTTTGATCATGTAAATGAAAGAAGAAATTTTTGGGCTGTTCTGTAGTGAGGCAAGATTTATGGAAAATCCTGGACTATCACAAAGTGAAGGGGATGTCCCGTCCCAGCTGGGTTCTCAGGAAGCCAAAGTAGCGACTCCGTGAAACAGACTCCTTCAACTTCCGTAGGTGTTATTGATAGAATCATAGAACAGTTTGAGTTGGAAACTACCTTACAGATCTCCTACTCCTGCCATGGGCAGGAGTACCTTCCACTAGACCAGGTTGCTCAAAGCTCCATCTAATCTGGCCTTGAACACTCCCAGGGATTGGACATAAACAACTTCTCCAGGAATCTTGAATCAGTGCTTCACCACCCTCATAGTCAAGAATTTCTTCTTAACATCTAAATCTATTTTCAGTTTAAAAGCATTCCCCCTTCCTATTACTAAATGCCCTTGTAAAAAGTTCTAGATGTCTGTTTCACAACTGCAGTACTAAGTATATTCAATTTCAGAAATCATGTCTGTGTTCCAGGAAATAAATAAATGTCAGTGGTTTTTGTTTCAAGGTTACATCTATGCTGCTGTGAAGCAGGCTTGAGGGGCAACTCACTGACCCATATTCCAGTGGAGGTGTCTGCTCCAGGCTGGAGCAGATGGTGCCTTTTCTTGGAGCCATGTCCCTCCTGCTCTACGACAGAAGGCTCCAAAGACCAAAGGATGGCATAAGAGGAGATTGTAGCATGAAGCTGAGGATCTCTGGCTTGTGCAGAGAGGCCAAAACACTGTGCTACAGATCAGACAAAGACAGGCTTCCCAGGGAAAGAGGACTTGCCTAGGGACCAGGCAACAATACATTGCCTTTCAGACATGGAGTTAGCTGGAAATAAGAACTTGCCCTTGAGCACACCTTCAAGGGTGGGCAGGGGAAAGTTACACATTATGTACATACAGACACATGTATAGCAAAAAAAAAAAGAAATATTTTTATATCAATCTATCCGACCTAACCACTAATTTTTATTTTTAAAAATTCAATTTTTATTTGAATGATACTTGCCTTTTTTGAGTTTAAAAGGTTTCAGTCTTTTGAAGGGACCTTACTGTATGAGGCAGTCCAGAAAAAAACACCATGGAGTGCACATGTAGGCTGAGGGACAAATGAATCAGTAATACCCTGTACTAGTACAGACCTCACTATCTAGGAACATAAGGGAATCAAATTTTTGTAGGTAAGGATAACCGTCCTTCAGGAGACCATCTGGTAGACTTGGAAGACTAAGAAAATTTTGAGCACAGAAACCCTGTTTTAGGTTCTGAAATGGCACCTCCTGGCCCTTCATGGTTTTGGAAACTATTGTACCTAAAAACATTTTTGCATTTTACCTACTGGGCTAATACAGATGTAGTATTAACTTTACCTCACTCAAATAAGCCAGGCTTTGCTCCAGGACTCTTCTTATAGAAGATGCAAACATGAGCTTGTATTGGAATGAAGTCATGTGGTTTTTTTACACAATAGCCACACTGGTACAAGCAGGATGCTGCTGTTTCGATTAATCCTACCTTAACACACTGATGTGGCACATATTGTCGGGGAGAGCTGTCCTGGCCTACAGCCACACTAAGCTCTTTTCCAGCACAAGTTTTCAACGGCTCACTGAGTTGTCAAAGCTGTTGAAAGACCCAGTTGAAATTACAGGGATTCAATTAAAGCTATGACATATACTACTGAAAGAGTTTTGAGTTTTGTTTCTTTTTTTTTTTTTTTTTCTGAGTGCTCGATTGCCCTGCTTTGAGGTAAAAGCTTTGTGTTTCTAAGATGCAGAACAATTTTTAACAGGAAGAGCGTGGTGACTGTGTGCATTACCACCAATCTCTTCCATGGCTACCCTAGGGTGCTTGCAATGGAAGCACCAAAGCAGACAAGAATGTGGAGAGAAAGGTAGCCTTAGACCAGCTGAGGAAAAGATGATTTCCAGAGAATAAAAAAAGCTAATGGGAAAAAGCACTGACATAATTTCCTGAAAGTGTATTTTATTTATGACGTTGCTTAGCAAACACAGTATCTTTAATAAAATTAATTTGACTGTTTTACTTAAAAAGAGTGGACATTAATTGCGAAAGGTAAATGACAGGGAGTTTATTTGGGGGCTTAAAGTAATTCCTAAGAGCTGAGCACAGGTTTATGTTTGTTTAGATTTATGTGTAGAAACGGGGAGTCAACTTTGACACTGTCATGTGTCACTGTGGGGCTGAAACAGCATTATTGTGCTCTGGGGCTGCACAGGTCACATAACAAAGAATAATTTAGACGCATGTTAAAGGTAGCTCAAGCAAATGACTTTACACACTTCAACAGGATCAGCAGATTTAGTTGGATTAGCCAAACGATTGAGTGAACAGATTATAAACAATCCCTTAGAAATGCTGTATTTCAAGTTTCCTGACTGTTTACATTATACAGGAGATGCATTGATTATCAAAGGATGAGTCAGCTTCTCCTCTCAGCTAATGGAATATGTTGGGTGTAGAAGGATTGTGGGGGATAATACATTTCGTGCCTGCATTTTAAGATCTCTACCAGGAAAAATTGCAAAGGACTATTAGTGATTTTAAAAGGAAAGAGAGAGGTGAAAATGGAGGAAATGAAAGATCCTAAATGCCTTAATAGCAGTATGAAAAGTTTAAGAAGACAAGTTGAGAGCCTGCTTTCCTTGTGATGGCTGGGACTGCTGATGGGGGCCAGTGCTGGGTGACTTCCCAAGGCTTTAGGGGATGGATGTTCACAGTTCTCTGGGACACTTACAGAAAAGCCAGTATAAAACTGATGAATGAGATTTTAGCAAACATTGCTCTATATAAATTTATTTTCGTAGAATTTTCATTATTATTATCTTCATGTGAAATTGGGCAGCTGAGCTACTGGGAATCAGTTTGAAGGCATCTTATGCTTGAGCTAAGCATCTTGTCAGCCAAATGGAAGGGATGATCATGTCCTACCTGGTTTTACGCTCAGTATTAAAGACACGGACACTCGACAGGACACCTGACAGGACACCAGGCCCAATATACCACTGATTATATTTTCCCACAAGATTTTTTGTAATCCTGTAATAGGATTATCAGAGGCTTTTCTGATATTTTATGATTGAATTCAGTGTTGAATTCAGTTAGTTTCAACTGTTAGAATAATTTTCACACACTTTGCACCAGACATTTTGAAAGGTTAGATGTAATTGCTTATTTATGCAAAGCCAGAAATACTTGGTGAACATAACCAAACCATTTTAGAATATTGTTCATATGTTCTATTTTCTGAAGTAAAACAATTCTTTGCAGCAGTTTTAGCAAAATAGAGCCAAATGCAGGAGCTATAAAGTTGAGTAGAGGAGAATGTAACTAATAATTTCTAAGATTTGGATCTGTAGGATACCTTTTATAACTCTTGAGTCTGTTTTACCTGGTACTGTGCCTTATAGCACAGCTACTGGAAGTGTTGTAACTGAGACTTCTTACAAAGGATATGCTCTTCATGACATATTCAGTGACATTTCCCCTTGGCTAATTAGCAGCAAGCATTAATTCTTTTGAAAATACGCAGTCAAGATACTCTGTGAAAATGAGCTGATTTCAGATCTACTTCATGTAAAATATTATTATTTACCTGAACTTTAGTTGAAGAACCCCAGACCAAATTCTCAGTTAGGGTAGGTTAAATAAAAACTAAAGAAAAGCTCAGTGAAGAACCAATTAGATAGACTTGTAGGAACATTTTTGATCTGGTATTGTTAAGGATGTGATCTTCAAAGATGCTAAGCATCTATGCACAGCTCCCACTAACATCTTGAAAACTGCAAGTTATGGCTTTGCCATGGGACCACTGGAGTTGGCAAAAAAACATGGTCTGGGGCCTGCTCTTTCTTTCAGGAAATAGGAGGTCTTTTGCTTTCTAGAGTCTAAGTTTAAATTCTTGCTTTCAAACATTGACTCAGGATTTCACTTATCTGTGGATCTATGGATAAATTTTGTGTGAGACTGTATTCCTGTGGTCAAAGCTCCATAGGTCTCAGTCCTCTTAAAAGAGCTCTGCAGTAAGTGATCTCATATATTTAGGGCAGAGGGGAAAAAAAGAAAAACGACAGAAGGTCTCCCAAATCTAGCTGATCTCATCAGATAAATCAGACACACTGGAAACAGAGCTGCTGGATTTTATGAGAGGCCTCTCCCTTCTCCAGGAACACCAAAATTACATTGTCTTCACTTCTGGATCCCTGCCTCTGCCCCTTCTCCATCTCACTAGTCACTTCTATCCTACAACTAGCAGGTTCCCCTTCATTTTCACATCAACTGCATTTGTGACTTCACCTCTTACATTAACCTATCCCCAGTGTAGCTTTTCCACTCATAATTTCTTCCTCTTTTTCTTCTTCTGTCTTGCCTCAGTACATTTCGGTGGTTCTTGTTGCTGAGGAAACTCTGCCCTTTTCCTCAGACAAAGGGAAAACACCTCCAGGGCTCTTCTGATTTTTCTCTCTTGTGTCACTCAACTTCTTTTATTTCTCTGTGATGCTGTTTGAGGAAGAAAAGTAATAATGAGATTAAGACACTAGGAAAAAAAGTGAAGAAGAACACAAGACCAGAAGGCCTTGAGCAGCTGAATGTGTCCCCATCATTTTTCCAAGTCAGGTCCCGTGAAAATGGTGCCATGAGTTGCTTTCCCATCTGCTGGGAAGGGAGAGCAGCCAGCCTTGTTCCCTTCACCACAAGGCAGGACTCTGCCTCTTTCATGTTATGAAAGAGTGGCATGGTCAGACTCACCCTGTCAAAGGTTAAACCCCTGCTATACACTGCTATCTGTACAAGAATAAGACCGCAGATTTAGGCAAATAAACAATTTTTTCCTCACACAGCTTAACTGTTTTGGACATGTCATAGGATGCTAATTTGAGTAACTGAGTACAAGGATAATTAGCAATCGTGTCAGTGATAGTACATTTATTCAAATTAAGTCAAACATGAGTAATTTGTGGATGGTGGTTTTTTTTAGCCAGCAGAGATGAGAATCATTTAGCAGCTAATTTTAGACTTCTGTGAAAGAGAAAAACAAGTTCTAGAGGCTATTCCTGCTTTACATGTTAAGAAGACCCTGGGCTTCCCTGAATGATGTTTTAACATAATACAGGAAACTAATTTCCTCCTCTTGCTGTCCAGTTATAGAAGAAAAGGTTTTGATCTAAATGTTCTCCTACTTTCTTTTTCCTCCCACTCACTCTGTGGGTGGGATGTCTGCCCTCCACACCAAGGGTAAGGAACCATAGCAAAGCTTGTTGCAGGCAATAGACGCTGTTAAGTTTACAGCCATTTTATTTCCTGGACATGGAAGGTGCTTGGGTTGACATATGACCCTTAGTGAGATTTTTTTGGATAATGTTATAGTTTCTCACTAGCGAAATCCCTGCACATGAACTCCTGTGAGATTCTTCCAAGTAATTTTCCCCCTCATGTTTCACTGCTCCTCTGGCAAAAGGGTGTGGTGAACCCAGGCAGAGAAGTACTGCGGCTGTGCGGTCGATGGATGAACTCCAGACAAGTTCCTTGCTAATCAGTCTTCAGTTTGCTATGGGAACATGTGATGGTGATCTTCCTCTTCTCAGGTGAGACCTTTGTACCTGGCTTTTGTACTGACCACCTCCATCCAGGTGTACAGCCTGCTTGCCCTGGGTTTGCTGTGCTGTGCTGGTCCACGGTGTCTGCATGGATCAACAGCCTGTACTGGGGTTTGCACAGCATGGTTTGGAGGCCTCACACATGGCAAGAAACCCTGGCCCTGGGTGCACTTCCCAAGGCAGGGTGCACACAGCAGCCAGTGCCAACCTTGCACATGAGACCCCCACTCCACCGAAGGTTTCTTTTCTGCTTTCTTGATACCTTCCTCTGTCAGATCCGTCTGCTTTGCTGAGGGCTTTGGAGGGACAGGGATTCCTAGGGCTCTGGTCAGGTTGTTGCTGCTGTCTGCATGCCCAGAGTGGCCAGGGTGCAAGACCCAACTGCTCTGTTCCTCTCAAGAGCAGCTGGGACTAAAGACACACTTTTACCTTCCCATCTGTCCCCTGACTCTAATCTGTGCCCTGAAAACCACCTCCTGTCACACAGGGATCCTTCCTGAGGCACTAGGATCAGGTTGGATCTGGAATGAGCTGCCCTGAAGCTTTGCTCAGCTTTGAGGCAGAAACAAGCATCTTCTTCACTTAGAGTAACCAGTTGTTTTGTGTATGTGCCAAGCATTGCCCCAGGAATCAAACTAAAGAACACATTAGTTAAATCGAAAGATCATATAGCAAGTAAATTAGAATTTAATGAGTCCTATCCATTTACTCCTTTATAATGTGTAATATTCCCTTATAATGTGTAGTATAATAATATAATGAAAATAAGTCAATACAACAAAACAACCCTCTTTCAGGCAATGTTTCCAAGCAGAGATTTTTTCAAAGAGTTCTATCCACCCAGTCTCCGATGAAAACCCATGTGTGCCAATGGTGCTGGTACAGTGGGGACATAAGCAAGCTGAGGATGGTGTTCGGCATTGCTCTGATTTGGATGAAGGGGACAGCATGTCTTCTGCATCAGGACTGCCTCTGTCTGGTGTTCTCTCATCAGGTTCAGTTTACCTCGAGGGAAAAAACACTGGCTTTGTAGATCTTGGAGAGCTTTAAGGTCTCTTCCATGATTTTTCTTACAGGGTAACAGAGTCAACCTCTGTTCTGTATACCTCTATTAACTGCTTTAAGAGAGATTCACATCTTGAAAAGAAACACACAAAACGTGCAAACAGACATAGGTTATTTAAAGACAGATGCTTCAGTAATAACTATGTGCAAAGAATAACAGAGTCACAAACCCTAAACACCACATCCTCATGGAAGTCTCTGTGGATGTAACCCTAAGACCACATTAGCCTAATGGGGCTAAGTACATCCAATGGTTTCATCATTTTGCAGTCCAAAACTCACTTTCACCCTTCCTGTCCTCTGTTTGGTCCAGCCCTGGGAATTTTGCCACTGAGAACCAGACTGGCTCATAATATTTGGATCATCAAATTTTTCTGGGACCTTGGGAAAACTGTTACCACATGCACTGAGTTGCAGACATCTGACAGTGAAAATTTTGGATAGATTTGGCCTAACAATGAAAAAACACGATATCGGTGATGGTTTGTACTAATTAAATCTACCTTCCTAGAATTAGGCCATATGTGATATTGATTCATTCAATCACAGGGTTTCCTACTGCGGATATAATGATAATGCAAAGGCAGCAAGCTGAGTGGCTCTCAGCAGCATATCAGAGCAAAATACACAGCAGACACACACCACCAAGAGACAGAAGATTGCAAAAAAAGTGTTAGTCCGAGCTCTAGAAGTACCACTTACATGATCATGAAAGCTCCAAAAGGGAGTGCTTTGTGTGCTGTTTTAAAAAAGCAAAAATCTCTTCAGCTTCCCATGCCCAAGGCTCTGTTATATAGGTAATTGCTCACTGAAACCAGTGACTATTTCTGTTGCATTTTCTGGGTGAAACTGAAGACGAAGCAGTCGCTCAAGTGAGCAGGAGAAGGGCTGATCCCTGTAGGGGTCTGGGGAGAGACAATTTCTTGCATGCACAAGCTTAAGAACAGTGCCAGTGGCCCCAGGCACAGGCATTTATCACCCTGTCGGGCACAAGGCATCACTTCTCACTACGAAACCACAAAAGTTACATGCTCTTTGATAACTGAGCACTGGGAAAATGTCAGTGACCTTTAGAGGTTTGGATTCACTCCAGTTTGCACTACAATGGTGAGGGAGGATGTTGCAGGGATGCTGCCTCCTGCGCTGTTCCACCAAACTGAGCAGTGATGAGCTAGAAGATCCAAACTGCAGCAAATGCTGGCCTTAAACTTACGTTTGTCATCCCATTTCAGGGCAAAAGTTGAGATGTATAATTTTGATGGATGTCAAAATAAATCACTTCAGCATTTGCAGAATCAGAGTGCTTTGTTTTGTCACACTGAATTGATCTTGTTGCTAAGTTCATTTGATATTTTCCACTGCTTCATGGGAATTTCAGCTCAGGGCCGATGATTACCTGATTGATTTCTGTGGGCAAGAGGATGGAACGAATTCAGTGTGGTGTGCCCTCCAAACATGCTGTGTAGCATGTCCAAAGGGTTGTTCGCAGGGACATACCATTTTCTACAAACCCTGTCCCATGAGAGGAATGAAAAGAGAAAAGAAGCCAGGAGTCCCTGAATCCTGCAAACTCAAGACAGTTCATGACAGTTCACAGAACACTGTGAATTGCTTCAAATCTGTATAAAAAACAAATTTTCCCCAGGAAAACACTGGAGTTTTTCTAAGAATTATTTTTCTTTTAAATGCCTTTCTGATCAAAGTTTTCTGGTCAACTCTAGTTTTGAATTAAAAAAGTATAATAAGAAATTTAATTACTTGAAATCTTCATAGATTTACCAACTTGGACTTTCAAGTAAGGTAAGAAAATTTTTCTGAGGACAGAAACATAGGTAAATTTATGCCCATTTTCAAATTAATAATTTTAGATTTAGATAAAAACATCAACTGCTGCTTCCTTAGATAAAACATTATCTTCTCCCTTAGGACCAGATGAATGTACAGAAGTGAATAGGAGATGTGAGCTGCAAATGCATCACTAAATTTCCAGTAGTGCCTTAAATAGATTTAGTTTTGTGAGACTCTGTAGAGTTGGGTGAAGTTTTTCAGTGAAAAATGGCAAAAATCCCTTGCTTTTGTTCAGATTTATTGAAATGAGCAGGAAACCCGAGGAACCGTTGTGAGATCCACTTTCTTCCCATAAAGCATAACGTAAGAGAGACTGCACAATAACCCCAGAGCTTGAACAGCATTCAGAGAAAAAAAGGACTCCAAAGCTACCAGGCCATAGGTATTCTGCTCTCCTTTACTTGATTAAAGAGCTGTTTCAAAGCAACTCTAAGGATTTCAATAAATCTGCTTGCAGAGACACCCACAGGCATGAAGGAGGTTTCAAGATGGCTTCCTTAAGGAGTTCTGGTCCTGAGCTCATTCCCATTATCCCAGTAAGGGTGGAAGGTGGTTATTTAAATATGACATCAAGAGAAATTCCCATTTGAGCAAAACCTTAGCTTGCACGGCCCATAAAAGATGAACTGAACAGATAGTACCTCTCTCCCTTTGAACACAAATATGAGTCCTGGGATAGGTTTGAGATTTTTACATTTGGGGGGGGAACCTTACACACCAGCTCCTCAAAGCAAAGCATCCTCTGAGCCTGATTTTTGTTTGCCATAGGCCATGAGGTGGTCACAGGGCTGGCTCTGGCAAACAGCCTTACAATAATAGTGTGAGATAAGACCATCGGGCAGCACTGCCTTACACAAAGCTGAAGATGCGGCTTCTATCTATCTATCTTCCTTTCTTGCTTTGAAGGCAAACAATTCACCTCAGCTTTGAATCTTGAGTTGAAATTTGTCTTTTCTTAGCCTTTTGAAATATTTTAATCCATTTCTTCCCAACAGCCAGATACAATTAGAATTACTACTAATGGGTTACAATACATTAGGTTTTATGACTCAGTGACTGACACTCTTCGTATCATATAGGTTTTCATTTACATACATTCTGTTTGTCTCGATTCCTAAATCTCAAATTTATTAGCAAAGAAGAGCTGGCAGAGCTGATATAAGGAGCAGTATTTAAAATACATTTGTCAGCCAAAATGATTCTGTGATGTAAAATGCCTCTCTGGGGGTTTCACAAAAAAAGCCATATCAAAAAGCGTTTTTACAGGAGTTGTGAAATTACCCTTCTCATGTATATGTACACAAATGCATACGTGTACCAAACAAGTCCCAAGGACTCATCTATCATGCAGAAATAAAATTTACTTTAACCAAATGTACAGTTCTCTGAAGCTACAGATTATTCCAGTGGCCAGAAAACTAAGGTAAAATAAAATGGAGACCCACATTTCACTGAAGGTTTTTTTATTTCAGGTGTCTAGCTTTAGGTATCTATGGCTTTATTTTCAAATATACTGCAATCCAGGACTTTCTATGGATTGAACTATACTTTAACAACCATGAAACTGGGGTACCAATTGACATCCACAGCTATTCCATCTCACCAGGCACAAAGTAACTTGCCTGATATCACAGAGGGTTTTGCAGAAAAACCTCAGAACATATCTAATTCATATTCTCTCAGTCTCTGTGGAGTTTCATCACCTTTGCCAGGACTGCAGCACAGAACAGTGCTCTGGAAGAAGGTGATTAAATACCCCTGAGCAATAGGCACATGCAGGAAGAATTGCCACAGTCCTGGAAAATCATCTGGGAAGGCATTTTATAGCATGACCCAAAATGTTCAAGGAGACAGAGACTGTCTGGAAATCTGCAGGTGGAGAAGAGAAGAAACTTTTATGACTGAGTGCTATTAAGAAACTGTGACAAATGATAAATTATAACTGGGGCCTGGTTTTGAATGGAATTGTGCTTAGAGTCATAACTAAATCATCACCAAGAAAGGGATATCAGTGAAAGCCATCATGATGAAATACAATTGAGTATTCAGTCTTTGAATACTTGGGCTTATGTAAATTTTTTCTAATATTTAAGCATGATTTGGAGTAAAGTTCTTTATTTTATCTATACAGTAACATTTTGATTTATAAATGTCAAGGAAAGCCATGAACTCCAAGACATGCAGAGAATTGGTTTTGCTTTTTAAAAAATTAAATAGGTTGGTCCCTTCCTTGCTGCACTTTTTTTCTAAGTAGCCCTTAAGGGAACTTACTGTAACAACAGAGTAGCTGGTCTCACACAATCTGCCTTGGGGCTCCTTTTGTTTTCACTGCAAGTATTAGAGCTCCTCCTGCCCCTAAAGCACATATCCCCTCCTTTCTCTGCTTTCCATGATCACTCAGTCCCACAAAGTCCATGTGGGTCATTCACCCCTTCCCAGGGATGCTGCCATGTCTCCTTCAAGTGAAGTCCCATCTTACCCACCTCACTCTTCCCCCAGACTGTGCACCCAGTCCTCCAGCAGGGCATAGGGCTCTCATTCTGCAGCACATAGGACCAGACGGTAACTAAGTCCTTTCAGCCTTAAAGCCTATATGGTGATATCCATAGGGAGTAGACAATTGAACATGGGAATTTCATGTATGTTTGAGTACCCAAAGCTGCTGCGTGGCACCAGGCACGGCCAGGTTGATGCAGGGTCAAGCCTGAGCAGAAGGACCTCGGGGCTGTCAGTCCTTTCTACGCTCACGAATGAAGACAGGCACTTGGTGCACTGAGCTGGAGGTTCTCAGTCATAGCAGAAAGCAAAACAGCCTCATTTTCTGGGAAATGGATGTTAAAAGGAATTGCATTGGCTATGGCGAATTTTTCTTCCAGTTTTGCAGAGAAATGATACCACTGCAGTATGCACAGGTACTGGGTGCACAGGAATTAAGGAAAGACAAAATAGCATCTATGTGTTGGTTTTTAACAGCCTGCAAAACTCTCCCCTTTTCATTGGGTTTTTATAGCACTGAGTTCTGCCTCCTCCTGTAAAGTTCTCCAGCTCTGAGTGTGTTCACCAGGCATTGATAATTCTTCCTTCACAGTAACACTTGGGCCAAATCTCCTAACTGTGTTCAGCAGTTACATATAGGGACCTTAAAAATGGGTAAGGGACTGGCTATTACAAATACCAAAGGCAGATTTACAAAGACACTGCCAAGGGTCCAAGTGCTGGTAAGCAAGAAAATACCAAGTTTTTTCTTTTTTCAGAATATTCCTTGCAGCAGGCACCAGTGAAAGTGCTGACACACAGAGGACATGGGCTGCCTCTTTGCATTGCCCCTGTCAACAGATGCCACATCTGTCTTTTCCGTGGGAGCAAAATGTAGTAAAATACGCTGGGGGAGAAAAGCATTGAGAAAGAAAGGAAGAAACAGGAAAGCGCAGGGAAGTAAAATTTAAGACCACAGGAAAAAGAGTTTCCAAGAACCTTATACGACATGGGATTTGTTAAATACCAGTTCTGAGTGCTGAATGCTGTGAAAGTTTAAAGTGTTTTAGGAGGAACCAATGAACTTGCAATTATCCCTGCAGGATGGTTGAAATGTGTAGAGTTTTGCAGCAGGCCTGTGAAGAAGCCCCACCAGGTTAATCCACCTCTGTTGCTTCTACAGAACATTTCCCTGTGCCTGTCTGACAGGGCTGATCCACAATCCTTGACAAATATCTAGAGAAAGAAAAAATTATGTTTTTCAGCCTGTGAGTAAATCTCCCTTTTTATCTCCCTTATTCATGAAGAAAATTGAGACAATTGCCCAGCAACAATGATAATGTTTGTTATTAAATAGCTTATTGTTTAAAATTCTTGTTTCCTGCTGCTAGGAAAAGCAAACTCTCATAATTTTCTATTCAATAATCTCTTCTAGTGAGTGATTTAAACCTAAGTCTTTGCCCTGGTTTTGTTTGTTTTGTTAATCACACCATGGTTTTAGATCAGCTGCCAGGGCAGGATGGTGCTGGTCAGGAATGGCAGTGGCACACAGATGTCAGAGGCATGAGGCTTGCTCTAGAAGGGGTGCTGCAGGCACCACAAAGTCAAGGTATGGCCATTGGTCATCTCAGGGGCAGTTCTGCTCCCAGAGAAGTCAACAACATGAGCTCAGTGGTTGCTCTGAGGGAAGTGATATCTTGCTAAGTAATAAAGGATTCGTGGATAATGGTGAGATTTTGCCCAGGGAGCTCTACATGCCTGTGGGCACATACCTTGTAGTAGTATGCTGAGTTACACTTGGAAGTTTTATACTCCTTTGAACCTATTTTGAAAACAAATTAGAAGTTCACAAAGTTATTTGAAGCTATTTGTCTCCTCCTTTATAAATATTTAAATATATTTGGTAATTTCAGAACAAAGAGAGCTCTTATGCAATGTTTGGATGTGTACATCTTGAATAATTAATTGCACGCTGAAAAGGATGATTCAGTTAACTCAAATGTGATCTGTATTTGTCTAATGTGGGATGTTTCTGTTTGTGCAATAATCATTCAATGAGATAAATTAAAAAGAATGCATTTAAAAATAAATTCTAAGATGATGGAATTAAGGAAGTCTTGTAAAGTTCCTCACCATGACCTTAGATGTAAAAGCCTAAAATTCACTAATGAATACCACATTTATTTTTTTTACTTCTGGCTCACAGTTACTGTGAGAGGGGATAAACGGTCCTCTATCGCAGAGAGATGCTCTATGTCCACAGCAACACAAACAGAACTTTGCTAAACATTTCTCAGTAGAAAAGATGGGTAGCTGCAGCCTCGTCACCTGCATAGGGTCCTCAACTATCTTTATCTCAACAGCTACAGCAGCTACTCAGCCAGCAGAAAGGAAGACCTGGGATCTGTAGCCTGATTCTCTGGGTGTTTACATGTAAAACAGAACATCTTCAACAGCAACCTGTCCACCACTGCAGCTCTGTGAGTCCAGTGGCTTCAGGTAGCATGGAGGGTTTCTGCTTAAAGCTTAGAGATGGGTGCTCAGGCTCCCTCTCAGATGACTCCCCCTCTGAGGATGCTGTAAGCACCATATGCTTGGGTAATGGAAACTTTGTGTTCTGGGGAGTATGAAAATCTCTTATCATCATGAGTAGGTGCAGGATCATCTTGTGTGTAAACCCCAGGGCAGGGCTGAAAATCTTGATGTTGTCATACCATCATGATGCTCTGGCTGTTCTCACTAACAGGTACTTGAGTATCTGAATAGTTTAGACAGAAATAGTGGCCGTATGAAGTTGAAGTCTTGAATTTTAATGCTTGTATCCCTTTGGCGTGCTTCAGCACAGGTGAAAAGGGCACTTCAGAAAGGGATTTGGCCAACCAAGACACTGGGAACACCTGAGAAAATTATGCTGAACTGTATAAATCATTACGTCTATGCTCCTCTGTATCATACCATTATTTCCCACCCCAGGAATAGTACAATGTAAATACAGGATCTTAATGGTGGTGACTGTATCAAATCAGCTCCTCAGAGCTATTAACACTGAGGTTTGAGAGAATCATAGGTCTTTGAAATAGGTCATATAAACATACATATGTAGAAGAACATATATCCTCAAATTCTCTTTAGGCACACACTCCATAGAGATTGCAGCTGAAATTTTTTTATTTCTGGTTGGGAGGAGAATACATCATGATTATTTGTAAATCTGCAATTAATAACTATTTTTTCACTAATCAGGAGAACTTAATGGAGGAAAGAACTCTTCTTGCAAGCGGGCAGCAATTCAGTGCTCTTTTGCTGGTTCTGGTATGCTCTGTGTTCCGTGATGGAGCTGCTGTGGAACAAATCGTCTGCTCCTGAAGTGCTTTGAATTTAGAAACTTCAGTCCCACTGGGGCATTGCTGGAGAACTGTACTCATTTTTTTCTCATAATGGAAGCAATTTCGTATGAACACTTAGGGAGATATCTGTGTGAACCGGTCTGTTAGATGTTTTGAACTCTCTGCTCAGTCTCAGCAGCAAACACTTTTCTTCTATTCTTTGCACTGGGAGACAGGCTCATGGAGAAGACTCAGTGTGACGTCCCAAATAACCAACAGAGCAAAGTGTGCACTTCTACGAGCAGGCTGCCTGTGTGTGGCAGGACAAGGGTACTTCCACAATGGAGTGTCAGGGAAGCCACAGAGCAAGTGAGTTTTGGAGGAAATCTCTTCCCCAGCACCTCCAGTGTTACACCTCCACCATCCAAGCGATACAATCTCAAGGAAGGCTGCATAGATATAGCATAGATATTATGCTAGATGCTGGCAATAAGCCCTGCAAGGGGAAAAGTGTTAATTGAAAACTGACTCTCCTTAACACTTAGCATGCAAATGATTTAAAACCTGCAAATCACAGCAGAAACTGCCTATCGATTTTTGGTAGGATAAGGGCACCAGGAGGAACATGTCACATAACTAATCGCTGGTACTGGGGGACTGATGTGTAGAACTGGAGAGCTGGGTACGGTGATGGGTACCTAGAGGCAAAACCAAGCAGGAAAGTGAGGAAATAGGAGAAAGAGCCTGAGCAGTGATGTGAGGTAAGCGATGCAGACAGATTGAGCAGCTTCCCACAGGGGCATGATCTGTGGATAACCCAGCTTGAGGGAATGTGCCATGTGCAGGGTGACAGGGCACTGAGGAGCTTGTGAGGCTCTCCAGCTCCCAATGCTGCTGGCACCAGCCTTGCAGGGAAGAGAAATAGGACTTTGAGTGGGGAAATTGCTTTGCATAGCTGTGTGGGTGGGATGAACTCCTGGGCATGGGGACTCACAGAGGTTTTTGTGCTGCTGCTGACAGGAACTTTAAAAAGCAGCAGCATTTTGTATAAATGTTACATTTGAATGTCTTTGACATTTTCCCCTCAGTGCTAATTATTCCCAGCAGCTTCTCACCATGCAGCGAATGCCTGGCACTGTGACAATTATTAAAAACCTGTAAACAGACAAGTGGAAAGTGCCTGGAGTCACCTTGCCATGTTAAACTGTTAAACAAGTAAAAATAAATTGGATCTGAACCCCACTTCTGCAGCTTCAGAGGCTTCTCAGAGGCAGAGGCTCAATAAGTACCTGATGAGAAGGTACAGATTAGATGGCGCTGTCGTCTTCTTGATGGAGCTGAGTGACGGGACAAGAGGTAATAGGTACAAATTGAAACACAGGGAAGTTCAATCAAATATAATAAAAGCCTTTTATACTATGAGGATGGTCAAACACTGTCATAGGCTGCCTAAAGAGGTGGTGGGGTCTCCATCCTTGGAGACACTCAAAAGCCATGGTAGATCAGGAGGGCTGGACCACATGACCTCCAGAGGAGTCTGGGCTATTCTTCAATTCTGATTTCTCTGCAAATGTGTTGTTCTGTTGAGAAATAGCTCAGACAGGCACTCCCTGAAGGAAGTGAAGTACAAGGGATCTGCTCACCCAGAAGCAGGTAGTACAGTATTGGCTCCATTCTTCTCAGGGACTGTGTGATCACTACTGATGGTAGTCAATTAAATACTCGTCTGGAGTAGGTATTTCAGCCTAGCTAGAGCTGGGCTCCATCTTCCTTTTCTCAAGCCAGGAGCTATAGCACAGCTCTGTTCACAGGTCCAGCTGTAAAAGCACTTTGCAGGACATACAGAGAACAAGAGAAAATTAGAGACAAGACTAAGAAACTTCCCTTCTTTGAGCTTCAGATTTCAAGCATCAGGTCTCCCAAGAGCAGGGTTTGGACAACGGCGGCATTGTACTGGCTCAAGGCTGTTTCCACACAGCTACTTCCCTCATCTCTCTGTTTGCTGTGCTTTTAGTAGTAATTTACTAACTTTAGAGCCATGTGGCACCAAGAGTATCAAAAGACATCACAAACCCTGGGGAGAAGATATCACTTCTGAATTGCCAGAATTGTCTGAATTAATATTTATATCTAAATTCAAGTCTTATGGGCCCATGTATTGTCTGGACCAGGAGCTAGTGGAAGCATTGCTCCATGGACTATCTGCACAGGTCTCCTTGTGCCATATTGGCCAGAGCTGTGCTGAAGTTGCCATTTGCATAACAGCATTCAAGAACATTTGGTCTCAGCCAGATGTGTAGCCTAAAATGTCCATTCCTTTCAACATGCAAAGCCAGAAAACCATGGTATAGCAAAGCACAAGGAGGAAAAAACAGGAGGTGGGGGAGGTGGGGTGTGGAGCTCTAAGTCTTAAGAGAACTGGGAAGTTACTGCTTCTTTGGTCCTCAGACAGTCATCCAAACAATTTGAGTGATGGCAGGCAGCGCTTACTAGAGCACTGGCAACCTGAAAGGACCCTATGCAGTCCTGTAGGGAAGCTCAGCACAGCTTTGCCAAGCCCAACCCAATTCCTTAATACCTCTGGGTATACTCTAGACACTACTCTGGAAGCAGTACTTCACAGTAGCTCATCCAGGGGGCGCAGTGCCTGTAGAATTAGGACTAACACATGGTTCTTGCTATGAGGACCTTGATGGACTTCAGTATAAACTGTCTGATTAGGCCTTCATCTGGAGGATGTCCCAACTAGAATCCAGTGAAATGCCCAGTGCATTGTCCAAACCTCACAAGGCCCATCCCCTTTGTCTTTGCCCATGGTCTAATACTGTTACATTTCCAAAGGAATTTTAAGAGTGAATGACAAAGATGGCTGAGATCGTGTGTTGTAACATTGGCTATGGTTGGTGTTGGCTTCTTATTTCCATCTCTTTTCTTTCCACTATTTGAGTTAGATCTGAGTGCACAGCACATGTAACAGCTCACTTCATTAATATTTTCACAGGAAGAGAAGGCACCTTAACACTTCATCCCATGGCATCAGTGAGCAACAGATGTTCCTACAAAGTCACAACTGTTGGAAATATATCCAAGAGAAGTTGGTATAAACTAGTTGATGATGCACAATAATCTTCCCAGCAGATAACTTCCTTTTTTGGCTTGTTATTATGATAATTAACAAACTGCTTATACCATAATCTTTTTTTTTAAAAGTCAAGTCTGTAAAATATTAACAACCTAGTGTTTTTAACTTTTTTGGAGTTTTTCTGTGTAAGAGTCAGGCTCTTAAGCCTTCAGACTTAAAAACATTGCTTTAAAATCTTATTTCTCATGGAAATAGCTTAGTATTAATTTTTTTTAGCTTACAAAACCAGCATGTATATAGGTTTTCCATAAAGAATGTTCCACTAAACTCCATTGACGTAATTTCCTATCACTCCTCTCCAGTCTGTTTTCCAAACCAGTTCTTCCTTTCTTTGACTTTGAATCCTTTAGGCCTCTGTATGCATTTGCATAATGCCTACTTACCTTAAATAAATTATTTCTACTGTGTCTTTCCCCCTAGTTTCAGAACTAATCAGTGCACAAACACTCCACCAAAGCTGTTTCATTCTTGCCATGCAAATGCAGGTTCTGGCAGAAGAAATCTCATTAACTGATTTCAGTGGAGGCACTGCTGCTTCCTGACTGACAAGGGCACAAATAAACAAGTCAAGGGAATCTGCAAAAGCACCTAGATGCAAACAGATAGTTCACCTCTCTCTGCTTCCTCTAGTTCCACAGATTTCTTCCTGTAAGCCACCAGACTGAGATTTGAAAAGCATGAGGATTTTTCTTCTCAGGACAAAATATAAATCAAGTAGTTACACAATGGCTAGCGCTACGAGACTGTGTATGAAAAAAGCTACTCTTTATACATACACTTAACATGAAATAAATTGAAACAGAAAAATTGGTTACCTACAACTCAATATCAAATCTTTTTTTTTTCCTGAATGCAACAATTACTTAAAAGATATTATCTTCAATGTGACTGGGGAGGTAAATTTGTTCTATGCCAACACAGTAGATGTGTACACCAGTTTAGTGGGGAGAGTGAAACAACCATGCTGCTGTGACCTGGGACCTCAGAGTTGCACTGGACAGCATTAATGGAGCAGAATCAAAGTACTCTTAGTTTTCTCAGCAATTGTACGATGAGGTGACATCATCGAGGAGCATTTTGTTCAGAATTCTAAATTTCTCCTTTAGTTTCATATCAACAATAAGCAGAAGCAATTGCATTAAGGCAAAGTCAAATATACTTACTATCATGGAGTGCAATGAACAAAACCTCCAGAGTTTTAGAATGTTGCAAAAAGCAAACCTCTTACTACTTTTCCATGGTTTTTGGTAATGAAGTGGCATTACTAGCTTTGGAGGCACTTCACAGTAGACTGTTATAGCAGTCCTTACACTGTGTTGATCTCACCTTCCAGGAATCTAGTTGAATGGTGTCTGAGGCCTCTGGCTGAGACATTCTAGTTACAGTCATGATAACAAAAACCATAAAAAATTAAAGAACTGAAAATAAGGTAACTAAGACTCCTCCTCCAGTCAGTAGCCATTAGAGCTGTTTTTAGGGTAGTCTTCCAGCACAAAATGAAATTTACCCAGCTTGCAAGCTGCCTCAAGACTCTTGCCCATTATCCTAACTGCAGAGGAAGAGATCAAGGTCAGATCTTTTTGGGTCCCTCCATGCCTGGGCCATCTGCAGATGCAGGGAAGTAAAAACAGATTCAGAGTCCTCATTCTCACTTGTGATCAAATGTGGGCCTCAAATACTGCATCACTCATCATTTATATATATGCTATACTGAAGGCATTTGACAGTATTTCAAGGGGTTTTTTGGCTTCTGAAAGCAGATTAACCAACCAACCAAATTATCAAAAGAATTCTGTGAAAGAAAGATCCTAACACATGGCAATTTTTTATGTTATAAACATTAAAAACAGTCAATTTTCTTTTTTATGTCACAATCCTGGAATGTCTCAGAAAAGGAAACTTCAATCAATTTTGCAGTCCCATTTTAATCTGCCTGTTACGAAGTGAGTTGTGAATGCCCCTTCTATTGGTTTGCTTTAACATGACACCATTTATAATCCACTTGAATTTCATTAGAAACATCAGTACTGTTCAGGCTCATTAACACACCACTTTGTCTTTAGGTTTCAAGTAGTAATGGTCATCCTGAGTCTTCTGAAACTAAAGTTAATATAGAAGGTTTTACATCTTGTTTATAGAAACTCTTTGGGATCCTCTCCTTGAAAAAATCTAATTTTTTTTACTTGGTGGGCTAAAAGGTCTCTTTTGTCATGCTGCTTGTGTCAGGGTTGCATATAATTAGCTGTGTCTCAAAAGTCAGAGTTTTGGGGGCAGAATAGTTGAGTAAATTATGGCTTTGTTGCTTTCAAAACTGAAGACTAAAATCAGAAGTCTAATGGTTACTAATACCTCCTGAATCCTTGCAGTAAACCCCAGGGCTAACAGCAAGGGAAAAAATGAATTTTATGATGGCTACTATTACATATGTCAGATCAGAAATAAAAGTCCAAGTAAGTAGTCAATCAGTGAGTCAATGGTTCCCCAGCTTTAAATAAGACAGCAGCCTACAAGTAAAACACAGCCTGGACCCAAAGCTAATCATCTTTTGTTGATCTGATCTGCCTCTACCAGGTCCAAGGAGAGATTAAATATCACCAGCTGGAAGTTGGAACTGTCTGGACTGTGTTGCAAGACTTTTGGAAAATTTGATAATGACATATATTTTGTGATATCATCAAGATTCCCAATCACATGAGATGTTAATTGAAAAAGCATTTTCCATTTGCACAAAACCAGAGACTGAAAATTAACTTAATCTGGGGAAGTATGTCTGGACAGAACATGAAAAAAAAAAGTTGCCTTTCAGTACAACTGACAGTAAATACAATTAAAGTGGTAAAATTATTTCACAGGCGCTTAAAGAATCCTGTACTTGGTTTGCAAAGACAAAGAAAGTGCAAAAGGTTAAAGAATGTTTTTATTCAGCTTTCAGCTGTCACAGTTCTAAACAGTAAACATAATTAACAATTCACCCATGGTACTGGAGAACATAGTTCCGGTATCAGTAAAACGTCTACTGTTTAAGGCACTGATAGTGTGGGAAGAAAAAAAGCATGGACTGCTCCTACTTAACCAGAAATTGATTCTATGATAAATATGTGCTTGCTATTCAATGCTTAAAATTCCACAAGCTACATTTACAAACAAACGTGTATAGAACTTCGGTAATTACCAAAACTGGAATCGGTGGCTCCCCTACTTTGACTCTAGAGCAAGTATTGTTTTTCTTTGGAGTGGAATCAATTTTACAACCTACTAAAAGAAACCAAAACACAAGTTACTTCAGCAGTATGGCTTTAAGACCCTGTATTTGGTAACAATATAGCAAGCCAAGTTAAATAACAGCATATAAGTGTCATATACTGTCATCTTAAAAGAAGCAGTTTTACAATATAAAAATTAGTTCAGAACATACTAAAGCCAGTTTTTGTACAAACATTTTTACAAAACTGAATTACTAAAAAAAAATTCAAGAACATTTTAAATATGAATCACTCTTTACATGTTGTATGCATAAAATCACTTATCTTGGTGACATAAATTAGGAATACTACAAACTTTTTAAAGGTGTTATCCATATGCTATTGAAATGCACACATCAGAAATACTGAAGTGTTAGTTCTGAAAAAATCCTTAAGAGTCACATTTATACTTGCCAAATAGATGCACAGTGACTTAGGTTTCAAGAGGAGCCACAGTGACCTCCCGTGGCCACTTAAGAAATCCCGGTCCTTAACCTTTTTTTTTCCATTTTGTACAAGACATTCCACACAAATGCCAATAAACTTAAAATGTACAACAGTGGGTCGTGCCTGGTCCAACTACCTCAGAAAATTACAGTATTTCTATATGAAATGAGCATAAAGGAGCACAGCCTTCACACAATCTAGAGCCTGGTCACAGAAAAAAAGTCAACTTTTCTCTATGATTTATTAAGAAAATGTTTCAGAACATTTTAGAGAACTGTTTTCTGTAGGTCAGTGAGAGATGATGTTCAATAGATGTTCAACACATATTCAATGTTAGGCTCCCAAATACATAACTTCAGCTGTTGAGAGAATAAAGGAAGGAAATGTAAATTGATGCTGTCTGACCCAAGTCCAAATCAGAACACAGGTAAAGTTGTACAAGACATTTTAAATGTGTATCAAGTTCATTGATATACAAAAGCAAAAGAACCCCAAAGTCATTTAAGTGCCTTCTTCCATTGTTCTGAGGAGGTTCAACCAACAGGAACAAAACACTGCCTTCTTACGTCATGAACAGAAGAAGAAAGTGGAAACAAAACAAAAATCACAGTACTGACTGTCTGTCATCTGCAGAACTTACATTCTTCTACTGTTTATAAATCTTCTCTGTTATATCCAACTTTTTTTCCATTATGTGATTCTTCTGTGTTTGGTGCCAGCCATGTGAAATACACCTTCACCGGATCAATATTCCAATGCTTGTGAAATGATACCGGAATTTGGTGAGAAAGGTAGTCTTTTGGATAGTCCATTGGCCTTGCCTAAGGTGAAAGAATAAAGCAAAACCACTCATACTCAGTGATCAAGAATAATTTTAAAAAGAGAAAGTATCACCGTTCAGTGGCCTCTGTAACATAACAAAGTGATGTAGCACTGATAAAACATGCAAGATGGCAAGAAAGGGTTTTTTACGTCATTCTATTAAATCCATTGATAGGCATTAGTTTAAATCTTCAACTCGCACTGCAGTCATCACGCTATGAATGAAGTACACTGATATTAAATATGTCCTATTTCTTGGGATTAAATGGTCATCTATGAAAACAAGTGACAGTGTAGTTTGTATTGCATCTTTTTTAATAAGCAGGTTTGGCTCAGTAATGACAAAATAATTTTAAGTCATATTCTCTTCCTCCTCCTCTTAATGAGAGTTGCCAGCCCTGCCAGCGTGGTTGTAGGATCCTAATAAGCCCATAAACAGCCAAAACACATGAAGTTTTACGCTAGGTAAAGGTTTCAAATGTGGGATACATTGTGGTGCCAGAAAACTGCATTGTTATTCTTTATCAGGCTGTATCAAACCAGACAGAATTACAACACAACTCCATGATGCAGCTGCTGTCTAAAGGCACCATGAGTGTTTCATTTTCTCTGGCAGTTTAATGGCTCATAAGTGCATCATCATATAAAAAAGCCCCACCTTTATTGGCTCCTGATAAAATAACTACATTTTGTCATCATAAATAGAGTCTTTGTAAAGAGAAATGCACAAAAGGCAAACTTTTGTTGTTTTTTCTAGATGTAAAGTGCACAAAGAAAATCGAGTGATTTGGATACCAAATAATTGATCTAATGCCTAAGCTAGTAACTGATTCAATACTGCACACTTCACCTACTTATGGTGGCATTTATGAATTCTATATGCAGTGTTCTTCATGTAGTTCTGTATATACTCCAATCATAAAATTAGGCAACAGAATTTGACATTAAGAAATCTGAATGTGTTGCTGGTGGCTTTTTAAATTTTGATATTTAAACCACAGAGTGCTTATTTTTAAAAACTCCACTGGAGAAATCAAGAGGCAGCCTATATCCCTCAAGACTTTTGAAACACAATTTGAAGAACATGTAGGTTTCAAAAATCTGAAGAATTTACTTTGGATAAAGGCAATTTTTAGATATCTGGGACCAAAGATTTTTGCTGTTTGAAAAAATCAAACAGCTTTGTATTGAGCTGTACACAAAATTTTGGTGTTTTGTATAATTTTTATTACATTGCTCTCTGAGAATCATATAGCTTTATAGGTGGTTAAACTTAAAAGATATAAATTCCCTGAATTTCTTCTTATCTCCCTACACTTTGTGGAATCTATTATTGTAATATTTGCTCTTTTTTTCTTTTCTTTTCTTTTCTTTTCTAGAATTTGTATTTGGTATTTTAGAAAACCCATATACTTGTTCGTGGACAGACCGAACATTTAAGATCACAATCCTGGCTGCTACTCAACATGGGAAGGTTCTTGTTCTCTTTAAGAGACTCATCATGTCAAAAGCCTCTGGAACAAGTTACAGAACACATATGTATCTATCTTAGCATGTAGCCAACAGGAAAACAGTAGGAGTGAGCAAACACTGTTACATCACACTCTACGGACAAAGATATCTTTGCTTCTGTTTCATAATAAATATCTAAGAACAATTTCGAATTCATGTACTTCAAGGAACATCACACATCATATTTCAGTCAAGCCTCAAAAAAATTATTTTCTGGTTGACAGAAAATCCAAAATTGGTTTTCTCATTTTTTTCTCATTTGCATAATAGTGCAATTTGCAGAATAAGCACATTTAATTTTTATTCAGTAGTTTTCTCCTCAGGGTTAATTTTTGTTCAAGGTATGTCAAATTAGAATTTGCTATAAGCAAGAGTGATGAATTACAAATCAAGTGCAATTTTCTATGTGGAAAATCAAACTGCTAGGATTTCACTTTTACAGTGATTCAGTATCGATTCAGTGTCAATTCAGTATCAAATGCACACCAGCAAGAATTACAAGGAGGTGCTTTGTTTTTTTTATCTATAAAATGAGTTCTGTTCTTTCCAACTTCACTTTAAGTAGGTTGGTTTGGTTTTTTTTTTAAACATCTGTGCAAGCACAAACTATTCAATAACTGTTGATTTTATAAGATGCATTACATGCTTTCTTTTTATGCTTAAAAGAGTAAGCAATGATAAACAAAACAGGAAAGTAAACAGATATGATTTTTTTTTATATGGACAAGGAATTAAAGTATTGAATATTGTATTCTCAGTCTTCACATTTCTCTAAATAGAAAATGTAATCAGAAAGAGAACTTTACATAGGAAAAACTGGTAATTCAAATGAACACCCCCTCTTCCACTGACAGCTACGTGGAACCACATGGTAATTTACTAATTCTCAAGTAGCCTGTTATCTTAATCTCAGTTCATATTCAGATAAACAGGTCTTCCCAGTTTTTAAACTGGACCAACACTTGAAAAATACCAAACACTACACTGATTTACATGCTGATTTTTAAAAAATTGTGCACTTTAAAAAAAAAAAATCTTTAGTGCTTCTTGTTAATGCCATGGAAGGATTTGGTTGACAAGCCAGAAAATCTCTACAGGCCTCAATGTATTGTGTTTTCCACCCTGACACTGCAGTTAGCTTGTTAAATATTGTGGGATCTATCTTCACTAATGGGATATTTCAGAATAGTAAATATTGAATCAATAAAAAAGTTGGGTAAGTAGACAAGGCAGATTTATTGAAAAATTTCATGGTCAGTTCTCCATTACCTGAAGAAAAAAGTATTGTATTGTGTTTTTTTTTTCTTTTCTTAAAGGACATATGACAACTATTCAAAGCATGTGGCTCCTAATTCTATTTGTTTTTCAAAATACCCACCTCTGCATTTTTTATAACATGTAGTTATAGGTTAACTGAAATACCATAACTATTAAAGCATTATAGTAATCCATGCTTTCAGAATGTTCTTATCTGCCTGATCAATCTTGTTCTGCAGGGAAACAAGGTATAGCAGCAGCATCTTGGTTACTGTTATTACATATTATTCAAGTTTGCAGTACTTGTGAGTTCCGTTTTATATGTACACTTAAAAAATGCAGTATATTTTAAATACTTAGAAATAACTCTCTGACCTGATGAAAAAGTGAACTATGTGTTATAGGGACTCCTAGGCCACTGAAACACATCCCAAGGACCATATCATCAGGCGCGTCCATGCTGTAACACCGGCATTTACTAGCAAGTAGTTTCTGAACAGCTATTCTGCTGAAAACCATCCTGAATAAAAAAAAGCACATGAAATATGTAAGACAATAGCTATTAAAGAAGTCAAATACTGTAATTAATAAATATTGCTAAATGACATAAAGCTGCAAGACCAAATGTAGCCCTCTGATACAACACATTGGAAATTTTTAAATCTGAGAAGTCGGAACTGACAAACAGTGCAAGAGGCATTTTCTGAAAGATAATTACTTTACAGAATGTAAATTAATTATACAAATTATGCCAATTATAGTTATTCCAACGATAACTTAGCTATCCACCATTTTTACCACAGCTGATAATTCCTCCTAAATTTGGCTCGGATGCGAAAGAGGTGTTCTCTGTCTTACTCAAATGTACTCTCGAGTTAGTTATCATGTAGCCATTAACTGAAAAGAAGTTTAAACTTAGACTGTCATTCCCTGAATCATCTATTAGACAGATTTCCCTCCATAACTGAAAAAATGTTCCTTTAAGCCATTGCAAGGTTTTTCTGTTCATCCTAACTTTGCTGCTCATCTAAATATCAATGAGAGCCTAGAGCTGTTAGATCAGTATCACTAAAATAAGCCTTAAATAGATCAGGAACATGTTGATATCTTAAGTTCAACATCTGAGGGACTACAATCTTGTCTAGTGTTCCATAGATGCCTTTAAGTTCCTCTATCCACCCAGTCCAATCAGAATAAAGGGTACTCTAGCTACTACAAATAATATTAAAAAGATTCACTCTAAAATTGCTGCAGGGCTTCATGAGTTCATTCACTGCATGGTAATCCTTCGCTTGACACTGGGATATGGTAAAACTTCTACAAATACTGAATGCTAAGGCAAAAAGACTGACCTTAGAATATTGTCAGATTAAAGCAGTAAGAAACTTCATCAATATCACTGCAACTTTAAAGACTGCATATATAATAAAAAGAAAAAAACCAGAGAGTACAATAGGAAGTCGTATGAGTCAGCACAAACAGAGAGGGAACAATAAACTAGAGCCTGGGGGCAAGGGGGAAGAGTTGGGACTTGTGACCAGCTAGTGTTGCTACACAGGTGTGAGGTAAATTGCACACATTTGGGGGAAACATCACTGTTTCTATTGAAACTCATTTGTGTTGTAATTTAAAACATTTGCACTCAAAAGAGGAGCTAATGTAGATCTCAGTAGGAGTTTAAATAAATTACCCTCCTCCGCCAGTGATATAACTGTATCCTCCTGTTCCCAAGCCGTAACCATAACGCTCTCCAAGAAATACTGGTTCATTTGGGTCATAGCAGCTGAGTAATTTTCGAAGTCTGAAGATACTATAGTATGAAAATCCATTAAAAAAATCTTGTAAAACTTAATTTGTAAACATATTGCTAGCTTAAATGGCATTCTAGTAAGTAGCACAAAGATACCAGGAGAAATTCAGAAATTCTACCAAAAAATCCCAGAGACACAAACTGTTAGACATTTACGATGGATTATATAAGATATGACAGCCAATTTTGGTCAAGTGATGAATCAAGTAGCTTAAAATATTTTTCTGAGGTAGGCAAAGTTTGTCAGCAAAAGCGCACCTCATCTCAGAGAAAATGTGAAATTATTTTTTCTGATCAATGGTAAGATCCTTGCAAATTACCAATGAACATTTACAAACTGAAAAACAAAAGGTAGTTTTAGTTATATGAACACTGCTCTATCTACAGTTACATCCTCTTCCAAATTCTTCTGCCACATGATTGAATGTAAAGTATTGTCTTGAACTACTTATGTTCATGTCCATGTGATTCTGCTCATTGATCACTGTGCCTTTTTTTTGCTTATATCGCAGTGTCAGATTTTACGTGAATGGAATCTAATTTTCTAACAAAGAAAATCATTTTTTCTTTTTCTGAACATCATTCTGGGTAGCTTGGACAACTGCCCTAGCTTATGGAACCTTTTTTCTGCACATTTATGTGAGAAATACGTCTTATAAAGCATATTAGTCAATGACTAAAACCAACCGGCTCAGACACACCTATACTGAGGAACCAATGTGTAATCATATTCAGACTATATGATTACATTAAATACTAATATGCATAGTTTTAACCAAGTTACAAGATTACACTGATTTTAATATCTGTCAAAAAATGCTTAAGTGACAGTTTTTTTCTAGAAGAAATATAAAGATATGTAACTAATAAAACAGGTGTATCTCTTGAATACAGAAGAATAGATGAATACTGCTAAAACTCTTATTGGCATGAACAGTGGTAAATCCTGCAGTAATGAAATTTATACCTTATCAGTGTGTCATCATCCACTATGACTAACCAAGGGGTTCTGGGAGAGGTATGATTCAAAAACCTTTCCAAAATGGCAAAGGTTTTCCCACAGTGACCTAAAGAAAGAGAAATTAACAGAATATACATTTAAATAAAGTAGGATTTTACAATAAACTATTGTTAATTAAATAAATGTTCTACTGCACTATGTAAAACATTTTGGAAATGACTGCCAAAATATGGGAGATGCGAGTTTAAGTTACAATCTTTGTTATGCAGAATGGTATTTGTAAAAACTGCTCCAGCACAACCACTGCTTTCTATGCAGGAACACACTTTTGAAGGATTTAATTCTTTGAATTAAAAATAACCTTTATTCCAACTATCCTGTTAAGCTGTTGGACAATACTGGACAGATTGTTACTTTTAATTTCGAAAACTGTAAAATTAAGAGACTATGATAGAAACATGTTCTGCAAAACACTCCAAGATATTTTCATAGCATTTCATGATGCATCAGGCAGATCCATTGCCTTTATATAAATATTTAGATCTATATTAATCTACCGCATTCATCACTACAACTCAGGTCCTGTTAACTGCCCCCCAAGGAAAGGTCTTAATATTTATCACAAGACTATAATGAAGCTGGAGGGGTAAGACACCCTTTACTAGCAATGAAACACCCTTGTTCAAAAGGAGCAGGACAAGACAAACAAGGAGTTTCAGATTTCTACTGAATGTTCTTTAGATCTCGGAAAAAACTAATTGCAGTTAGTCTTAACACAGCTGGCTGTGTAAGCAATTGTCACCATCAATATTAAAATTAATAAACATTAAAAATAAGGATAGGATATTATATTTGAAGCTATTTCCAGTTTAAATGTTTTTGAGAAAATGCCGTAAGGAATGCTTAAGAAATGAAGGAAGTCCTGGCTGTGCTGATTTTATGAAACTGTGAACTTAATGCAGACTGATGTATGTACATTTACAAAACTAGAGCCAAGATTTCTATATTTTATTTCATCACAAAATGTGGAAGGTCCCTTCCCCCTGGCATAACTAGAAATACTGGGCATGGCTTCTACAGATGATCCACATACGCCCATCAGGCCTGCTGCCTCCTGAAAACACGCTCTGTTTGCATATGTCCCACTGCACCTGTGCAAATAGAAATCCGTGCCTATTCTATTTCTGCTTCTAACAGACCCTGTGGAGGACAAAAAAGAAGGGCAGAAATAACCCAGAGATCAGAACAATTGACCTAGTGGGCCAGATAAAGCTAACAGGCCACTGCTTGGACACCTCTAATTCAGAAGGTACAGCCTGTAGACTACAAGCCTAAGAAAAATAGATCAAATGAAAGAAAAAAATCAAAATTAATAAACTCACGAAAGACACCATATCCGTAGTATTTTTTCTATTCAAACACAAAGTACATTAATTTAAAACCCCACTATTTGACATACAAACATTTAAATCTTAACATTTAGTTTTTGTGCTTAAACCAAGACATACTAGGCACAAGAATTTAATATTTGAAAACCACATGGCAAGCAGTTTGCGCTCAGCTGGCACTGCCTAAGGTCTTTTGAAATAAATTTATGACTTCTGCTACTGTTGATGATCTTACTCAAGATCATCAGTAACTGAAGTTATTACTCTTACCCCAACTAATAATACCAATTTTTTTGTCTTGGAGTATATCAGTGTACCATGTTTTCATACTCATGGTATTTAGGTTTTTACTATAAAGAACATGTTACCTACACAGGGGAACTCCCAATGTACTCCCCATCCATTTCCTGTGGCAAAAACATTCTTTTTAGGCTGCACAGATGCGCCACAGACATAATTTCTAAATTACATACTTTACATGAAATACACAAAGCATCCATAAAACTTAACTTCTTCAGACAGTTATTTGTGCAAAACTGACAACAATAGGTAATAGCTCACCTCTGTCAGTATTAGGTATGCCTAAATCTATAGTAGGAATGGACATGTCTGCATAATCACTGTAGTATTCAATAAGGGCGGCTTCTCTTTCCCAAGTCTGCTTTACAACTGGTACTGCAAAACAATGATTGACATTGAAACACAAGTAACTTGATTAAAACAAGTACTTGATCAAAAAATTTATGTTAACCATTTATTGTTAACCACATTCCTTTGCATGGTAATAAAAATGCTGTTTCAAATACAGCACTATGGTTCTAAATGTTCATCCTATTTTCTTTCCCATAATACTTAGAACCAATTTTATATCTTTATGAAAGCCAATCAGGACAGTTTTATATACATGATAAAAAATTATTTTAAAATATGACTACAGTTTCACATTACATTGAAAACTGTGATATTTACATTTTGGCTAACCAAAGCATGGAATTCATTACTTTTACACTTGCTATGGTAGACTTCATAGCACAAATCAGCACAAACACAATCAGAAATCAATCCTACTTCCAGTATTGAAACTGCCACATCTTAAAAACAACACATCCAACTGTACAGCGTATAAAATGTTCTGAATTAGAAACAGACCAAATACGCATTTGGAAATGTTACATTTGTGTTTTACACATCCTATCTGACAGCAATGTCATATTAATGCTCAAAAGTACCCATCTATGGAGATACACTCACAGAGCATTTTATAACCATTCCTGTTATAAATGTATAAATATTTATTATTTTATTTATAAATAAAAATATTTGCGTAATTTATAAATATCATACAACCAATTTTGATCCCATGGAGATTCTGTTCAAAGGAGGATTGCTTAATGCTTCTCTACAAAAGCAACCCTTTTCTTATTAGTTTGGCATTTCACATCAACATTTAAAATTGATCATACAGAATTCTAACAATGGAGCTGTGAATGTTTAAATTACATCCAGAAGTGAATGTAACACAAAAAACCCCCAACCATCTGCAGGGTGTTTGGAAGAAAACTATCAGATTAAAATAATGATCTCTTTTCCATCTTAAAAATTAAGTGGTCAGACCTTAGATGAGTAAGATTGTGCATTCTGCTGTCATTGTTTCTATGCTTTATGTTCTCTGACACCATCCAGGAGGTCTCACTGGTAGCAGCTAGTGCTCTAAATGGAGGAAATATTCATATAACTTCCCTTTGCTGTTATATAACTTTGATGCTTGTGAACAATTCATTTTAGTCTCTTGCTAGAATCATCCATCGCCTAATTTGATGTTTGCTGCATACCTACTTGCTTACTTCCCTGTACTCTAACCACACAAGAACTTGAAGGATTAATTACTCTTGATTGACCAATAGTCAGTTTGATAAGTTATCTTTTATTTCATTTTAGTGTTAAGACAGAGTAACAGGAACTCAATGCACTAATGGAAAGGCTTTAATATTTGGAAAAAAAATCACTTCCGTAGCAGTGTGCAATGGTCCATCCCGCTTTTAAAAGTTTTTAAAGAAATGTAAGTGTTCTCATTTTTTTTCATTAAAAAAACAAAGGGAATTATGTACAAAAAAATGTACTCATACAACTTTATAGCAGAGTTTTTAATGCAAAAGCAGGAATTTCACAAAGCATTAACTCTACCTCCTATGTAATAAAAAGTCACATTACATCATATAACACTGCATAATCAGGCACTAATTGGCAGAGTAAACTTTTTTTTTCAACTAGATTAAGAAAACAAGTAGGCAGGAAATTATTTTCTTATTTTGTGGAAATGTTCTACTTAAAAATGTCTCTTAGAAGAACAAAACCCGAAAGCTTTCAGAAAACAAGGCGCCAGCACAGAAGTATCACAGATATACAAAAGTGTCCAACCTTCACCTGGTAGAAGAGACACATCTGTAAAGGTTGTTTTACCTTTCTCCAAACAAGGACCAGAAACTCAACAGGGTGCTTTAACACACTGAAATATTTGCTATTACAGACTGAGCCTCTCAATTTCTTCAGTGGAGTGAGTCCCCTTCTGCATATAAATGAAGTATGTTCACTGAAGCAAGGACTTGAACCTCACCTCAGTTAAATAGTCTAGCAAGGGGGCTACTAGCTAAAATGTCTTTCTCTTTTCCTTGCTTGTCTTGATGGAAGTGTCACCACCAGACTAATGTCTACTGTAAATTGAATCCCACAATACTTCGTCATTTCTAGCAACTTGTATCTTCCAAAGGAAGAACAACTATATGAAATTTTGGGCTAGATGCTAATGCAAATATTTATCAACGTATTAAAACTTGTGATCACACCAAAATTTTAATACCATTAGAGATATTTATAGAAGGTCAGCTCTATGCTCTTAATGACATTTTATTTGTGCAGTTTCTAGAACCTTGATCCATGTTTGCAGTCTTGAAAATTTCTTTTATAACTATGTATGCTATGTGTAAGAAGAGCTGTATCTGAAGTAAATTCTGAGGTAAAATTTAGTTGCTTTTAAAAGCACATCAATTTCCAAGCTTAAAAGCTGCACTAATGTAGTTTTTGGCATACAATAAAGAATGACTTACCAGGTAAAAAGAGCTCTCTGAAGCTGGCATTCATTAATCTTTCAAAATCTTGAGCAAGATTATCCTCTATTGCATAACACTGGAAGCTGTGAGGAAAGTTCAAGAATTTTCCTCAGTCTTCAACAGCTGTTTCCTGAAGGATGTTTACGCTATCTTTTTGAAGCCTTATGTTATTGTCTGACTTTCTAGGTTGTTTTGTTTTGATTTTTTGCAAATTTTGATGTAAGAAAATAAACATGGATCCAGAAAGGAGAACTCTTCAGTGAACTCCGATTACAGGACAGTCAATTTTGTTTTGTCAAAAGCTACTTTAAAGATAGCCTAATGATTAGGTTATTAAAATACTACAAATGTGTCTTCAACTGCAGTAGTATTAAAAATAATTCATTAATCTTCTTATGAAAAAAAGCCATCTGCTTTTAACCAGACTTAGTTAAGAAAAGAGTTTTTCTCTTCATCCTGTCCTCTGACAATACATGTGGCAACCCTCCCCCCCAGATTTGGTACAGGTACTAACCATTACTTAATTTTCAATATTTTTGTCAAGTATAATTACTTTAAATTACGCTTATAAACAAACTAAGCCTAATGGTGACAATATTATGCACCTGCAGTATTAAAGAGCACACAAAACTCAAACTCCTGGAAATAAATCTATTCCTGAATTTCTTTATTAACAAATGTCTAGAAGTAAACTAGAATGCACTGGTAGGTGGCATCTAGTAAGTAGAGTGTCTTCTGCTAAATCAGTGGATTTAGAATTTAGTATTTTTCCTGCAATACTTGATCTAGCTTAGCTTATCTGAGCATTATTGTGTATTAGCTGAAGCTGAGTGTCTCTCTGTGTCTTTATTTTCCATGCCTATGAGAAGGAAGTTAATGCTCACTGCATGTATCTTGTTGGGTGGTGCTAGGTTTTCTTTTTGTTGTTCTTAGCAGGGATATCAAAGTCCTATTTTTTTGGTGATTATCATTACTTGTATAACACTACAATTTCAAAAACATGCCATAGCGTTTCACACACTTGGGAGATTCTTAATCTGGGTCACAGGTTGGACAAAGTACTGCATATGACCAAATATCTACAAGAGACAAAATTTCCCATTGGAAGCATTATAAAACACATGTGCACATCGAATTGCATAGTGTGACCACAGCCAGAAGGAATATGACAACATAAGCTGCTCAATCTTTTACTGGAGAGGAGGGCAGTACAAAAGGGAGGAGGAGATGAGGGACCTTTCACCTTGTTCAGACTTCTAAATCAGTCACCATAGAGTTGCACAATTGTCACTGCTAGTACAAAGGACAGAAGTGAACCAATTATCTGGGGCAAAGTCACTGAAGGATATTAATAGCTGCTATATTAATTAATATTGCAAGAGCTCCAATTTACAATTTAAGCTAACTTCATGCATATTTTAATTTAGATATTAAATTTCAAGTTTTTTGCCAAGAATCACTAATGATGAAACATCAAACAACTTTTCATCTCAAATGTTTGACAGCACTCCTGAGGACTCTGAACAGCAAAAAAATTCTGTCTAAAGAATAAGCTGTTTATAATTCTGAAACTTTCCTGGTTCCAAGCTGATTTCGCAAATATTAGTCCCAAGAGCTACAGAGACAGCAAAGATCAGCTTGTTTTTCAGATATTCATTTAATGAACTATATTGCATAAATCTAGTACCTTGACCATTCAACAACTTACTTCTGTCATCATGAAATTTTCGACATGTTTTTACAGCAACAAAAATGTCTTCCTTTTTCACTGGTTCTCCCTATATGAACAGAACAAAACATAATCTTTAAGTGCAGGCTCTGCCTGTAATACTTTACAGGATATGCATGTCCATACATATAATAAACAGATAATATCTTTTCATTGTATAGCATATCAAACAGAAAAGTGTACTAGTAATACATTAGGAAGTACATTTTTATCTATTGAAAAAAAGTCACTGGTTGCTTAAAATTCCTGAAATAACATAATTGAAATACATTTTTCATCGATAAAGAACTATGAGAACATGTTAAATTGTATCACACTTGGAAAAAGTAGATTAAATGCTACACACTAAAAATCTTTTAATTTTCTCAGTTGTAATAAACCATTTGACCACTTTTATTTATTATCATTTTTGGCACCTAGAACTTCTCTCTCCTGGAAGCACGGAACACTTTTTGGCCTCTAGTAACACTTAAGTCATAATAACACCAATGTATTCTCCTAGAGGTGGAAGAGATGGGTTGTACTTTAGGGCAACAAATACTGTATTACAATCATCTATACTTCAGTATCTCACAGAAGTGCAAGGGTAAATACTTTACAGATCATGTGCTGATCAAACATTGTGGTAGAAAGACCCATTAAAGCATTTGCAATATTAATTGCTAGGAAATATCCAGAACAAACTACTTTGTTAAGTCTTTTTTAACTCATTGAAAAATATTTTCTTAAATTTTGAGATTTCTGAAGTCGAGTATTATGCATTTTATTACGAATTTTACATTTACTAAGTGAATGATATTTAAAATATGGTACTTACACAAAGTGGTAGAAAATTACTGAATGTTGTTGCACAATAATCAACTTTATACGAGTTCATATCATCTGTGCAGAACTCAGGCACTGGAGTAAGATGTGGTCCTTCCCCTTTCTGCCAAATGTACAGGGCAATCTGTCAAAATAGGTAACATTTATATCAGTAATGACACTGTATAAAAATATTCAGGGCATGCAAAGAAATCATATTACAAGGCAAACTTAACAGGAAAAGTGAAGAATATGGAATGCTGTAGAAGACTTGTCCCTTGGTCAATAAACTAGTTGCATATCTTACTTCTTGCTCATGTTTCTAGAGCCAACACGTAATATTTTTGCTATAGAAGAAATTCTTTAAGTTGTTTTAACATATACTCAAGATGTAGGAAATCTGGTTTCCAGGTTTACTTATATCTAACTCAACTGGAATTTACAGGAGGAATGACACTTCTCCAATGGAGCAAAATTAGTCCTGGGTTCTATTTTCTGTTTCTCATACTATTTACACATATTCCCAATGGAAAACAAGCACAGTGCTCCTCTCTAATATGGTGCCAGACCCAGCACACACTAAAAGCAATGAAAATGAGTTTTCACTGTTTTATGCCTACTTAGGAACTTTTAGCTTTAGCCCCCCAGCCTAGGGCCAGAATTCAACTCCTCTTTTAGTAAATAATGTGATCATTATGCTATTATTAAGAGAGCACAATATTTCCTTTTCCTCCTTGTTCAGAAGAACCAAGAGCATTAAGTATGGACTGAACAAGCCCAAGTCATCAAAGCAGTCACAGACTTCTAATTTATAGATGATTATTTTTGACATCCCTGCCCATGACATGGAGGTTGGAACTAGATATCTTTTAGGTCCCTTCTAACCCAAACCACTCTGCGATTCTATGATTTTCCTGTCTGTCTCATTTAGGTCTCAACAACCTCAGAAAATCTCAACTACCTGCCCATAGTAATTTCTGGAACTTAGAGGGAATGAAATAGAAGGTCAGTTTGTTACATGCCCTGTTAGGACTGGGTCAGGTTTAGAACACAATTATGTATTTGAAACAAGCTTCTAGATTTGAAAGATTTTCAACAGGGCACAGTCACATAATAGAACACAATTAACTGATGACTTTTTAGTAAGTTGCTGATTGTAGCTGTGCTGTTGTAACTACACATACACCCTTTGACCACCTCAACTGCTAAGTAAAAACATTTAGTTTGATTGCACTGAAAAGAGTTTAAATTACTGTATTCTTCCTTGCAATTGAGCAGATGCAGGCTACCAGCAACTGTGAGTACAAACATTATTATTCACTAATAAGCAATGCTTCTGAAAACACAGATGAATCCAGCATCACATGAGTTCAACAAAGTATTCAAGGGAAAGGACACTATATGGAAGAAAACTGACACTCATGCTTATGCATTAAGACAAATGCTGTTGATCATGCTTGAAGTAGAGGTGGAGTAGGGAATTGGCATGTAAGAGATACGCTCACTGTAAGAAGCAGCCAATAAACACATGTAAATCTCCAAATTTATCATTTTGCCTTGTCACCACATTCACCTTATGGAATGTAAGTGGTTCTTTATCCTATCATTTAGCCACACACAACAGCAAGGCAGGACCTGCCTTTCACAAACCCATGCTGGCTAGGCCTGATCCCCTCATTATCCTGTATGTGTCACATGATGGCACTCAAGATGATCTGCTCCATCACTAAAGTCAGGTTGACAGGCCTGTAGTTCCACAGATCCTTCTTCTGACCCTTCTTGCAGATGGTGTCACATTTGCTAACCTCCAGTCCACTGGGATCTCCCCAGTTAGCCAGGACTGCTGGTAAATGATGGAAACTGGCTTGACAAGCTCTTCCACCAGCTCCCTTGGTACCCTTGGATGGATCCCATCTGGCCCCATCGACTAGGGTGTATCCAAGTGGTGCAGTAGCTGATCACTGATCACTTCCCCTCCTTTTCCCTGTCTTCCCGCTCAGGGGGCTGGGTACCCTGTGAACAATTGGTCTTACCATTAAAGACTGGGTCAAAGAAGGTATTAAGTACCTCTGCTTTTTTCTCATCCTTTGTCACTATGTTTCCCTCTGGTATCTGATAAAGGGTGGAAATTCTCCTTAGCTCTCCTTTTGTTGCTACAGTATTTATAGAAACATTTTTTGTTGTCTTTTACAGCAGTAGCCAGACTAAGTTCTATTTGGGCATTTCTTCCTGCATAACCTCAAGATATCCTTGTGGTCCTGCTGAGTTCCCTGCCTCTTCTTCCAAAGGTCTTAAACTCCCCTTTTTACCCCAAGTTCCAGCCAAATCTCTCTGTTCAGAAAGGCCACTCTTCTTCCCCAGTGGCTCATCTTTTGGAACATGGAGATGACCTGCTCCCGCACCTCACTATTTCCTTACTGAAGAATGTTCAGCCTTCTTGGACTCGTTTGCCTTTCAGGACTTTCTTAAGAGACTTTCTCAACCAGTGTCCTGAACAGGCCAAAGTCAGTAGTTCTGCTGCCCCCTCTCCTTACTTCTCTAAGAATAAAACCCATCATTTCGTGGTCACTATGCCCAAGAGAGCCTCCAACCATCACATCACCCACCAGTCCTTCTCTATTCACCACCAGCAGGTCCAGCAGTGCTCACTCACCGGTTGTGCCAGGAAGCAACTTCCTGAACTGTTCCCTCTCTGCTCTATTGTATTTCTAGCAGACATCTGGTAAGTGGGAGTCCCCCATGAGAATGAGGGCTAGTGACTGTGAGACTTCTCCCAGCTGCTTACAGAACATTTAATCTGCCTCTTCATCCTGTTTGGGGGGGTCTGTAACAGAATCCCACCAGAATGTCTGCCTTGTTGGCCTTCCCCCTGATTATTACCCATAAACACTCAATCCTATTAACACCATGGTCAAGCACTTGATAAGCCCTGATCTAGAGGGCTATCCCACTGCCTCTCCTTCCTTGACTATTCCTTTTGAAGAGTTTATAGCCATCCATTGCAGCACTGCAATTGAGCCAGTTATCCCACTGTGTTTCTGAGATGGCAACTATGTATAGCTTTCCTGCTGTGCCATGACTTCCAGCCTCTCCTCTTTGTTGCCCATGCCATGAGCATTCATGTAGATGTATTTCAGTTGGGCTATTGATCCCAACACTTTTTGGAGGGAAGAACCCTAATTCCTATGTGACTACTCTCAGGTGCTTCCATGGTTTCTAACACACAAATAATAACCTTGTGTCATTGCTGCCACATGGATCTCCATCCTCTACCTCCACTGAGACAGCAGACTGGAGGACCTCACTAGCATACTGTCCCTCAAACAGCAGTGTAGTGCCCCCAGGCCTATCTCTAGTGAACCTGGTTTTATCCCTTTCCCCCTCCAAATCTAATTTAAAGCTCTCTCAATGATCCCTGGTAACTCCTGGGCAAAGACCCTTTACCCCATCTGAGACAGGTGTACCCCATCTGTTGTCAACAGCTCTGCTGTCATGTAAACTGACCCACAATCAAAAACCTCAAACTCTGCCACTGACACCAGGCTCAGAGCCACGTATTGGTTTGCTGGCCCTTCCTGTTCCTTCCCTCATCGTTTCCTGAAACTGGAAGGATAAAGGAGAACACATCACTTGTGCTCCTGGATCTCCTTAACCAGTCATCCCTGTATTAGTTCAGAATTCAGCTATTCAGAGTTAAGTCTATCGCATGAACCAACAAAGAAGCAGTGCTCCTGCAGCACAAGGTATATTTAACAACTGTAACTTAACATTAATTATTTATGAAAATTCACAATACAATAAAATTTCACACTGGAAAATGAAATCTGCAATAGAAAGCCTTTGCATGGTGTAAAGCTATTTGATTTCGGAAGTGAGGTCAGAGTGCTATTTTGGGTTATAGTGCAGATGACACACTGTTACTAGAACAATGGAAATGGATTTACTATAAAAAGACAAGAATAGTCTTAGTTCTAGTTCAAATCTAGTGTTAGACATACAAAAAAATCAATTTTTTTCTTCCAGCTTTGAATAAGCATCAAGGAACATGCTAGATATTATATAGTTACAAAAAGTCTAAACAGTAACCTACAAATGAGCAGCATGACAAAAATCCTTTACTGCATCTGAGAGATAGGGAAGTGATATAAATGTTATGGGAAAAAAGAAAAAGAAAAGGATACAGAGCACAGTAAAATACCAAAGACTAGAGGCATATGTTATTAGGACTCTATCAACCTAAAATATTTCTTAAAACATTTCTCAAAACATTTCTCATCCTTCATAAACTTAAACATTACACACAATCATTAAAGATAACAGATTATATCCTTTGATTTGTTGTCAATCTTGATTCACACAAGAAGGACGTAGAGATAAAAATTATTTAAGAGGGAGAAGCTGGTGATTTATAAAATAAATGAGGGGAAATGGAACTGTTTCTAGGGAGACGAGGCTGTGCAGAAAGAATAATTACAGGGCTGAATTAGGTTATCAATGGCAATAAATTTTAAATGAAACATATGCAAAAACCTGCTAACAGAATGAGAAGTGGGTGGAAGTAATTTTGCTGGTCGAGTGATCAATTGTTTTTCATTAAGCAATCTGTGGCACATAAAAGCGAGGTTTCTTAATGATCTTTTTTATGACACTGTTTAGAGACTTTGTCAGTGCTGAGGTAGACTGGAATATTGGGAATATACGAATTACTTTGTCTTACAAAAAAAAAGATTAAGAGTGTGAAGCCCGAGGTCTTGCATTTAGAAAAAACTAACAAGAGGAAAGAAACAGCTTTGTTGTCTTGTTTATGTAGCAAAATGAAAGCTGAGAGGTCCTAATGCTAATGAGAAATATATCAGTCAAGAAGGGGAAACTATGTGAAAGAATGGTGTTGCCACAAACCCAAATTCATTTAAATATGCTACAAATCTATACTCTATAAATACACTGTAGATTATGTTATAAATGAGGAGGTTTATAACCACTACAAGATCTGAAACAGCAGCAGTGGTTTTAAGCAAGGTGGGTTTTCTTCAGGACCAGAACCATAATTCATAGCTGACTTTCAAGAGTTTTAAAATATTTAAAACTAATTCAGTATCACCCAATTTCAGGCCAAAATCAACAAGCTTATTCCAGATTCATCCTCCTCTTCTATCCTGGTTCAGAAGTTCACTTGGGTGAAAAAACTAAACACAGTACAAACCCCTGTGCTACACAAATATTCTGAATGCAGAAAAAAAATAAAAAAGCTTCAGAAAAAGTAGCACTGATACTCTTCCAGATCCACCCCCCACTCCTTTGTTCTCATGTTTCAGTCAGAGTCTGAAATACCTAGTAACAACCTGTTGAAGCTCTTGCAAACCAGAGACAAAAAATAACAGTTGCAGACTTCCATGCTGCAAATTGCAGCACTGATTGTTCACACAACAGTTGGGATCCTCAGACTGTTTAGGGCAAACTCCACCATATTTAGCTCTGAGAATCTGATTTAGAAAGTGAGTGAGGCTGGCTAGTACCTGAGATACTGTTCACCTCAGCTTATGCTTCACGAATTGCAAGTCTCTCCTTTGTTACAGAGCAAGCCTTAGAATATACCTTATTGTATACAATCACGCACACATTCATATATGAAAGCAATTTTATTAATGAATTCCTCTATGCTTAAAATATAATTTTAAAGTATTACAATATTTTAAAGAAAGGGAAAGAAATCAAACATGCTATTGCAGTCAAACTTTCTAGCAATGTTTAAGAAAAATGGTATATTTCCATTTTGATTTATCATCATTCAAATATATAACTTTATATATTTTTTCATCACATCACTGTTTACCTCATGCTTTAAATCTATTGTAAAGTCTGACTTCAGTGGTTCGCTCTTCAACTTCTTCGCAAGCCTGTACAATTAAAGATGAAGAAATTTACTCAGACATATAAAAAAAATCAATCACTAGTGTTTGCAGGAAAATGTATATTACTGGAAAATGGTATATTACTGACCATTTTATAAGTGGAAAAATAATAAATCACATTTCTGTAGTTATTGCCTCAAGAAGCAACTTATATTTCTTTATGGTATTAATTTTTTTTCATCTGAGCCCAGTGCCATGATGTTAATATTAATTTTCAGCACACACATTTTGACACATTTTTCCTGCCCTAAAAAAAAGTTCTCACCTGGAGTAGATGTACATTCTCAACAAATTAAAAGCATCAGTACATTTGAAGCTCAATATTTCTCAGCATCTCAAACTTCAGACAATATTCTCTTCTCTGTGTATTGCAAAGAATAGTGTTCAGGCACTTTCAATTTTTGAAAACATCAATCCTTGCTACAGTAAGGTGCATTCAACTTCTGAAATCTATGAACTTGAAATCTCCTTTGAAAGCATCTAATGTGAAGTAAACACATAGTTTGTCTCTACAACATGGGAAACACTTCTAGAGGGCAACGCAGTCACTCTAAGATCCAGGAATAAAACCACTGTCTGGGGGAGAATACATTTTTTAAATTACAAAATATGGTATTGAACTAGTTGAATAACTAGTACTGGTCAACTATTAACTAGATGACATAGGCAGAGCAAAGCAAAATAAATCACATGCACAGAAAATCTATTTCTGTACCTTTGTCTAATAATGACTTCTTAAGTGTTTATAATAATTATGCTTGGAATATATCAAACAATGAAAAAATGCAATTTTATCAAAGTAGCATTTTCTGGCTAAGGTTATAGTGGGAGCACAAGTCTATGTAGGCATGCCCAGAGCTAGTTTTACATTACTGTGCCTGGCTGAATGTCTACCTATGCACCTTAGATCCTCAAAGCAGACTGATACATATCAGTGTGGGTGCTGTTAATACAGGGGGCAGCAGCAGCAAAAGTTCAGTGTAGGCTCTGAAGTCAAAGCCATGAGAAACAAGTGCACCAGCGTGCACTGGTTGAGTACATCCCAAGCTGTCACAGTTAAGCTGCAATCAGAATCTTCAATTCAAAGACAGTTGAAAAAATTTGACTCTGCATATCTACATGATCTGCAACAGATCTTCAACCTTACTGCAGGAATACCTTCATCTTTTATAGAAAATATCAATCCATGTGAAATCATAACACAATAAGATAATATTGATTAGCATCTAGAAAAATTGTATAAACCAAACATTCTTAATAATTATCAATAAGTAGGAAGGGATTAAAAATTCAGTTCTTACTTGTTAACAAGTGGAATGCTAAGTGCCCAACCAGCAGCAAAATCTGGAAATTTAAAGACTGTCGGATTTTCAGCAAAGGCATAATGGTGAATTATTGTAGATTCTTCATCATATAATGCTTTACCTAAAAACCACTCCTGTAAAGGAAATTAAGAAACAATTTGGTTCATCTACAGCATCCTTTTAGTGAAGATGATGACTGCATTCATGCTGAATAAAGCAAACCTGAAAACAAAAACAAGGGAAGCATACTGTTCACAATAAATAACCTGGAAAAAAAAGTACTTGGTAAGAAATGAAATTAAAGGTAGTTCTCTGAATTCAACTATAGGCTGTATTTTCAAACTCCAGCATATGCCCTTGATTTCACTTGTTCAAACAACACTGAAGTCCCGGAATCATAGAATAGTTAAGGTTAGAAGGGGCCTCTTTAGGTTGTCTAGTTCAATTCCCCTACTCAAGCAGGGTCTGTCAAAGCAGGTTTGGGCAACTGTTTTTTCCAGAAAACTCCTTCAAGGCATCAGCACAGTTTACACACTTCACATGAAACAAATAATTTACACAAAATTCAAGACAAAAGTGAAAATATTCAAGCAGAAGTACTGTAGAAACATCTGATCTAAAAAACCCAGTCTAACCTCAAGAGGATCTTGTGCCTCAGTAGCCAATCTAAGCAGATGTTGCTATATAGACTAAGTTTTATAGCTCACCAGAGTCAACAAGAAGTGACAAATGAGATTTAGCCAGGGCACAGCAGGCAGCAAACAGAAGAGAGGTCTGTGCACCAGGAGACACCTCCAGCCAAACTCAGCTGAGCCTGGCAAGACTATGGCTGTCCCATAGGACATTCAGCCTGGTAACCTCCCCGTCAGTGAGCCAGGACAACCTGGCTCCCCAAAAGGCAATAAAAGGCAGCCCTCAGGTGCTACCAGGAATGCTTGTCTTGCCACACACACCAAGTCAAAGCTATTGGGTGCTGCCTGCTTCAAGAACCCCCACCTGCAAGGATGGTCAGGACCCATATAAGCAACATGAGCCAAAAATATGGGATGCCACTCCTGCCAGGAACACTGACTCTCCAAGGGACTGATGCAAGTGTAACGTGTATATATGTGTGTAATGTGTTGAGTGCATTTCCCATGAATTCCGCATAGTTCTGCCCTCTTCTTCGATCGGCTACTCTCAATACAAGTCAAATGTATCTTGCACTTGACTAGTGACTTCTTCAGGTAACATAAATGCTGAAAACTTGTTCCTATGTGCCTCCTAAGGCTGACAGTTTCTGCAATTTATTGAGGAAACAGTAAAGGTAAACTAACACTACGCACATATTGACATAGAGGAGATAAAGTTGGGCATTTTTTTCCACTGTTTTCTTAATCACTTTCATGGTGGCTAACAAACCTTTCTATGCAGTATCTACACACAGCCTATAATTTAGATCTTCAATAACAACAGGCTCTGTTTTCTCCTTACTTCACTGAAGGATTCAAGTGTTCACTACAGCATTAAAAGCAAACAAAATGCTGTGAGGCAAATGAAAATGGGCAAACATTAATTTTTATGCACAAAGATGACTGCCTTGAAAGTATTACAAAAATTCCTTAGAAGCATTTGTGCACACCATTTTTTAATTCTTTTAGGGCCTCCAAGACTTCAGAATGTTCATAACACAATCATACTGTTCTGTTTCAGAAACAGTTAATAAATAGTAACATTTTAATACAATGATACCATCTGCAGAATTTTTTTTCTGGACTCTTCCAGTCTAATTTGTTATGCTACAGAGTGAAAAAAAATTTTTAGTTATCTTAATTCTGGGTGTTAATTTTTACATGAAAACAATCTATGGATTAAAAAAAAAAGACAACCCTACTTTCCTTTCTCTGTAATTAAACCCATACATACACACTCCACAGGCTTTCATACAGTATTATTTCTGGCAATTTTAAGTCACATATCACTGTGAAGACATTACAAGTTACAGCCAACGCTCTCCAAGCTTATTGGTTCCTAACACTGTTTATTTACTACCCAGATATGTAGGACAAGTCAATCTGTGCAGGCTGTCTTAACAAGATTGGATTAGTTATATGCAAATGAACTTATAAAATAACTTAAGGAATTGCAATAATCAAATTGCATAAAGGGAAAAATGTGAATTAAAAAAAAGTACATGATTTCCATTGTGGATAACTACCATCCACTGGATCAGTTAATATACTGTGTTTCAAAAACGGTAAAAATGACCTACCTTGAATAAGAGCACTCCAAAATCTTTAGAACAATTTAATAGCTGAAGGAACGTGATGCAACAAATCTCAATAGCAGACCTCAGGGAGTGTAGAGGTGACTTTACCTAATTTGCTCATCGAGTTGATTCTACCCACTCACTTTTGGATCCACTTACTCAGAAATACTAAGGAAAGTGTGCCAAACTCAAAGGGTCATGTCTGACAGAGAGGACAGGAGACTTCAACTGTCACAGCATTGCTGTATATTAGTAAGATATTTTATGAGTTCTTACGCTTCTCAAAGACAAACTGTCCTTTAGACAGATCTTTTATACCCTATAGGTATCAACAGCTAGTAAGTCATTACTGCCCATCAACTTGGTTTACTCATTCTGGATGTCTTTGGGGCTGTAGTCTATCATCCTGCTAGGATGCCAGAAAGAGGAGCGGCACATACAATTTGGTTTAACCTTGCCATCTTCCACTATGAAAGCACAGATTGAATCAATCTGCTGTTGAAACAAATAAAGGTGAAGGGACCTCTGGGGATCACCTGGTCTAACTTGCCCTGCTCAGGCAGGTCCACCTACAAAGCAGGATGCTCAGGACCATGTCCAAATGGCTTGTGAGTTATCTCCAAGGACAGAGACTCCTCTTTGGTCAATGTGGGCCAATGTACAGTCAGTGTGCACAATAAAAATGTGTTTCCTGATGTTCAGGTATAATTCAACATCTGAATGCTTGCCTTAAAGTCTTTATGCAAATAAGATATTCCTCCCTGTTTTTCAGTTTTACTGAGTCAATAATGTTCTTGGTTATCAATGCAAATCATTCTCTTAACATTCCTCCATGGTCTCTTAAGAGGCTTTGATATATCTGTTTTCACTCAATAGTACATTCAATATTACATTCGTATCAGTCTCAATAGCTCTGCTACTAATCTCTACATATCTAGATTGAAGAGCAACAGATTCACCACGTATTCACATGGCCATTGTACACCTTTTACTGAGATTAATGTATACCAACTTTTTATTATGGAGACTGCTGATATTTTAAAACAAATAATGAATGAGTTTGTTCTGGTGTAACTCACCTCAAATTTTGTGACTGATGGACTACTATTGTATATAAGGAATCAGTTATGGACTGTTACACTAAGATGACAATTACTATGTACAAAAGCAAACATTTTAGTTTCCTTTTAATTCAGGTTGGAACATAATTCAGTATTTTAATAGAATCTGCATGTAACACAAGGGAGAGACTAAAACCAGCAAAAGGGTAGCATCTAGAAAAAAAGTTCATTTTTCTATTCTGAGAATGTCAATTAGGAGTAGGTGTTTCTGAAACAGGAAAAAAAAAGAAAAATGGATATTTCAAGGGTCTGAATATATTCAGTCAGCCATTTTGAAGGCCAAGTGTTTAAAAAGATAAGATCTTTGAATAATTATTATTCCCATTTTAGAAAAGAATTGTGAGAAGACATTGCAAGGCCATGTGCCTGCAAAAGAAGTAAATATGCTAAAGTGAGTCCTGAAGCAGAGTTGCAATAAAGAGGCAGAAATATTTCACAAAGGAGATTTTTGTTTCTTTTAATACAGGCTGACACCAAGGTGATTTTTTTTCTGAACACTGAAAATTCTAAATATTAACACCTTTCATGTCGGTTCCATTGCCAAATTTACTTTGTTTCTTGGTAGCTACACTTTTCTTTTTGTTTTTCAAATCCTTTGGTGTTGTTTTGTTTTCCAGCAGGTACAGAAAACTTATCACCAACACAGTTCAGAAACAGAATGCATACAAAATACCTTACTATATTAGATGAGAGACAGACTAACATCAGTCATTCTGTGTGATGATAATCAGAACTGATGACAGACAGGAAAATGGGGAGAGGGAACCACACAGCAGACTATATTCATCTTTTTATTGATGGTACATCATTTTCAGGCTACCCACAGAAAAAATGGTTTCTCTGTTTGATTTTAATAGTTCTTCAACAGCTAGACAAGCATTTGTACTTCTTCATGTTAAATACCTGGTTCTCAACCTCAGCAACAGAAATCTATCTCCCTATTTTAAGCTGTTTAGATATATGTTTTCCACTTGGAAAAACTCACCCAACCACATTCAAAAGAAAGTTACATATCTAAATTTTTATTTCACCTTAGACCTGTCGAATCTTCCAAGTATTTCTAGCAGTTTTACAACTTGTATTCTTGTATCTTCTTCACAGAAGAAAATCCATGAGGAGTTCCTACCATAGGTAACAGAGAAGCTAAAAACAGAAATTAAAATTTTACCAGTGAAGTGGCTAATGAACAAAATGACAAATTCAAGGCACATTCCCCAAATATAAGTACTTTGCAATCAATTATTCATTTATATAGAAACAGAAACTTTTACTACTAATTTAGAATTACATAATAAAGGACTACAGTGAATGGATAAAGAGAATGACTCTGCTGATATCTATTTAAAAAGCACCAGTTATTCCAGAAGAAAGGGAACAGGGATACATAAAGGATGTCTACTCAGAAACATACAGGTACTATAGATCTAATAGCCACCTATGAATTCAGAAGTTCATAGCAGTTTAAGTTACCTTCCCCCCTGTACCTCAACTTTCTTCCAAGGGGTCCCACCATTGGGCATCTAACAGCACTGCAACAATCATGAAAACGCCTAATGACAGGTTTTCTGACAGCTGTTGGACACTGACCATTCCCAACCTAAAAGCTTCATTAGCTTTTCCAGTACAGTGAAACTATAGAGACTGAAAGGACTACCCTACCTTCCTTGAGGCTAGCAATAATCTCAATGCAGGATTCCTGACTCCTTAAAAAAAAGTAATTTCTTGTTTTTTTGCTCCTCCTGGCTTAATTCTTCCACTACTTATCAGAACAAAGCCTTATTTATTAATGACAACCTAATGGAAAAAACCACAATCTTTATTTGTCTAGTTTCCTTTGCATGGCTTTTACGTGGATTCAATTAAACAAATTGTCTGAGGAGAGGGACAAGAAAACTAGTACCTATGAACATCACATTTTGCTTTCTCTATAGCATTTGCTACTGATAAAATCAGCAATGAAAAGAAACAGTAGAACTGTTAAGTCAGCAAACAAACAAATCCCCTCAAAAAGCCAAACTCACTATCTGAGAAATACTTCAGCTAGAAAATGTGATACCTGCCTCTGCAGGTATTTTAATTACATGCTAGAAGCACAAGATGGTTGCCAGGTGTTAAACTAGTTCAGCCTTTTTTCATCTGGGATAAGTCATTGTGCTGATTTGGGCTGGTTACTGCTAAGCAGGGCTTACACAGCTTTGAGGCCTTTTCTGCCTCTCATCCCACCCCACCTGCGAGTGGGCTGTGGGTGCATAAGGAACTGAGAGGGGACACAGCCAGGACAGCTTACCCCAGCTGACCAAAGGAATATTCCAGACCACACAGCATTATACCCAGCATATAAAGCTGAAGGAAGGGGACACATTTGGAGTGATGGCATTTGTCTTCCTAAGTCACTGTTACATATGACAAAGCCCTGCTTTCCTGAGGATAGCTGAACATCTGCCCATGGGAAGCAGTGAACGAATTCCTGGTTTTACTTTGCTTGTGCACATAGCTTTTGCTTTACCTATTAAACTGTCTTTATCTGAGCTCACAAGTTGTCTCCGTTTTACCCTTCCAATTCTCTCCACCATCTCATCACAGGGGAGTCAGTGAGAAGCTGCATGGAACTTAGTTGCTGGCTGGGGCTGAATCATGACAGTCACCACCCTGAAAAGCTACCTTTCCTCTGTGTCTTGCAACAATATTTTATTTTTCACTGCTTTCTTCTTAAGATAATCTGCTAAACTACAATAGCCAGAAGAACTCATGATCCATTCATCCTTTTAGTTCATAAGAGCATATACTTGGTGTCTAGTCAACACTGAAATCCAGGCAACTCTGACATTCAGGCAAGCAAACAAGATAAAATCAATTGGGAAAAACAGCTGCCCCCCTCTGAAACTTGCCAAACAAGTACAGAAAGTGCATCAGATACCGTCGTGTTTTTAAATATGTACAGTATTTAATGCCCTGTGAAGACTGCAGGCTTTTCTCTCACACTTTAAGGCTCAGCTAGAACTTCAGGAGAGAAATGCCTGGAGACACAGGAAAGCAGGTGGGTGAAAGGCAAAGGGAAAACACTAGAGTGATCCCCACAAAAAGAATTATGGAATCTTATGAATACAGCACAAATAAGTTCACAAAAAGAATGATCTGTTCATCTACCTATTGATGGACAATGAGAATTATTTTCAAGGCTAAGCACTTAAGGCCTGCAGAGAGTCTTATGTAGACCTCATAGCATACAACTTTGGAGTTCAGACTGCAAGGAGCCATTGGAACTACTCAGCTAAGATACTGTTCTGGATAATAATGTTTTAAAAAGGGATTTATTCTCTGCCTAATGAACATGACTACCGAGAAGAAATGTAGTGGGCCTTCTGGACACAATAAGGGTACTGTGTCATAAGACATCCACTGATTACATGTAATGAAATTACATACTTTGCCCAACTTATATACTTTGCCCAACTTAACTTGTGCCCAAGAACTAAAAATTAAGAATTGTCATAGCTGGTAAGAGGCTTACTTAAAAAATGCTGACAACTACAGAACTGAGGAAAACTGAAAACAGTTTTCTGATATGAATGCATCTTATATCACAATTACAAGCATCACCAGCTGTTGCAGAATGGGCTAAACTCCCTTTTTCCTCTATTGTCCATTGAGAAAACAAAACCGTAAAAGCCTCAATATACTCCTAAACTATTCCATGTCTTCGTTTGTCAAAAGCAGTAAGCGAAAGAGTAGACAAGAAAAAAATTAATATTCCAGAAGTATTAAGATGGCAATCCTCTACTTAAGATTCCCCTTCTGATTTCTGAAGAATTTTCTTCTGCTTTCTCACACAAATGAGCATTTCTATTTTTCATTCCAAGTTTTGCTATCTTAGAAAAGCTGTATCTGTAAATCCTGTCACCAAATATAAACAATTCAGAAGAGGAACTACTAGGTCATTGAAACAGGAATTAAGAAGAAAAAAAAAAGATGATTGATAGTCAGAACATCATCTTCCAGTTTTTCATTTTAGTTCAAATCTCCTTTGTTACTTTTCACAGTTTACATATATCTCAAAGACGGCTACTATACAAGCACTATTTTCATGTTCCTACACACACAGAAAGCCATGGAGAGCAGAAGGAAAAGCATCTTGTCCTGCAACCACTCTGATAGAAAAACCTCCCCCTGAGTAAGTCTAATAAATTACATTGACTAAATTAAACCTCGAGAGGCTGCCAAGTCTCTGGCACTGATTTCGAATACAAGCTTCAAACAAAAGATAGCCCTCAGTACCATGGAGCTTAAGGACCTTCTGAAATAAGAATCATTGCTTCCTGACAGTTTGCAAGATACTACCATAAATGCAGCATGTCTTCCTCAGGCTCATCGGCATAAGCTAAAACCAAAAGGTATTTGAGACTACCTGCCTTCTCCTATCAGACTAAGATGAAAATTGGCCAGATAAGCTTCTAAAAAGATGCCGAAACCTACAGCTTCTCCCTATAGAGGCATACCACCTCTTATAAACACTATAAACTGTAACAGAGAGAGACCCCAAACAGTATTATCTATTTTTTTTTAATGAATCTACTTCATTCAGTCAAGTAATCTGAAAGCTCAAAAGTTCTGAAATACCTCACACCTTATTCTGTGAGAACTGGGAACCAAATAGGAAAATGCACACTTAAAAATATTATTTCTTTTGACTAGTTTACTTCCCTGATAATTTTAAAACGCACAACGATTCAAAGAAGGTAGTTGGTCAGTTACATTCTATTATTACTTAAAATAGCTTTCTCTGATTTAACCAACAGAAAATTGCTTTGGAAAACCAAAAAAAATGTAGAGTAAGAAAGTGAAAATATAAGGTTGCAACTCTCATGCGAAAACTTCTGAGAAAAGAGGTCTGAATTCCCAAAATAACTGGCATTCGTTACACTTACTCTCTCATTAATGGCAATATTGTCCATGCACCTTCATGACTGTCCATCTGATGAATAAGCAGAACCGTAGGGAATTCCTTTAAGAAAAATAAAAATATTCCCATTAAACTTGAATTATATGTACTTTTTTCCTAAATATCAACTAATCTTAAAAAAATTACTCTGGAATGACTTTCATTGTTTTTGACTGGCAAGTAGCCTTGAAGAATAGATGACTTAAGATGGTACGAAACAAGGTGATCTGCAATTTAGGGGAAGTGCTTCTTCCAACTCATAATTTCTTAATTCTCTGTTAGTTATAAAGGTTACAGACTTCAAATTAAATGCTTCGTATAGGTCCCATGTGATCAATATATCATAGTAATTTCTTTACCATACCATTAAATCTTATACTGTAAAGAAATACTAATAAATAACGTGGGTTATTCTACAAAGGCTTCCATTGGACAATCCTGTTACACACATCTTAGGTAACAGTTCTAACACTCTGCTTTGAGTTGAGCTTTGACCTGTTGCACTAACGTCGTGACAAAAAACCATGGGTTCACACAAAAATCAAAATGAGGAGTCAGTATTTTTTCTTTCTGAAATATCAAAGAAGATTCCTACAAAGGAAAATCTTTTTCATAAATTTCTTTGCTCTTTTGTTACTTGAAACCTCTTTGATGTGGCAGATCCCAATGTCTAGCAGATAAGCTATCATTCTTGAGTAGTTTCTAAGAAAATACCATTTAAACATGGCCTTCTGATATATCAAACTGCATGATTTATAATATATGTAAGAAGTTGGAGATACATAATTCCCATAATACATCCCCTATATAGGCAGTGTCTTACTCCATTAACAAGTACAATCCTACACTGCAGCATCATTCTGTCTAGGTGATGGCACTCACCAGCTAAAGAGAAGGGAAAGGCTCCCCACTCACCTTACAGCCTGTCAGGGGGTTACTGCCCACAGGGACACGGGGCTCACCACAGGATTCAGGGGAAGAGCACTTTGGGATGGCACCAAATTTTATTATGAGATGTTTAGGAAATGGGAGGTCCCAGCTTCAGGAGATCCTCTGGGGAGCAAGGGTCAGCTACCAGGTACCAGAAAGGCCCATTTGCATGTGTGTGTCTGTGTGTGAGGCCAGGGGTCAACTACTTCATGCACTGAATATAAAAGCTACTGGGAGGATCCATACTCTGTGTGTGTGTGTGTGCGCGCGCGTAAACGCAGATTCACAGGAGGAGGGCTGAGCACCAGCAACTAGAATGGAGCAGGCTTTCATCCTGACCAGCCAGAGAGGTGAAACAAGGTCAGGCCACTGCTTCAGTTTCTGTTTGTGAGAGTGCTGTGGTGTCCACGTTGATCTAACTGGAAGACCACGTGTATATGTGTACATGTAATGTGTTGTGTGTGCGCGTACACATGTGCCCAACTGGAACACGTGCTCAGCCTTGCTGCTGGCTGGACCTGGGGACACAGAGCTGCAGAAGCCTCTTGCCTCTCTCAGCCTAGTGGGTTCAGAGCTCCTAAGACAAACCACCTTGCTCTCTCAAGGCCCTAATTCCTTTCCACTTTTCCACCTATGACAAACGTTGTTTGATGAATGCTTTTTGTTAACAATTCCATTAATATAAAATTAACATGTAAACATAAAAATAATTTATCTTCTAAGAAAAGCTGTAAGGTAAAGTTTACACTATCTGCTGACTCAGTCAAGTTTACTTTAAATCCTTTTTAAAAGCAATTAAGCACAGCACCTAGAAATACATAAACCCTCCAAATTTCATACATTCAAGAAAACACCTCTACTGCTCTAAGGAATAACTGTCTCAGGAATGCATCAACCTTACACAAAGATAAAGATGTACTGGTTTTGAAAATATTTATGCTATTTGGCATGACCCAAATTGAAAAGAAATAATATCAAAACTTTAATTTGGAACAAGATATTCACTTGCATCTCATGATTTATGGTTCCAGTTCAAGCCAATCTATCAAATATGTTTCTGCTTACTTTCAGTTCACTGCAAAAACCAAAGAAGTCCAGAGGTTTTTTTGTGGAAGTGGCAAATCTTAGTCATAGTATGCTCAATATCTGGTATTTGACTAAAATGTAACCGCTTCATGGTAAAACCATAAAATTATGTCTGCTTATGGGATTGCAGATAGAAACATAAAAAAGCAGACCTCTGTCTTTACAAGAACATTTTTTTTACAAACACACAAACCTTGTAGTTATGCTAGTATTTGTAGGTAGCCACATATTTCATGTACAATAGGATCCAGACAAAGAAAAAAGTAGTTAGTAATAATATATTCAGTGTCTATATCACACTAAAGGTTGAAGGTAGGTTAATTTCAGATTAAAAAGAAGCGTTTGTCCATGAAAAAGGTACAAAGTAAATTACATAATCTAAGTAGCTGTAACATATGCTCAGGTATCTAACAAAAAATGCCCACCTATTTCCTTTGTGCAGATAAAAGGAGTGGTTATAAAGAAAAAGCACTCTCTCTTGAGCTAATCCAATACTTTTAGAAGGTATCTTTTCTCTTTGGCATTCTCATAAGCCTGTTCTTTTTCTCTACCCAACTTCCTCTAAAACATGAAAATACATGTCCTTCATGTTCCTTTGCTTCCACTCACCTCTAACAATGCATCAATTTTGATTTAATAAAGGAGATGCTTAAAACACACTGTACAGGTAAAATAGCCTCTTTCAAAAATACAGGATGATCTCTGTTGCTTTTTCTCTCATTTTATGTATTTTCACTCTGAACCTAGTCAAACACGGCTGACCTATTCATTTATTTATTCTATCTTCAGTACATGGATGAGGGAAAAAAGGTAAAAAGTACCTGATGTCAGCTTTGAGCAGTGGAAGGGCACATGCAGGTGAGCTCATCAGGGGATGGCTAGACAGTCAAGGTAGTAATATGTGACTTACACACTGTGTCTGCCTATCTCATAAAACTCCCCTACAAATGCATCCATAGCCTGTACTGCATTCAGTAGTTATTCTATCTTGAAACTACTGTTTTCACAGTTACAGGGCACATATGTTTTCACACGTATCAACATTTTATGTATGGCACAAGCAAAGTATCTAATAATCTAAATAAAATAATTTGTTACCCTCCCCACTTTCACAACTAAGCTGACTTTAAAGGGCAAAACCAAAAAAATGGAATTGCTTGTGGTCTGAAATACAATATAAGACATTTTTACTCCATTTTTACTATCTACTCTATCATCACAGTGAGATCAGCAATACCTGCTACAGATTGCAATTTCAAACTCTACATAAGCAAAAAACTAAGTGTGAATAAAGGGGTTAGATCCACTTTTTCAAATCAATTCAAAAGCTTCATTTGTACCTTTACAACCATAAAGTATTATTTATGCAAGTTGAAGATGCTAGCAGCACACTCAATTTCACAGCAAATCATCAACAGAACTAAAATCAAACTCTGGTTCTTGAATCTGAACATTGGAAGTCCTCTTCATTAAAATGAAAAACCCTGTGGGAATAGCACATCCAATAAAGAAAAAGATAATTCAGAATAAAAGAATTTTAAACAACTAATTAAGAGACTTGTTAACCCAAAACAAGTATATGTATTATTTCTGCACTACCTGCAATTTCATATTAATCTACCAAACCCTATATGAGAAATGCACAATTTACAGAGAACAAAACAGTACAGCGCAAAAACAAAGATTTCATAGACTAAAGGGCTAAAATGGGCCTCTGTAAGCACCTAGCATGGCAGAGATCATCCCCATCTAAAATAGGATATCCAGAGCCACAGCTAGGTCATATCCTCTATGACCCACTAGCACATCTGTTCTTGCTTTGTTTTCCTACAGAATAGAGTTCACTGAATTTCATCTAAGCAGAACTAAACCTTGCAGTAAGTGTATTGTTTTGTGAGAACATGCTTTATTAGAACATAATTCAAACTAGATCTTGCTCAGCGCTATCAATTGTATGTCCTATGTGACATGTAAGAAGAGCATAAAAACAGATGGGGAACTGTGACGAAATGTAAAACATTGTAGTAATATTTTCATTGTTGTATTACTGAGTCACCTGACCAGAGCAATTGGCAAGCTTGTAACACATTATAGAAAAACACAGGAGTGTATAGGAATCTGCTCTTAATGAGTCCCATATGCCAGTATCTGCAGGTGTCTTGCATATATCCCCGTGCTTTGTAATTTTAATAAACTACTCATGAAGCCCAGAGCTGAGAGGCAGGAGAAGGGGATCTTAAACCCTGGACACTGCTGTTCAACTGCACAGCTCCAGAGTTAGAAATGTTTTCCTAGTCTCTACATGCTCTACAAGCACTTAACAACATCTTCCCTACTCTCTCATCTTCTTTTCAGTAATCAATCCTAAGACACATTCAGAGCTAGCCTACCTACCCTCTTCTCAGCCTTCCCTTGGGAGGTTAAATAAGCCAAGCTCTTACAGTCATCCGTTATGACTATTTTGAGAATGTAGAGCTGTGGAATACATATTGAAGTCTCCCTACAGCTTTATTTTCACAAACATGCCAATTCTTTAGATATCCTGAAGGATTTCTAAAATTACACAAAGTAAGAGCAAATCTCCTACCTCTAAACCCAGTGGGGCAGACAATTTGCTAGGAACTGCCAACGTCAAATATTAAACTGTACAAGATGTCTTCTCTATATTCTAACAATTTTGAAAATTACAATACACATTTCAAATATTTTTCATGTTTTAAAGACATAAGTATCAATTTTATCAGAGCATTATGTTCAAGAATCCAGGACAACATATTATTTCAATATACTCATTCAAATAAAACCCACAGATGATTTAAAGTACTATTTTACAATACTACTGTAACAAAAGAATGTTGCTTCTGTTTAACAAGTCAGTTATTTGGGATCTTCTCCAAAGTTGCCTTGTCTATTTTAATCCTTGCTCTATTTCTCCCTTCAAGCTGCACCCATAGAAGAGCTTGGGTCGGATAGGACCTTTAAAGGTCATCTAGTCCAACCTCCTGCAATGAGCAGGGACATCAACCAAATCAGGTTGCTCAGAGCCCTGTCCAGCCTGACCTTGAATGTTTCTGGGGGTGGGATATTTTTTCTGGGCAACCTGCCAGCATTTCACCACCCTCATTGTAAAAAGTTTCTTCCTTATGTCTAGTCTGAATCTACCTCTTTTAGTTTATAACCATTACCCTTTTTCTAATTGCTACAGGACCTACTAAAACGTCTGTTCTCATCTTTCTTATAAGCTCCTTTTAAGTACTGAAAGGCCACAATAAGGTTTTTAAAAACTCCACAACAACAAACCCCATGTTGCTAATAAGGCATAATATCCAATAATCTTTTGCTCCTCAGGAAGCCTAAAGTAATAAAATATAATCTACTATTTTCCATTAGAGAGAATCTCTATTTCTGTTCTACCCTCAGATGCCTGGTTATCATTTTAAAAAGGAACTGAGTTTTCATAATATATTATGTGTAATTTCAGAGAGTTCAGGGAAAGGCCATAGCAGTACCCTGCTTTCATAAATCAAGATCAAGTACTTTGTGCATGTCTGTCATCAAATGATCTTACATTAAAGAGAAGACCAAAGCATTTACCTAATTGTATGGAAGTAATAACTGGAGCTTAAAGTAATTTGGAGTGTTCCTGACTCTAACTACAGATTAGAGGGAAAAAAAAAAAGACATTTTATCAAAGAAGTAATTTTAATCCTTTTTCCTACTATACGTTATATCAAAATCCTCAGAACACAACTTAGCTGCCCAAAACCATACCTGAATGCATAACCAAGCACTGACTCAAGTGCTTGCATGCTAGAACCAACAACTCATTGCCTGGGAAAACAGTTACAATAAGGATTTGTATCTGATGGGACTTCCTATGCAGCTAGCTTATGTAATAACTTATTTCATCATCAAAAAGAAAGCTTTTTACTACCATATATTTCTGTCTCAAAAATCTATAATTATCATTAATGTAAGATTTTCATGTGGGAAGGATGCTGGCAGCCACCGACTTTTTATTTTACTGGGTTGTTCTTTAACAATATCGGGAGTAAATTTCAGCAACATTGCCAGTTCCTAACATGCTGCCTAGACTTCCAACAACTCGAAAATCAGGAGAAGGTCCAGTAAGGTTTTTGTGACCCAGAAATAATTCACCTGTGCTCAGCAGTAATCAGAGTTAATTTGATTTGCATTATGTTGATGTGGCATCACAAGATTTTCCTCAACTACTGGTACAAACAAGTGCCCTGCAGCAAACTGTCATACAAAGAATTTATAAATACACCTACGTTTTCCATTGTCAGGAGGAAAAAATGTGTCAACATCAACACAATTGCTCCCAACCTCGGAGGTGAAAACCTGAACAGATCGTAATTCAGATGACCAGGACATAAGAAAACTCAAGAAACTACTAAATCGAAAATAAATAAATAAATATTTTTCAGCAAAAAAATATGTTCATCAACAAATCAATAATGTGCCCCACCCTCCAGTTAGTCAAAAGACATAGAATACCTTTAATTATCTGGGCTACGTGTTTCAAAGACCAAAAGGAAGTTTTCTGGAGTATTCAATTAGTGCTTGCTGATAGATTTGTCAACTCCTGACCTTTCAAACGGAGCAATATAAAAACCTAACCAATTTCATTCTTCTAATTACTGAGATGTGAACAACGTTCAGAGATATTGACACATTTCAAATTGATTATCATCATTATAAATATTAATACCTTGTAAGAAAGACTTATTTACTTAATAAAATTCAAACCTATCAGTACAATTGAGACCTTGACCAAAAGCAGCTCCTACTGGTTCCTAGCACTGCCTCATACAATCAGTACAAGTTAGTCCACTTTTGTGCATTTTTTTCCTTCATCATTGCACTATCTTGTGCATCGTTGGGTGCACAAGTTGTATTTCTTTGGGATGAAACTAAACCAAAGGATGTGCCGCAACTGCTAAAAGACCTCCAGTTCATAGAGTCAACTCAGAACTAGTCCAAAGTAAAGCCCTTTGCAGTGACATGTAAAACAAGGGCCAGCTCCTCAGCAACAAGTGCATTGCTCTCCAGGTTTGCTCCTACTGTACAACACTACCTGCTAGTATAGAAATAGTCCAAATAAGAGTATAGCATATGTTATACTTTCAGTTAACTGGGATTTAATAAAATAATAATATAATTACCTGTATTTTAAGCCAGTCTAACATTTAGTTTAAGCAGTAGTCTGAATTTTGAAAACTAAGACTATTAACTTGCTAAATAAAAATGTAGTTTTGGAGGAAGAAACTTAATCAGTATGAAAGTTATCACCAATTTAGTCTGCTTTTAATTTTATTTTTCCTCCTCTAAGATCCCTCATCTTCCCCCTAGATATCCCATATCTTCCCTGTTCTGTTCTTCTGAGAGCTAGTGATCACCAATATCACAAATTAAATCTTATTTTGTAACAAGCCAAATAAAAAGATGTGGAAAAAATCTGGATTTGTTTGAAGTGCTTATTATAATAAATGCTACCACAGGTGTGTATAATTAGACAGTAGCCTAGAATGGCAACAATGCATTGTGGTAAAGTGTCATTTGTTTGCTTTTCACTTGTGTGAATAAAAAGCAGTGAGGAATACTATCTTCACAGCTCACGCTTTACAAGAATTCTAAATAAATGCAATCACACAAAATACAGACGTGCTATACAGTACATTTCTATTATTCATGAAAGTAAGAATTAATGGTGAACCACTACAATTATGTTGCCAACTGATGTAAGATTCTTTGTTTAAAATGTAAGATAGGATTTTAGTATTGTGAAGTGAGTTTTTACTTAAAAGTAAAATCCTTCTCAATCATAACTAATGAATAAAAACATTTCAGGCTGGATATTAGGAAAGATTTCTTCACTGAAAGAGTGGTTAAGCACTGGAATAGGCTCCCCAGGGAAGTGGTGGGCACACCATCCCTGAAAGTGCTCCAGAAATCAAGTAGACATGACACCTCATGATATAATTTAGTGGGCATGCCAGTATTAGGTCAAAGGCTAGACTTGATGATCTCTGAGGTCTTTTCCAACCTTAATGACACTATGATTCAAACAATGAAATTAAGCAATTTATGAGGTTCAGTTGATTCTTTTAATATCAGCAGGATTGGCAATATAAGTAGATTTTTATATTTAATGACAAATAAGCCTGAAGCATCTTTCACTGACAGCAAGTTTGAGGCAGTCATCTCCATAGCTAACTTAGTGTCATACATGGGGCAGCAGGTCCCTCCCCCCCAACAGTCTTACCAAAGACCTAAAATATGGTTTTTAACTAAGGAACAAGGGAAGGAACAGCAGAGCAGAAGCAGCTTCCACAAGGCAAGAAATTTGGTAAATGTATTTTAAGGACTTGTACAGATGCTCAGGAGAACTTAAAACTGTCAACAGGTACTGATTTTAAGGGTTTAAATCTGATGATTTAGTAATTCTACTCTCATGTATACTTGAACACTGTTCAAAGATGACTGAGCAATTTTAATACAGCAGTCAGCAGTCACAGTGGAGGAGGAAGCTTTATAGCAATTTCTTATTCTATACTAATAAAGATATACCTTAGTAAAACTGTTTTATTCAAATCCTATTAGGTATGCAGAAACTGGTGTAGAAGAGGCTGAGAGAAGCACATAGCCTAAAGCACTTTAAACTTCCAAATTTCTTGTATATATTTTGCCCTGACATGACAAATCATCTCTGTGAGGTGACAGGTCCTGTCTTCTGCATAAAAATTCAAGGCAATTACCACATATTTGTGGTATATGATGTGTAAGGCAGGGCTGAGAGGAGCCCATTTATCCCTACTAAAACATTTAAAAGATCTCATTAGTGCAGAATTATCTGACTTCTACCAATTCCTTCAAATCTGCTGGGTATCTATCACAGGAAAATGATCCTGTTCACCTTCCAGCACTACAGTGTAGGTAACTTTTACACTTTCAATAGTTAATGAGCTAGACATCAATTTTGCTGATAATAAAACCTGTCAACTGTCAAAAGGACGCCGATACCTTTGCAGAATGAGAAGCAATGGCATATCAGAAAGTCAGAGTTCAAACAATTAAAACAAAAAGCTGAGAGAACAGCTGGAGGAAAGCAAAGATAAAACAAAAGTCAGTCAAATCTGTAATGCCTTGCAAGACAATTCAAGCCCTTGAAGACATTCAAGACAATTGTGAAATAAGTTTGCAGAACTGAACAGTAGCTCTGTGCACTTTTCCTGGAGTACTTTCAAAAGGTTGTATTTTGAAGGCACCTCACCCTTCAACAAAATTGAGTTTAGATGTATTTCAGAACTTGAGCACCCAAATATTGAGGCTCCAGAATGAGCAGTTGCATTAAGCATTTTGGAGACGAACTAGGGACTCAACAGGAAAGAAAATGACTAGAACATGCTGATATTAGACAATGTATGTAGAGCAGAATAAGTAACACAAGATAAAACAAACACAGATGTTAATACGGATAAAAAAGTGGAAACAGGAACTTCACAGACTGACCACTTAAATGCAATCCTTATTAGGGTTTATACTGCAAGCTCTGTCCACATAATATAAGTGAAGTTTTATTGACAGATTTGAAAAATAAATGTAAATATAAAAGTTTTGGATGATGTTACAAACACAAGTCAGGCAAAACAAAAGCAAAGCAAAGGGAGAAGAAAGATTGGTTAAAATGAAGTTCCCACTAAACTTTATAGAGTAATCTGAAAATGAGGCCATCTGAAATGCTAAATTAGTCCACCAATTTGTTCTCTATTTTGAACAAGAAATCTAAATTACCCAAGGTACAGATATGCAAGTTTAGGAAAAAAATTCAACTAGTACAGCAATATTTAGGTGTTCATTGTTTAAATGCGAAATACTGTTTTAAGGGGGAGGATGATGGGACAGAAGAAAGAAAATGACAAAAAAAATCTTGTTTCCAGACTTTTCTATTCATAAACCAAAGATGATACATGGATTTTAGTAGTTACTGGTAGTATAATCTGACTTAAGCAATACAGACAGAAAAAAAAGCATTACAAGAGCAACACATAAGAGGTACCCAAAACTTCTGGACAAAGATTTGTGTGGTTTCAGGAGGCCACTGAGAACAGCTGGAACTTCTTCCTCCCTCTCTTTCACCATAGTTCCATGTTCCCTAATTACTCTAATTGCATGAGTCCTCCCATGAGGGATCTCTGCAGGGACTTCACTTCTTTGAGAAAGAGGTGCCAGATGCTCCATCAGCATCTCTGTCCTCACCACAGAGAAGTGTAGGCCTTCTTGTCATCTCAGCAAGACACCTTCACACATTCAATTGCTGGTCACGTATCAGACTCATGACTTTGCTGTGGAAAGAGTCTTGCTGATCAGTCAAAGACTAGGAGGACCCGAGCCAAGAAGAGTGGGGTACAAGACTAACAGCACAGATGACATGACAGTATCTTCCCCAACAGCTCTGGTATTGACTGGCATCTTATCTCTGTACGAGAGGGAAAAATAACGGAAAGCTAAAGAAGAAGGTATGCCAAAGAACCTTGACAACAAAAACAGTCCACTGTCAGACAAGATAAACTCTTACATCTTAAGGAATAAGCACTTAAGAACTGAGCTAATAAGCACATTCCATGAGGCTACAGGATTTATTTACATTAATAAATTCTTGCAGAAGAAAGGAAAATTGATGCGAGGAAGGAAACAGAGGGCACACTAACATTTTACAAAAAAGAAGAAAAAATGGGGGACTTGATCAAATAACACTGAGAAATCAAATAATTTAAAGCTTTTGATGTTACAACATACTTGTTTTAATTAAAAAAAAAAAAGTTGACCTAGAGATTGTGGGAAATCTTGCCATAAAGACAATCTATAGAAGACATGGAGATGGATGGGCAGGTCAGAATGTAGCCCAACGCTTCACTTAAATATAATCCATTAAGCCTTGTTAAAACTGCAATATCCAAAAATGAATCATCTGATCAGTCTCAGTTGGAAAGCAGCTTCTGTGCAGTGGGAAGTCATTAAAGGAGGGAAAGGAGGAAACAAGGTTTTCATCCTAGAATCTAGAATTTGAGCAAGTAATCTGAAAGTTGAAACTACAGGTATATGATGGATTACATTGCATTTATGGCATTAATTTTGAAATGTCTCAAGCAAATTACGTCTATGGATGTTTTATCTAAATATACAGATCAGTTTAAAAACAACTCAGTTGTCGTGAAACAGCTATTTTCCCACCAAATTTTATAACAACAACATTATTAACTTGCGTGTGAATTTTACAGTCAGGTAATGGTTCAGACCTACTCCAAGAACCATTGGGAAATTTTAGCTATAGAGCTTGTTGCAGGTCAAGAAGAAGAATGTATGCCCATTCATTTGTGGTAAATGCAAATGCAGGATTGCAGAGATCATCTGGCCCTTCTCCATAATTAGTATTATTAGGTCATGCCTCACAGCGACATTATGAGTTGACCAAAACAGTCAACACATACCAAGTACCTGCTCGCTATGCTCCTTTTTTTTTTCCTATACACTGGTGGCTTTCCCCTTTTCCCAGATTTCAGACATGAGATTTTTGGTGTGATATATTTCCACCACTGCTTCTCTCAAAACACTATGACTGCATTTTAACACTTACCTGTTAATATTGAAAAAGCATCCCATTTCAGCATTCCCATAAAGCAATCTCCTTAATTAGGCAATAAATTTTTTAAAAAGCCAGGTCAGTTTCAGGTACAACTCTGATCACAAATAGATTTTATCTCTCTCCCATAAAACATGCCTATATTCCTGCCTCACTGAAACTATCTGTACTTCCACTTATTGACCTCTTCATTACTATTCTGCAACATCAATTACAGCACACAACTAAAATCCTTGGTTTTAACAACTGACACCATAATCGCCTCAGCATACATTGTATCTGAACACTTGTCTCAATTCCAAAGAGGACCCCAAAACAGCAGAACTCTGCAGAACAAAGGCTGTTCACATGACTGATTTCATTAAGGGATTAAAAACTGCATTCAGAATGGATTTAATTACAACAGGTTTGATAAGGTTGGATAAATGAAGCCTAAAACATCCAGCAATATGATTTAGGCACTCCAAGACTAAGATACATAAGACAATTTAAATCTTACTTCTTTTTCCTTTACAACAAAGAATGTGGAAATGAAAAATAGGTCAAACAATCTCACAGCAAGCTATTTCACATCAGGGGATGTATGCAAACGGTAATTTTTTTTTATTTTTATTACAAACAAAGAAAATAAAGCATTGTTTAAGTACATTGAACTTTCAGTGTAAGTTTCTTAAAAACCTCTTCTCTCTAGGCTAAAGCTTTACAAATAAAATTTCAAATTAGAGTGTTAAGTACAACATGCAGCTCCCAGGCCAACAGGTGAAGAACAGCATGGTCAGTCTGCAGTGGAGTGGAAGAGGAACAAGGAAGAGTTAGGGAAGGTACTGCATGATGGAGGGACATGGGCAAGAGAGGTCTGCAAGAGTAGTGCTGTAGGAAATAGGGAATCCTGTGTTAGGATTTTAATGTCCACACACATTTTTCATTTACTGCCACAATGTCACAACTGTGCAATGAAATACTGACAAAATCTACATTACAGCACCTTCATTGGCTCCAATAAAATATTCACCTAAAATTATTCTAACTAATACTTAAATTATGTTTTTCACTTCACAAAGAATGCATCCTTTTTTTGTAAATTTTTTAAATGCTCTACAGTGGTATTAGAAAACTGTATTCTTTAAAGTCTTTTTTATCACTTTTGCATCAAATGCCCTCCAAACAAAACCAGCTGTTACACAAAAAGGTTGATAGTTGAAATTAAAAATATTTAGGGATAAATCACAGCCTATAATCAGTACATACCCACTGAAATAGTTTTCTTGTAAGCACACAGAAGACAATTAACAAAAGGAATAAAATGGATTTCAAAAAAGGCACAACAAACCCCAGTATTTTTGGTAAAATGCAGTAACAGCAATACAAGGTGTACTTTATATTATCTCAACATACCTTTCCAAGATCTGCAGCCTGTTTTAAAATATCTCTTTTTAAATCTTCTGCTCTCTTGGAATGAAAAGAATTACTTTGACTCTGGATGACAAATACAATTTCTTTTAATTCTGTAAACGAGAAAATAAGAAGATTTAAAGACAAAAGAAGTTATTTTCTGTTTTGCTCCAAAGCTAGTGAAAACACAGATGTGTGGGGGAATCTAGTACACAGCAAGCTACTTCAGCTATAAAAACATTTCATGAAATAGTAAAAAGGCATAATTAAACACACACAAAATTCCAAAACTGTCCTTTTAAGGATTAACTTATAAAAAGCACGGCATGAGTACAAGATGTGCAGCAGATCTTACATGCCCACAATGAACAGTAGCCACACTCACGAAGTTGCTTTTTCTCCAATACACCGGTACTCCTTATTACTATAGTTAAATGCTGTTAGTCACAGACCAGCATCTCCCCTCACCAGGCAATGCACAAACATGAAACAGAAAAGATGCTTCTCCAAAAAAGAACTTAAACCCCTACCCGGACACAAACATCAGATGGAGAGGCACACATATGAGAACAGTGAGGTAATACCCTTATCTAATAGGACAGCACTAATATCTCACATATGTTTTCACAGTGTTTAAAGGTGTCGTAGTTAAGAACTATAAACGAGAGAAGTGTGATAAATTTATTGATATATTTAAAAGAAAATAATGAAGTAGATTTGCAAACATTTATGGAATTTTAAAAAAGTGCTTATTAAAAAATGCAAGTAGGTGACAAAGTAGGTAGCCAAATTTTCTTGATGACAGTAGATAAAACAGTCCCTCAACACTTAGAAAACTAAGAGAAGCAGGTAGATATGATCCCATTCAGAAGCAGAAGACAGCAGAGGACAACAAAGGATGAGAAGATGAAGGAAAGTGGACAGAGGCCCTTTCCAGAATTCTTAACAAGTTTGATCTATGCTGTATAACTCTCTCAAGACCATAACTAAGTATCAATCAATGCCTAAGATGAGAATCACATGATACTGCAGTTACTGTTTGTTTGGCCAGAAAAAGTTGAACTTTACAGATACTATGTAGAAAGTATTCACAAGAGGTAACTCAGAACATAACAACTTGAGACAGTACCAAAAGGAAAGAAATTAATATCCCATGGGATCTGTACAGAATGTCAAAAAACGTGGAGAAGGAACAAAGTTCACACCAAAAAAAAATTATATGCTAACTTGGTAAATAGAGTAGGATGAATGCAGAAGAGAAGAACAAAGGTGAAGAAAAAAACATCAAAATAAGGAAAGAAATAGTCACAAGGAAAAAGAATAAAACTGAACACATGAAGAAGGATCACAATAAAAACCAGTGCACTACCACAAACATCTTAACTAAGATTATGAGAAAACTGCAGTGTCCAAGACCTGAGGATCAATTACATTGCTTTGCTCCTCTGAACAGTTACTTGATAATTTAAACCTATGACAGCTCAAACCTGTAGTTAAATGTTTTTCTACTTTTCCCTTATTGTTATTTTCCCTTAATTTATTAGTTTACTCACCAAGATAGACTCTAACATTGTCAAATTGTCTGAGGTTTCTGGTGATATATTGCAGAGATGGCATAAGCACTGGTTTAGATATCAGTTTTAATTTCACATTTTTCCTACACAGTGTAGGAACGAACAGTGTTCATGCTCTGCACCACCAAACAAACTGCTTAAAAAACCCATGCATAATAAAACCTTCTGAATGGCAATTATTTGCTGTCTAGTAAGATCTTTGCTAGATTTCCTGTGCAAAAATTAAAATCACTGCAAAAATCGAAACTACACTTCATTGATGCTAATGACAGTCAAAGGGCTAAATCTACATGCACAACACCAAAAACATCCCCAGAGATAAAAAGCAAACACCACATTTCTTTATGTAATTACTGTTTTAGTATCAGTATGTTTACAGATATGGAAGTATCTGAATTATGCTCAGTTTCATCTACAGTACATTTAACAACAACTGTGATAATCCACAACAGAATACTTTCTAGGAGTAAGCTAACACCTACTTTGATATTACTGCTTTAATCCAATGGAAATAGTTTCCTCTGTTATAGGGAGTTTAAAATAGTTGATAAAAAGACATATTCAGTCTATTAAAATGTCAACAGAAAATAGTTGTAAACACTTAAACTGTTTCTCAAGTTGAGAAACAGTCTACCAATCAAAACAAAGAATGGAGTCTTTTCAAAGATTAATATCTATCTCAAAAGAACTAAATCTTCCTGGTATTCAGCTTTAATGTCAGAATGAACTCACAACTACTCAGAAACTACTATAAGAGAGACATAATTAAGCTGGTTCCCTTCAGAACAAGAACAGCCAAGTCCTGAGGGTTTAGCAGAATGAGAAGTCCAGGGTTACAGTGCAGAGAATGCAAGTCCTTATCTCAGGTTTGTTAACTATTTGCCAGAAGGACACCACACTTGTCTTCAGAAGAGGCAGAACCCTGCAGAATTTTTATTCTCATTATTTATCACACATCTCCATCAGCAAAAAAATTATTTTACCACTATTTTACCTTATAACGTTTAACATGCTTCTTAAATACTTACTTCTAGATATTACAAAGTTATTATGATTTGTTACAAGAAATTTATGATAACTCTAGTTATTACAAGTTCCATGAGAGCCTAGCAGAATGGTAAAACCGAGTTTCATATTAAATTGTTACAAGAACAGCTACTAGGTATCATAAAATTTTATTTTAAAATACAGTGTACTACAAAAAGTAATTCATGAGTTTCATAGTGGAAGTACACATGTTCAGAAAAGACTTAACTATAAGAACTGCAAGTGCAGTCAAAGATTCAGAAGTTTCTCTTTGATGAGACTACATGAGCCAAAGGAAAAAAAAAAGGTATTTATGAATCAGCAATGAACTAATAATGCTGTTGAGCATTTAGGCACTGTTCACAGAGTCACTTTACAAAGCATAACTGTATTTTGTTTATACTAAAAAGGCAGTCACGAGTGAAAACAAATACAGACTATACAGTACTTACCTCTGCTTATTTTACTGATTGTTCTACTTTCTTCAGGTTTCTAGAAGAAAGGAAGAAAAAAACCCAAGTAAGAATACATATAAACCCTCAAATATTTCTATAGAAAAAACACTGGGAGTCAAAGCATTCATCAGATTATAAATGTAAACATAGAGGTTTTAACTCAAAACCTAATAAGAAAAATAAAAAGTTTTTCAGCATCAAGAACTGCAACAGATATCCTACGTGCTTGCATATTATTACTCAGAAAATATAGTAAGAGAATAAAAAAAAGTTTTTGCATAACTCAGTTTATACCAGAGCTCTTTAAATTAACACTAACAATAACTATTTTTTTTATTTATTATGTATCTCCTGAGCACTAGGTTTGGAAAATGGAACTCTACAATGCAAACACACCTGTTCAGTATGTTAAAAAAAAAACCCAAAACACTCATTCATTTCATCCACTATCAAGCTTCTATGGAAACACAGTTCTTAAAGGAAGACTCAGAAGCAATTTATATCAAGACAAATAAATAAAAAGGTTGCTGTACCTAAAATGACTTCACTGAAATTTACTCAGGTATCACATAAGTTTGTGACAGTTGGAATTTTACCAGAGTGCTGAGGAAGAGACAACAGTGACACTGCATTTGCATTGTTAACCAGGAAACCAAGACACACACATAAAAATATCTTAGGAACATATTCCATTGCTTCTAAATAACAGAGGTTGGGTGGAACTGTGTTGCTTAAGAGAGACAGGACTGGAGAAAGAGCTCTGCAATTCCTACAAAAATTGTAGGAAGGAAAACAGAGCCTTCATTTAATGCACAACTTCTCCCTGGTGATAGCACTCCAGTGCTTTGATATCTCCAAATATAAAATAAAAATCATCTTTACTAATTGCATAAGAATGTTGTAGGATTTACCTTGGTTCAAGTGCTTTAGGACTTTCAGATAGAAATGCCATACAAGACAATTTCTATTTATAGATACTTAGCCCCCTCCCTTTCTTTTAATATCAGATCTATGTAATTCTTTTAGCTCTACTTGCATCAGATGATCTCTCCTTTGTACAGGTTTGACTTTTGCACTGAAATGCATAAGCTCTAACTTCCTTGGTAGCCATCTGTAAAACCTTTTTAAGAATGACTGCATTGCATCCATTTTTATTATCCTTTTTTGCTGACTGGGTCAATAAATTTTAAAAAATTTCTTATAAGACTAAGTTATTTTGGTGACTCTATACAGCACTGTTATTATATCACACAGTAAGTTAAATTCTAAACTAACCTATATCAGAAACAACACAGATTAATTTTCTGTGCAAACAAAAAACTGTGTGCCCTGTGGTACACAGTGGAAAAGCAAGCCATATTTTATAATTACTTTTATTAAAAGACAACACAAAACAATTATTGCCTGTTACATTCCTGTTAATGTTACTATTAAAAAAAAAAGACGGAAAAAAAAGATATTTTGGCCTGAAAAATTCTAGGAGGCACCTCTGACTTCAGGGAAGGTTTTGAACCTCTAAAATAGTAGAAAAGCCTTCATAAATTATATCCTATATAAGAATGATAGCATAAACAGCTGGATTGAGATAGTAATGGAATTTAAGAAAGAGCAATTTATAAGTAATGACAACAGAATGAGATACCAAGTCTTATAGATATACTGCAGCAGATCAGCAATTTGCAATAGAGATCTCTTTAATTTATGAAAATTACTGTAGATATAGCAACCATCATCAAAACCACAAATTATTTAGAAACGCATACCTCTGACTATACTTCTATTGCATTTGATGTGAGATCGCTGATCTAAATGGCAGTTATAGATTCTAACTCCATTCATTCCAGTACTTTTATTTTCTTCCCTTAAATTTCTTTTACACACACACAAATATCTGTTACAAATATAGACAACAACAAAATGGTAGAGAGAGGTCTGTTAAAGGACATACATGCATACATATCTAACACCCATTATGCTATTTAAAGCTCGGGATAGCTCTGACCATCAGTTCTTCTAATCTGTTAATTTGAAATTTCATATGCAGGCTTTACTTGAGCCGTGACTTGAGTAGTAATATGTAATAATGCTAATTTAGCAGAGAGGCAGCCATTTCCCTCTCAAGGTATTGCATATATAACAAAACCAAAAAGAAAGGAAAACCTGTCTCTGAAACAATAAAGATTATATGCTCAAAAACTTTTCTCAAAAGGAACACCACCAACAACTTATCTCTTACATGCCACACTGAACAGAAAGACATGATACAAGTACCACTAATGTCAGTGACCCAAATAATCAATGTCACAGATATTAGGCTTTCTGTTCTGGTCTCTTCTAGCTTATTTTATAATGTCTGCTCTAGCAATTAAAATTTATTACCTGCAACACTGACAGTTCAGTCTCATCTTCTGCACCTTCAGGAACTACACTTACAGCAAAAGCTGAAAGAAAAAGCAGACCTTTTTCATATTATAGGAGCTCTCTTTCACAACTGACAAAGTTCTGCAGGAAAAAAAACCAAAAAAACAACAAAACCCATGCCAACATTTAGGTATATTTTTCACATTGAATGATACCATATTAGTAATAATCTTTGTGAACATGAGACAGTCTGTTGTCATGGAACTTATACATTTGCTGCCTGAGAATTCCCATACTATTGCTGAAAAAAAATCACTTTTTGATGTGAAGCCAATTCATCTTGCCTTCAAGGCAAATAAATCCCTTTAGAAAAAAAATCTGTTCAATCCAGTAGTTCACTTGGTAAAAGCATAATGTGCTACCACATGGGAGACCAGCAGTCCACTCTGTCTTTAGGTAAAGTTTGGATTACCAAAGCTTCACGTGCAGCCACAGAAACTGTCAGCAGCTGACAGAAATTTCTATCAAACATGAAGATGGCCATCATAGGCTTTGAACACCATCTCTGAACAACAGTCAAACTTGTTAATGTATGAGGCCCAAATAAATGTTTACATAAAGAATAGAGAACCCACAGAGGTAATCTGCACAGACCTGACATTATCTTAAACCCTTTATAGTGACACCGCCCTATGCATACACTTCTAGTTTGTATTAGAAAAAGAATCGTAAAAAGGATTCGGGTGCTAGGGGTTTTTTTTCTTGTTGAGGTAGTCACTTAATCAATTTGTCTCAGCTTGCTCATTTGTAAAAGTAGTACCATTTAACATAAGAAAGCCCTGCTAAGACTCTTTGTAAGAATTTTTTTTCTCAAATGTACTAAAGAGATGCAAATGAAAGAAAATTGTTATAATTTGGAAGGGATTCAAGGTACTATTCATCATGGTCAGATCGAAGGTTTTCTTAAAAACTGGGATGGAAAGTAGATCCAAGTGGATTGTTTAAAGCAAATTTAAATTACTTATTGCTTGAAATTGATTTCAAAGTGAATTGCTAACTGCTGTCATTCCTTTGACACACAAGAAACCTAGAATATAGCAAAGCAAGACCACATTGTCCAAAGTCTGTGGTGCTTCATCTCCCATTACCTACATCCCTATGCTCCTTTAGTGGAGATCAAATTTCATCAAGTGTCTAGGAGTTGAAGTTCACAATGACATCTCTGGTCATGATTAACTTGAATCTCAAATCACAGCACTACATTCAGACATCCCAAAAATCATTCTAACACAGTAGACTCATGCTGATCATAGACACATTTCCATACGGCCTTTAGCCAGGAAGAATAAAACAGAGTATGAGTGTACCCCAAAGTTGTCCTCAAGTAAATGTTTTACACTTCCAGTATGAAAGTACACTGAAAATGCCTCAATCTGCCTATTATATCCCTTGCTGACAGCATGTTCTGATCATTTTCCTCCTTCTCTCCCAACATAACAGTACTTACAAATTCAGACAAGGAATCCTTTCCCCTGAACAAACCAGATCCACACCTTCTAATTTATACAATCCTAATTACAAGAGCAACAAAAACCACACTCATTCTGGGAAATGTATTAATTATGTAGTATTAACCTGAAAAAGTATCACCTCATAAATTCGGCTTATTCACAAAACTGACTACAAGCATAAATTTCATCACTTCCAGTTTTTAATATGCACCTAAGGAATGACATCTGAAGCCTGAAACAACTGTGATTGACAAGAGATGATGTGTCTGTCACTGTAGCAGATTCAATAACCCATGCCATGCTGCTTCTAAGCTTTATAAAATATTAATGCACATGAAACAAATCAAACAATAATCAGATCACCTGGGAAAAAAAAAAAACCAACCAACCTATTTCCCACTTTGAGAGCACAGATAAAGCTCATCAGGGAAATACTTACACAACCTAGTTCATCTTGGTATGAAGTACACAGAATTGTTGAGGCTGAAAATCCCTAACGGTCATCTAGTTCAACCCCCCAAAGCTAGATCCTCATGACCTTGTCTAGTCAGGTTTTGAGTGTTTCCTAGGACAGAGACTCCATAAGGTCTCTGAGCAAACTCTTCAAGTGCTCAATCACATTTGGAGTAAAAAAAAAAAAAAAAAAAAAAAAAAAAAAAAAAAAAAAAAAAAAAAAAAGAAAAAAAAAGAAAAACAAACAAAAAAGCATTTATGTTCAAATGGAATTTCCTGTATTTCAGTTTGTGCAAACTACCTCATGTCCTGTTAAGCGCCAGTCTGTTCCCCATCAGGTATTTACAAGTGTTGGTACGATCCTCCCTGAACTTCTTTTCTCCAGTCTAAACAGCCCCACCTCCTTCAGCCTCTCCTCATCTGTCAGGTGTTTCAATCAATTAATACTCTTCATGATCCTTTGCTGGACTCACCCCAGTGCATCCATCTCTCTCTTGTACTGGAGAGCCCAGACCTGGACACAGCACCCCAGATGCATCTCACCAGTGCTGAGCAGACAGGAAGGATCACCTTCCTTGCCCTGCTGCCAACGCTTTCTCTAGTGTAGCCCAGGGTGCTGCTGGCCATCTTTGCCACAGTAGCACACTGCTAGTTCATGATCAGTTTTGTGCAAACCAGGACTCTCATGTCCTTCTCTTCAAAGCTGTTTTCCAGCCAACGTACCCCCAGTGTGCAATGGTGCATGGGGTGCCTCCTTGTCAGAGGCAGGACTTGGTATTTCCCTGCACTGAACTCAGTTTCTTGAGCTTCCTGTTTGCCCACTTCTCCAGGCCGCTGAGGTCCCTCTGAATAGCAGCTCAACCAGCTCGTGCATCAATCCCTCCTGCTCATTTTGTATATTCTGCAAATTCACTGAGGGTGCACTTTATCCCATTGTCAATGTCATTATGAAGAGGTGGAACCACCATGCTACTGATCAGAGTTCACGAGCCCAGCAAGTCAGACAGCTTTCTATCCACCTCACTGTCCATATATACAGTCCACACTTCATCAGACTGTATGTGACATTATAGGAGACAGCACTGAATTCAAACTCCCTGCTAAACTTGGGATAACAATATGCACTGCTTTCCCCACATTCATGAAGGCAGTCATCACAGAAGTCTTTTAGGATGGTTAAGCATGACTGCCCACTCATAAAAATACAGTGACTTTTCCCAATCACCCTCTTGTCCTTTCTTATTTGGCAATGACATCCAGGATTATTTGCTACACCACCTTTCTAGGGACTGGGATAACACCAGCCCACTTACAGTTTCCCCAGATTCTCTTCCTTGCCCTCCTTGAAGATAGGGCTGATATTTTCTTTCTTCTAGTCTTGAGCAATCTCCCCCAGTCACCATGACCTTTCAAAGATTATCAAAAGTAGCCTGCACTGAGATCATCAAACTCTAACAGCACTTGTGTGTGCCTCCCATCAAGTCCTGTGGACTTCTGTATGTCCTGTTTGTTTAAACATTCCCTAAACTGGTCCTCCTCCAGTGACAGTAACTCTTTCTTGCCCCAAACCTTCCCATGAGTTTCAGGGGCCTGGGATTGCTGAAGGTGGGTCTTCATAGTACGGATCAAGGCAAAGAAGGTTTCGAGTTCCTCACCCACTTCTCTGTCCTTCTTTTAACCAAGTCCCTCCCCCACTGAGAAGCAGGCCCACATTTTCCCTAGTCTCCCTTTTGCTAATACACCTGTAGAAGCCCATTATCTTGCCTTTCACAAGTAGAATTCCTCACTAGATTCAGCTCCAAGTGGGCTCTGGCTTTCGTAATGACATACCTGCACTCTTAGACAGTGTCTCTGTATTTCCACCTCTGGAGTGCTTCCTTTTTATGACTGAGTTTTGCCAGGAGCTTTTTGTTCATGCATGTGGGCCTTCTGCCATCTTTACTTGCCTTCCTGCATGTGGGGATGGACCATTCTCGAGCTTGCAGGAGATGAACGTTGAAAATCAACCAACTCTCTTTGACCATCTCCCATATCAATCCATCTTTATTTTTGAGGACAACAGCTGAAAATTACTTTTGTTGCAGCTACCCTGACACACAATGCAACTTCAGCATGCAGACATGTAATTTATTCAACAACCAATACCTGTAATGAATGCTAAAATCTCCCTCTACACCATTATTCTTATCCCCTGTGATTGCAGAACCGCAGTGTCCACTTCTTTTTCAACAAATAAACACCTTAAAATTACTTGATATCCTTTACATTAAATATATCAGGAAGATTTTTTCCAGCTAATACATTTTAATAAGAACTGTACAGACTATTTTTAAACTACTGAAGAACCATTCAAAAAACAGACTAGTAGACCCCTGAAGACACTACAAAAAAAGCTTCAAGAGACTTCACCCAGTAATCAAGCTTTTCACTCACACAGGTTGTATAAATTTATCTTAGCAACACTCTACTACCTTATTAGCAAATCTGTTATGCACATATATTTGCTACAAATAAAGCAGTCTTCAGGAGTAAACTGGGGCCAAGACTGTTCAGGCTAAGCAACCCCATCTCTCAGCCTGGAAATAAATATCCTCTTCTAAGGATTTACTGGGAAGAGGGTGGCAGAAGAAGAACATGGTAAATTTAGCTGGCCTACAACATATCAACAAAGGGACCACAGTGTAGGTAGAAAATACAGTGCCTGTGCACAAGTGGACATCTCCAAGGTTAATTCATCCACCTGCAATTCAATCCCAAGAGGTTTCTGAAAAAGGTGTGCCCAGGAATGGACCACCCACAGAAAAATTCTACGTACACATGCAGCTCATGACCAGGTCAGTTGTACAACACAGGTAGAAAGCATAAACTCTCTGTGGCAAGGATATCTTTTTGTTGTGTGCAAAGTACACAGGCACAAAGAAGGATGACCTCTCTCTAGGAGCTATCAAATGCTACCATAACAGAACATTAACTTTTCACACGCAAACATCATTATTAATTCGGACATACTTCTTTCAGCGTAACTCCCTAAAATACAGATCAATCTCTAGAGCTAGAGGTACCTTTGCTAAATCCAGAATTTCCTCTAATCCCTTTGCATTTTCTGATACAATGCAAGCATACCTCAGGTGGACCGCTGCCTTGCCATAGAGCACAGAGAAAATATAACAAAAGAAGAAACTTATTAGATGGTAAAAGTTCAAGCTGTGTAGGGACCACAGTAACCAAAAGGCCTAGGTGATTAACTGCGCAATTTCTCACAAACAAAGCAGAAAAAAACCACAGGCAAGCCAGCAAGGCTCCATCTTAAATCCAACCCGTAATTTTCTATTTGTCACTTCATTATTTAATGTACTGTGTATTCTGAAGTTTGTTAATACACTTCGTGCATTAAAATCATGTCCTTTGGCATAAGCAGATCATGTCAATTGCTAGTCCTCTCCTACTTTTGCCCAGATGTCCGAGAACTGAGGATAAGAAAAGGAAAGAAATTTCAGAAAGACTTTAAAGCTCTTTATTATCGTCAATCTATTTTTTTTGAGAACAGGACTAAAACATTTTTGGATCCACTCAAAACCTGGAAATGTAATCTGAAAATGTAATGGAAGCAGCTTCAATTACTAATTATTTTTGTCAAGTGTTCCATTATTTCCATTAAAATTTTGATGACAACACTTGCTTATAACACCAGAAAGTAAAACTCAATCCTTTATTTTCATTGTGCAGCAGCTGAACCACAGGAATATGTGCCAACAAACCATTAGAAAAATGAATGTAAATACTGCAGTGTTAAAATACACTGTATGAATATATATAATTGATATAATACCACATTTTAAACATAGAAGCAATTCTTTCTTCAGTACTACCCTTTCAAGCATAAACAACTTCCAAACAGTTGCAATTATATGTCCTTAAAATGCAAAGGATGGTAAAAACTGAGGAGTTAACTCTTTTTCTTTCACAGACAAATCTATCTGAGACAGAAAGGCAACACCTCTTGTTATCTTACTCTTTTACAGTTTGATTTTACAGACTGACCCCAAAGTCAGTCCAGCCACCTCACTGGACTCTGGGTCAGTTTAAATGAGCTACAAGAAACTTACAATTCTATGACAATGTATGACAAAACCATGACTAATAATAACCACTTCAAATAATGAAGCCAGTGATTACGTTGCACATAGTAGACAAAACATTTAAAATAGAATTTCTTTATACTTCTAATAATAATTTAACGAAAGGCCTATTTTTGTTTTGTTTGGGATTTGGTTGTGTTTCTTCCCCCTCCCAAGTTTTCAAAGAACATAAGATTCTATGGATTGACACGATTCCAGAGAAAATCTGCACTGATGCTGTCAGTCAAAGAGATGGGATGTTCCATGAGCACTAGCAAGCAATATAAATTAGTTTCATGTATTTACATGCAAGTTTTTATAATATTTCTTCATTGTTGCTACTCTATCAGCATCAAAGACACTGGTCTAGCCAGATAAGAATGATTACGGATTTATCAACACAAAATGGGAAGAGAGAAGGGTGAAAGAGGAAGAAGAAGGGGTGATGCAAGCAAATTTACAGCATCTGAAGCTTTTCATAAAATAAAAGCAACTAATTACATTTCCTTACACATATGGGAAGAGGGCACCTAAACCACTGAAACGTCTAAATGAGTGCTGTGTACACCAGTATCTTTATAAAAGGCAAGCAAAGAAAAACAATAGAAGAAAAAGCATCATCATTATCCCTTCTGATTGTCTAGAAGTTAGACCATACAAAATCATCTGAATACATATTCCCATTCTGTAAGCTGCCACCTGCAAGCTGCAATTTATGAAATTACTTAACTACCTACAGACGTTTGCTTCTGTGAAAGGCAATCCAAATTATTTGGTTTCCAAGAACAAAGCTGATTGTTTCACAAACTTACTATCCAGGCCATCTCAAAAGCATGGGTTATTTAGGAAAGATGGACTCTTTAATGTAAAAGGATATTCAAAAAAAAAAAAAAAAAAAAAAAAAAGAAAACCATGATACTGCAATAACCTTCTGGTGAGCAAATCTCACACAAGCATTAATCAAGACCTATTAAACAAGAACACAAGTGTTTCCATTTCTGCCTTCTAGTTGCATGTGAGTATGTACAATAAATACACATACACACAGAGGACAAACTGAAGTTGCTATTCTCTGTTATTACAATCTGTTCGAAGTTATCAAGTGCTACAGTACCTTGCTGAAGCACTAGAGCAAAACTACTCATCCTGGAAAAAATGAAATGCAGCTTTAGAAAGAGCTGTAGAGTATGAGGATTCCTCCAAAAACCAAGTTGTGTCAGTGAAAGGAAAAGTGTTTCGCAAAAGAAAAACCAATATATCAGTTTTACTTTGCTGAAAATGGGATTTATTAGTACCAGGTTTCCCCTGCATGATTTTGGTGCACAAGACATAGCGGGAGAGAAGAAATAAATCCAAAGGCTTACAACAAACTGACAAGTCTACGCTGACAGAGATGGAAACATTCACGAACCGAAAGAATGAGAAACAAAACAGATATAAACATTTATTTCCCTCTCTTACACTCATAGCAGCAGCTCCCAACTCCAGGAGCCTGCAGCAACCCAACCGCAACCCATACTAGTATTCCTTCTCCTTTAATCTTCTCCCACCTCACTAGACACATTACAAACGTCTCGGATGGCATTTTAACCGGGCAGTTTTACCTTCCCATCTGCCCCCAGCAAAGCCCCCCTGTCAGCGCGGCGCTGCTCCAACACGAGCACAACTCCGCGCTGTGTTCACCCGGCTGCTCCACGAAGATGTTCCCGACCTGAGGGCGGGTTCCCCGGTGCAGGCTGCCCCTGCCCGCACCGCCCCATGCCCCGCACACCGCCCCGAGGGCGGGAGGCGCTCCCGGCGGTTCCCCTGGAGCCGGGGCCGCGCAGGAACCCCGCGCTGCCCGGCCGCACTCCAGCCAGGCTTCCTAACAAACTTCGGGGGAAGGGACACCTTCGCTCTCCCGCCCGCTTCCCCCCGCGGGGCGGGACGGAGCGGGGAGGCAGCGGCTTCGGCGCCCTTCCAGGCTCTCTCCAAGCGCTCCGTGCTTCTCCTCCCGCTCATCACCATCCGCGGAGGGCCCGAGCGTCCCGGGTCTCCTCCCTTCACTCGCCATGGCGTCCCGGCCCGGCCCCGCCACTCACCCCGGTGCGGAGCGGCGGGAGAAGGAAGAAGAGGTGGGCGCAGGCAAGCGAAGAGGAGCCAGAGGCTGCAAGCAGCCCGGCTGCCCGATACATCTCTGGCGGGGGCCCGATGAGCCCGCGGGGCATCGGAGCGCCCGCCTGCCGCCCCTGGCGCAGGATGCGCCGGCGAGCGGCCCTCTGGCTGGTGGCGTGCCGCCGCCGCCAGCCGCGCCTCCTACTTTCTTCTCCTCCCTTTCCCCTTCCTCGCTCCCCTCCTCTCCCTGGCAGGACGGCCGCCAGCGCCGGAGGAGCGGGAGCGGAGCGAGGGGCCCCGGCGCCTCTCTGGCGGGCGGAGCGGCACAGGCGGCGCCCTGCGGCCCCGCGCTGCCGGCCCTCAGCTCTCCCGCCCGCCGGCCCTCAGCTCCACGGGACACTAGGCGCTCCTAGGGCTAGGGATTAAATATCTAGCCCAGTTAATAATAATAAATAATTAAATAATCCCAGGGAGCACAGCTCCTCTTAGTCATTAACTCTCCTTAACCACCCATTGGAATGGGCTGCCCAGGGAGGTGGTGGAGTCGCTGTCTCTGGAGGTGTTTGGGGAAAGACTGGATGTGGCACTTAGCGCCATGGTCTTGTTGACGTGGTGGTGTTCGGTCATAGGTTGGACTCGATGATCTCAGAGGCCTTTTCCGGCCTGAATTGATTCGGTGATTCTGTGAAATGTTACCCAACACACTTGACAGGAATCTGGTCTACCCTAAAAAGTGGCCTAATTCATCTCTGAAACAATCTCACAAACTCTTACCCAAGAGAGCACGTGGCACCTTCAGACAGCCTTTCCTAACTACCTATGTGACCAGAAGTGGGGACATGGTTAGCAACAGGGAGTATAGGCATGTGACCCTGGGCACAGCCTTGGCATTGGCCAATGCCTCAGCCATATTTGGTCAAAGATATGCAGACATGGAGCCACATAAAGCTGGTTTTAGGGGTAAAGCAGATTCATTTATGCTTATCTAACATGCATAAATGTCAGTGTGGACATTATGGACAGAAAATTTGGCTCCAACAGAGCTGCAGACCAATGAAGAAATATCAAGAGTGTAAAACCTTGTTAGCAAATATGAATTCTGGAGCAAGGAAGAAGAAATCATCTGCAGGAATGTCAGATTTGTCCCAGTGAAGCACTCTACACTCTGACAACTTGCTATTACACTTCCTATATATCCCAGAATGAAACTGCTTGCCTTCAGACCCAGGGAAGCCACAGAAAGACAAGCAGTAATAGGAGTAGAAACCCAGCAGTGTGTCTAAAATTTCACTGCACTGTTATTCTTTCTTTTTCTGTAGCAGTTAGATCTGTATTCATAATTATTAGAATTTTCACATTTCAACTATAGTAACAAGAAACGAGAAAGTCTTGGTGTATAACATATAAGGCCTGCTTCCTCTTTGCCTTAAACATGACTCTGAGTGACCCTAGGTAATGATTCCTTACATGCTGGGTACAGTGAATTCCAGCCAAGTCTATATGAACACTTTTCCCATCAAATACTTTCCACACAGACCCCTCCTACCAACTCGACCATTCAGTATGCACTGATCTCACTGGACACAAATGGTCCAGTGTCCAGGTCAGCCATAAACTATTTTTAATCCCATAAGGCAAACAGCATGGGACCCAAACTTGGACCTGTCTTCAAAACTCTGCTGCTTTTAGATCTACGGCATTATTTTCCTGACAGATCAAGTGGTTACAATAAAGTACCTTAAGTATGCAAGAGAAATGATTGTGAAGGTGAATGGAAACCTTTTCACAGTGATAAACACTCACTCCCACTGCAAGTTCAGGCAAGCACATCTATATCACAGTAATTTGGTTGTAGACCTCACACTTTCCTTTAAAACTATCTCAATAGAAATGTGTTAGCCAGACTTGCTTGGAGTATTCAACTTGCTTTATGTATTTGCTACACACACCTGATGTTGCAGGTGGTTGAGAGAGGGAAAATGAAGCACAAGTGTGAGCAACCACAGCTTGTTATTTGCCTTACAGAACAACTGCTTGTTGTCGACATTCCAACTCACTAAATAAGTTATTGGCCTCAAGAATAATAATTCTGATGCAAATGAAGTAGAAACTTTCATACTATAAGTCTCTTTCTGATTTTATGTGCATGCTCATTACCAGGAAAAAAAGAGAAATGTCAAGTTATCCTTCCATTTATAGAACTATAACAATATAAAAGATATGACACCTTCTACTTAACATGTATATCTGCATTTGCTTGGTTTTCCTTCTAAGTTTCAGCACTGTTTCCTGCCCTTTCTCCCATTTTTGTGTTTTGTGCTGGTTTCCATAAGTATTTAGGTCACAAAGATCATGCCCACAACAGGGCTAAACATAAGACTTTTCACTTCCAAAATGGTTTGAGATATACCCATGTTCAAACATTTCCCCACACAGCAAGTCTGTAAGAAAAAAAAAAACCAACTTTTTGCTGAGATGTAATAAATATTTTGGCTTCTCACAAATATAAGAAAAATTTCATGGTAACAACCCCCAAGATATACAGAACTCTGCCATGAAAGCTAATGTTCTAAGATTGCTAAGAAAAATAGCACTGAAGTGTTTTAAATCTTATATTCAGGGCTGGGAGGATGAAGTAGGAAATAAAAATTTTTCTGGAATTCTGCTCCACATACAAACTCAGGTTGTGTTTGTTTGTTGTTCTAACTACCACATTGAGAATTTCCAGCTCAGAAAGGATGAAAATAATGAACTTTCTGGTGAGGAACACAGAGGTTTAGAACACCACCAATCCTCCTTTCCTTATAGTATTACATATCTCTTACATTCATAAATAATACAAATGTAGCACTGTTGCTGTCCCAATTCTCAGATTAAAAAGGGGAGCTGCAAATACAAAACAATCCTCTCATATATATATATATATAAATATATGTATGGAAAGTTATACATATCAAATGCAAAGGCTGGTGTGTGATTCAAGGGTACCCTTTTGTACAGGCACTGCAGCAGTGTCTTACTCTGATGGGTCTGCCATCTGTTCCTGTAGAAGGACTATAATATGGGAAAAGACAGAAATTACGAACAAGATACAACAGCAGTTACTGAGTTAGAGAACTTGACTGCAACTACTTAGTTATATCAGCTGTTTGAGAAATGTTTAATGAATCCAGGAACAACAGAGTATTTGTATAGTTTCTTTCAATAGAAAGGTCTTTTTGGCAGAGACAGACCTGCAAATCACGTGAGTTGAGTTCCAGCTCTTCCGCAGGCTTCTGCAGTTGGACCTCTCTGTCCTACTCAGGAAGTTACATAAGGAGAGGCATAACTTTAAGCTATGACTAATCCTGTGGAAATGAGTAAAACCAATCCAAATGAGTTCAGAATCACACAGTTACTTTTTGAATCACAACATGCATTTGAAAACAGTTTTTCATCTTTCAGCCACTCAAGACAGTAACTCAATTATAGTTCCATTAATATATAACCTAATATACTAATACACTGGGAATACACCTACACTTGTCAAACGCTAGGCAATGAGCTTGAGCATGGAAGCTCTGATAATCTGCATCACTCAGATCTGAACTACATACACTTCCTTGTCCCCATTGGAGTACTCTAAACTGCTCTCCCTGGGAGAAATCTGCAGTAGTGAGGAAAGCCCCAGGTGCTCTAGACATGGCTCAGTCAGCGACACTTGGTCTGGGACTTGCCCCATCTTTTTAGAAGAACTGATAACGTTGCAGTACCAGCATGCACACGCTGTAAGCCTGACAACCAAACCATTGAGCACACCAGTCAACCACTATGGCAGCCTGTGGTGTAATCTGAGTTTAGTCTCCCTTCTTCCTGGGTTAATCTGGGAAGTATTGCCTCTTAATTAAAGTTTGAGGACTCCAAAGTTTGAGCTAAGTCTTAAAGCCTTCAGTCAAAGCGTTGTAGAGAACCGGTCTGGGGCTGTAGCAGAGAGTCACGGGAACTGAGTTCAATCAAGAAATTTCTCATGATAGAGACTGCTTTTATTAGATTACACACTCGCTAGAAAGGACCTGGAAAAACACTGGTCATGAAGCAATCAGTCACAGATTCTTAGAAGGTTGTAAAAAGGATAAAGACAATTACTTTCCTATGGGGCAGTAATGACTGCTTAATTGTCTGTGGCAGTCAGTTCCTCTGTGTCATCTGCCACAGAAACAGTGAAAATACCTTATGTAGCATATTTTCTGGAGCTCATTATGGGATTGTCCAAGAGGCAAAGTATATACACTCAGAGGAGAGGGCAGGACAGAGGTATTTCAACATCTCTGAACTGTGACAGACCAAGCCACTGATGAGAAACAGATACATCAAACTGTGGAACTTGACAGAAGTCCCCAGAGTTCTGCTTAGATAGCAGTGCTTCAATCTCCCTTACATACCTCAAAATTTATGATCAGATCATTCCTGTAGGCATCACTGAAAATCTGCTGTCTCCAGAGTGCAGATCCCAGATGTGGTTTACCTTCTGAAATGCATAATCTCAAAGAAATGCCATGAAGGAAACCAAAAATACATGTTGTTCAGGTAGCATAAGGAATATAACTGATAGCTGTAACTTTGTCAAATCTGTATTTCTTAAGTTTTTGGTTTAAAACACACAGAGAGATGCAAGTTTGGAATCCTGAATCCTTTGGCAGGTGAACCTAGGAAGTGAATGCCCTTCCTCCTCCTTACTCTCCTTGAAATCTTTCCTACTTCTTTTTCCACTCCAGTCAATAACTCAGCTATCCCTCCTTCCCACAGGATCGCAGTTTAGTTGCAGAATCTATTTCTTTCTTTTGTCTTGTTTCTTGTTGTGTTGGTTCAGACATTAAATTTCACTGATGAGATCTTAGATCATCCTTAGATGTTCTCTACAGTTCTTTGTTCTCCCCTCGGAGTCGCCATATTGGCTTTAGTCATTCTGTGCTCCTGAACTTCTACCTCCTCTTTGGCTTTGTTCTATGGTATATGTCATCTGTCCAAAAAAACCCTACTACGAGATTACAGAATCATAGAACTTCAAGGTTGGAAGATACCTTTAAGATCATCAAGTCCAACTGTCCCAGCACTGCCACTGTAATCCCTAAACCACTAAATCACGTCATTCAGCACCAGATCCAGATGCCTCTTAAACACCTCCAGAGATGGTGACTCCACCACCTTCCTGGGCTGCCTATTCCAGTGCCTGACCACCCTAACAGTGAAAAAAAATTTTATCCAGTCTACCTGAAAATTGCTTATCTCTCATAGAAGGAATTCAGACTGTCAGAGTCTTGAAGAAAGACTTTATTATCCCTAAACTAGTATTAATATTTTGTAACATTGAACTGTGTGCAATTATAACATTTTACTTTTCTACTTTTGGAAGCTGAGTGTTGTCTCCACTTTTAGTTTCTGAGATTACTTTTTCAATTAAATAATTTGATTAGAAACTTATATAGGTTCAGAAGTCACTGAAATCATGTAATACCACATGATATTGTCAGGAAGGTTCAGTTATGAACTATTTTTAGCACAATATTCCTGAAAAGCTACAGTATAAACACTTTTCAGAATCAGTATCTGCAGACAAATAGCTGCTCGGTTAAAACTAGGGGGAAAAAGTATTATTTTGATTTCTTGCAAGGTTCTGGTGATGAGATTGCGAGATGCTCCTGTCTATTGTACTGCATAAAATCAAGGAGAAACAAGGGTAATACTTCTACAGGCAGATGTAGAGGACTGGAGCTTTCCAGTACTGATAATAAGCTAAGGGCATATTGCCCACTCCTTTGGTCAAATGAACAGCTTGTCTAAAGAACTGTCAGACTCACTGCTCTCTCCTGTTTGGTCTCCTGCTGCTTCCATCTGACATAGAACTGTCTGTATGAAGCATATCTGAGCTCTTTATATTTCTCCTGTTGAAGTGTAGCTATTTGAAAAGACAAAACATTAGTCCTAAACTACCTGATAGTGTCTTTTAATCAATTTATTAAAATATTACCTTGTCAACCAAAAGTCAAAGTATAGATGAACAATAAGAGATTTAACTGAGCAAAACCATGCAGGAACAAAATGCTTCCGTGTGTTTCAAAGAGCTTACTGGCCATGTTAACTACATTCCCTTGATTTCATTTCCTACATGAAAAGAAATAGTGTTACAAAGAATCACCTACCCTTCTCAACTGCATACAAAGTCATAGTGGCAGGGGAAAAAACAAGGCAATCTGCTCAAGGAACACTGAAGTGGATGGTCTAATAATGTCCTATGAATTTGTCTTTAATGTTTCTGTTGGTTTGATGGGCTATAAATAATACAATCACTCAAGCATTGACTGACCTGCATCAGCTACTGGGATCACTGCCTCAAGATGTCCTATATCTCATAAATAGCTTCCACATATTTCATTTTGCCTTATTATAGCTACATTGTAAACCATGACAGTTCCGGAACCAACTCAAAAGTTGTTATGACATCCCAAATTGGCAGCCAAAAAAAAAAAAAAGAAGAAAAATCTTGGAGAGTGGAAGAGACAAGTAGTCACAGCAACATCCAGAGATGTTCAAACAACATGCAACATCCAAACCAGGTTTTAGAACCTCGAAAAATTCATCCTATAAGATGGTGACATCAAACACTTTGGGGTATGTCTGTTTTACAGCTTTTAATGCCAATAATCTCAAGAAGTGGAGGAGGTTTATACTTAGATGCAAACATCCTAAACAATGGCAGAAACGTAACAGTTAGTTTCTTTAGCTGAAGTAGCTCTCTTGTGAACCTTGGGTGTGCACAATAATCATGCCATTGTACAAGCAAAGTTGGAAAACTGTGCCACTTCATAAGTAGCTTTGAGTTGATTTTTGGCCCAGGTGACCTCGAAATATCCTTCCCAGCCTAAATTATTCTCTTATTCTGAGATGGTATGTACTCTGACATCCTTACAGACAAAATCAGTCTACAATTTTGGGCACGTAAACTAACTTCAAGAGTAGAAGTTGGCATTTGCTGCCTGTTGAGGCCTCCCACTTAGGCAAAACATGAGCATAAATTCATTAGATCACTCATTATTAAAGGTAAAATGATTCAATTCTGAGATTACCAACTATCTTTGCTTACAATTAGTCACCTAATGACCATCCCTTGCCATGAACAAAAGCACAAAAACCGTCTTCTGTGCAATAAAAATAAATTTAATTATGTCTGAAAGGGACTTCTGCATCCTGATCTTCTTTGCTCAAAGGTGGGCATCTGCCTTGTCCTTCTGACTGGTCTAAGGGGAAACAAGGGCTAAGATAGTTAGCTGTATGAGTAGCTTATTGATTAAAACTGACAGTAGGAACCAGAGCACTCCTCATTCTAGAAATTTTCGAATGTGGAGTGGCCCTTAGGAGCCATTACAGCCTGGTGTCACTTCAGAGCAACTGCACTCATCACAGCCTGATGAGCCTCAAAGCAATTTTAGATTACGTCCACTAGCAATTGTGCCCTTAGGACTATTTCATTCTGCTTTTGACATAGAAAGTCAAAGAGAACTGGATCAAAAAAACCACAGAAAGCCACATGTTGCAGAGAACCATTCAAATACAGCAGTATCAAGTCAACATGACACAGAGAAAATACAAAAATCAAAAGAAATTTAGGAGATTAATGGCATCATCATACAGAAAAATATTTTCCAAACCCCTAAAATACACAGTCCTAAATCAAAACAACTCAGTTAAGAGACTGGAAAAACTGCTTTGTGGGCAAGCAGTATAGCACACTGAGCGTAGCAGCAGTAACAAGTTTTTATATAGCTCTACAGAAAACACAGCCCATCCTAAGAAAATGGCCATGACATACACAGCAAATGTCAATTACAAGCTTTGTGCAGACAGCATAGAAAACAACTAGTTCGTTGAATTTTACCTAAAAAGCTGTAAAGATTTAGTGTACTGGTTCTGGCCAGGATGGAGCTAACTTCCTTCATAGCAGCCTATATGGTGTTATCCTTCCCCAGAAGTTGAGCAGAAAGTTGTGAAGGACACAGCTAGGACCCAAAGTGGCCAAGGCCATATTCCATGCCCTATAAAGTTATGGTCCCCAATAAAAGCTGGGTTAGAAGAAGGTGTGTGTGGGGGGGGAGGGGGTGGTAATTGGCCTCCAAAATGGCTGATATCTGGAGATTGGCTAGACACTGCTCTGAGAGATGGCCAGTGATTGCCTTGGCATCACTTGGGTCTTTCCTTCTCTCTTTCCTTCATTTTTTAAAGTGTCTTTATCTCAACCAACAAATTTTGCTCTCCTTTTACACACCATCATGCTGGGGGAGGAGGAAGAGTGAGCAAGCAGCTGTGGTGATGCTCAGCTGTTGACTGCGGTCAATGCACAACAGTCAGTAACAGTCTTCTCTAAATTGGTGACAATATGGTCTTGTCATCACCTTTACTTGGCAGTGAGTTTACTGTAATAGATCTCGGTCTGAATAGTAAGTTTGATAGACAATTTTTTTTCAGCCAATTTATCCACTACAGAATGTACAATGTTAAAATCATGGGTGGGATTGAATGGGACTTAGGAGGAAATTTAAGAGGTTGTTTCATATCTGCTCCCAGCAGGATCCAGGCTGCCACTCAAACCATGAAGACACCTGTGGCGGGTTGATCCTGGCTGAACGCCGGGTACCCACCAAAGTCGTTCTATCACTCCCTTCTGCAACAGGACAGAGGAGAGAAAATATAATTAAGGGGGTTTGAGTTGAGATAAGGACCAGGAGAGGTCACTCACCAATTACTGTCATGAGCAAAACAGACTTGAAATGGGGATATTAATTAAATTTATTACTAACAGAATCAAAGCAGGATAATGAGAAGTAAAATAAATCTGAAAACCACCATTCCCCCACACTCCCTCCTCAGCAGTGCAGGGAGATAGGGAATGGGGATTATGGTCAGTTCATCATCCCCTTCTCCCCTTGGGGTCCCTCCCATGGGAGACAGTCCTTCACTAACTTCTCCAATGTGAGTCCATTCCATGGGTTCTTCACAAACTGCTGCAACATGGATCACTTTTCCATGGGGTAGAGTCCTTCAAGCACAGGCTGCTCCAGTGTAAGTCTCCCACAGGGTCACAAGTCCTACCAGGAAAACCTGCTCCAAAGTGGGCTCCTTTCTCCACAGGTCAGGAGGTCCCTGCCAGGACCCTGCTCCAACATGGTCCTCCCACAGGGTCACAACCTCCTTTGGGTATCCACCTACTCTGGCATGGGCCTCCTCCACAGGCTGCAGATGGATCTCTGTACCTCTGTGGTCCTCTATGTGGGCTGCAGGGGAACAACTGCCTCACCACGGGCTGCTCCTCACGGACTGCAGGGGAACCCCAGCAGCTTCAGCCCCTACCCTTCCTTCTCCACTGACCCTGGTGTCTGCACAGTTGTTCACATGTTCTCACTCTACTCTTTTCTGGCTGCAATTTTCATCTGCACAACAACTTCTTTTTCCCTTCTTAAATGCATTACCACAGAGGCATTACTGTAATTCCTGATTGGCTTGGCCTTGGCCAGCAGCATGTCTATCCTGCCATTGATTCTGCAGGACATGGAGGGGGAAGCTTCTATCAGCTTCTAACAGAAGTCACCCCTGTAGTTCCCCCACAACCAAAGCCTGGTCATGCAAACCCAATACAACACCAGAAATCAAAAGTATCTTTCATTTGTGCGAGGCATTGACTCCCAGTTTCTGGCTGACACTGAACTCCGAACCGTGTTGGACCTAACAGGAACAGTACCAGCTGAGTAGCCCCTATGGAAAGAAAAGACAGTACAACCCAGCACATCACTTCAATCACAGTCCATAGTCATCCTCCATCTCCTCTTTCCCAGTTGCAGCCAGAAGGCAGTGAACTGGTCTAAACCATTCCGATAGTTGTTGAAATCCCCAGCATTAGAAGCTGCTATGTAGAAATCTCATACAGTATTTACTTCTCATCACTAGAATGCTTCTTTCTGATGTCAGACTTAAAGCTTCCTTGCTCTAATTTTAGGACACTATTTCTCATCATATCCTTTATAGGCCTAGAAAAAGTCCTTACCTAGCTTTTCAGTACTTGAGAAATAGTATCATGTTTCTTTCCAATTTCTGTTACTACTAAAAAGAATAAAAAAGTAGGATGCTTCCAGTGTTAGATCACTGATCCTCACCATTCTCATATGTTTAAAGCTTCTATCTCACTTTTCAGCTTTGAAACTGAATTATCTGTTACTCCAAGTTTACTTATGAGGCTCTAAAAGAAGAATGAAAGATCTTGAACTTGAAGAACTTCACTGCGATCAATTCTGGAGCGATATAAACAGAGAGAGCTGGTCAGATTATGCAAGACAAACAGATAATGCAAGAAATTTATTTTAATAATCTTTTCTCTAATTCGGCAGTTGGCTCAGATTCTAGAGAACACATTCCTTAGAAGGCTTAACAGTAGGTTAGGCAGGTAGCAGGTTCATAAGCAGTTTATAGCAGATACTACTGACATATAATTTGGTACTACTTCTGAAAACTCAACTGGATGGCAGCATTTTCAAACAATAAGAAATACTTCTATGCAGATTTCTATTTAGGCTAAGCTTGTATATTTAGGTTGAACAGGGAACAAGGTTGATACGTGGAAACAGCGTTGGGGTTTTTTTTTAATTAAAAAAACCCCTCACTATTATTCTTCCAGCTTTCATCAGCATGTCTTCCCTCAAGTAAGTCAGTACTGACGCTGATCTGTGTAACTTCAACAGTGTGCCATGAAACTAATTGAAACAACCACAAAACTTAATTCTGCACTTTCACCTCAAATACAGCCATAAAGTAAAAATTAATTGAAACACTGTATTCCTGTTTACTGGCTCATTCACTTCCACAGTAGTAACCCCTCTGTAACTGGTCAGACAGTTTTCAAAATGCAGTCTCTGACAGTCGACTTTAATTAATTTCATGGCAAAATGCTATTAGTTATCTAGTATTCGAGTACTTTGCTCTGTACAATAAATTTAATGAACCCTGGAAAAAAAATTATACCAATAACTAAAAGATGTATTTGTTATATGTTTTTATACCAGTCTTCTAATCTGGAACAAACTTTGTAGCTGCCAGCAAGGAGATCAGGGTCCAATTAAAAAGACCTAAATACATCTTAGAAGTAAACTTAGAGGAGATCTTGCAGTTACAAAAACACATAATGGTATCTGATATGTCAGTCCTGTCACTGACAGAAATCAGTTCTTAATGAAAAAAATAATTTTAAACTGAATTTTATTAAAAACAATAAAACACACAGGTGCTATTCTTGCTTTTTACATTAGTGCGCAGTTTCATCACAGGCTGGGGTACTCGCACACAAAAGCAATTTGGCTGTTCAGAATATCTTCCCATTTTAGCACTTGAAATCAAAACACCAGTTCCTTAAACTGAGCAACATCAGACCTTGGTCAAAAATGCATTACTATTTAAAGCAAGATGATTATTTAAAATCAAACTAAAAAAAAAAAAAAAGAAGGCTAATAGTTCTGCTTTCTCACTTGCCTTATATAGTTATGCTAAAGGAAAAAAAGAGAGCTGAGCCAACACTGTGATACTTAAGCTAGGAGGCATCTATATGGCAGCTTATATGAGGCAATAGTGCCACCTAATGTCCAGAAGTTTTACATAAGCTTGTTTTTCTTTATTGATGCAAGAGCAAAAAACCCCAAAATCCAAACTCAACAAACCATATCTAATATTAATTAATAATCATAACTGTATGCCAAGGCTCGGCTCAGGCTTAAGGTTAAGAGATGTGGCAAATTTCCAAACAGGCAAATAGTTCATGTTCCTTTAGTTTCAGCTTGAATTCTCTGTAAAATGTATATTAGCACAGCCCAGGTAAATCCAGTCATGCTATCAAAACATTTTCACCAACATTTTCTTAATTTCTTCATTATTTTAGTTTCTCAGATTTGAGCCCACCCAGCTGAGGCCTCTCACAGGGATTAGTCTTCAGCATGTTCCAAGCAGTGCATGGACTTTACTATTGCACTACTAAAATGAAATCCCTTGCATGACAATCCAGTTTTGACACATGGATGAATCTAGCCTGTGTTCAAAGTACAGTAACTTTTTAGAAAGGTAGCCACCCATTAACTATAAATAATTTAAACGAGTTTATCACATTGAAAAAATTCACCAGGACATCATTAATGACAGTCACTGTTAAAAGTGTACATCTCACTTTTGGTTTGAATTTTTCCCTCATTCTAGAGGAACATTACATGACTAGGTCTAAAATAAAAAAAATGCTCTGATAAGCATAGACCTCTTTATTGTGTAAGTAATTCTAGAAGTAAATGTAAATGTTTATTTACACCACTTTGCAGATTTTACACTATAAAGCATTCTGCCAGCTTGTTGAGCTACCTTCAATTCTTCCAAATCATCTGTAAATGTACATACAGGAAACTACACACAGCAAATCATGCATATTTACAGAAGCACCCACACCACAGAAAGTTTTACTGTGTTAAGATCTACATCCCTGTATTAGAATGCTCTGATATTTTTTCAAATATTACTTCTTTCTTCGTACTTGCTAGTCCTATATACAAGTATATGTTTGGGCTGCCTTATTTTCCCTGTATTCATAACTGAATCTTATGGTCACATCATCATCATCATCATGGCTGGGCTTTGCGAACGAAGATTTGGGAAAGGTCTCTACCCACATTTGTCACAAGCGCACTGGTGGCGAAAAAGGCCAACACGAGACAGGCATGTCCGGTTGCAAAAGGCACAGTAGAAGGATTCCTTAGCTGGTAAATTCTGCAGGGCACAATTCTTTCTGCGTTGTCTTTTCTCCTCGAGAGTGATCCTGCGTGCGTTCTCAAAGGCATCAGCAGCGTTATAGATGGTGTGCCTCCAGACCTCCTGGTTGGAGGCCAGAGTAGACCAGTTATGTTGATCAACGTGGCCAAGACAAGTAAACAAGCTCCCTTTAGAGGACCTTAATTTCCAGAATACACATGGTATTTCTTAGTCAAGCATATTGAATTTTTGTTCTTCAAAAAAATAACTTCTGTAGTGTAGGATACATAATTTTTGAGACATTTCTTGAAAAGAATTTTGAAGTTTGTTGACTTACTAATTATGTGGCCGTTGTGTTGATTTTTAACTCTCAGTATCTGATTTTCCATCCAACAGACTTTACAGCTTTCATATGAAGACAGTTTGAAGTTTTAAACTCTCAGAATAAATTTTATTAACGGATTTATGTGGTAGCATGTTTAAGATAAGTAAATATATATAATAGTTAATTTATTCTAAGTGTAGCTGTAGAGATGCTATAGACACTCAAAGGAAAATTTTATAGTCCTTCATTTGTGGCAATTGTTGACTTCATGACAATGAGAGTGGGAAAATAACACCCTTACATTTCTTTTTAGAAAAAGGAAGTGTTGGATTTGTGTATGCATAAGCACAGTGTGCAATGCACACACACTTTTACTAGACACTTTATTACATGCTCTTTCAAAGCATGCTTACTGTAACCTGTAGTGTGTATTATCTATGTAGTTATCTTTTCATGCTGTCCAGGCCTAACTTCTCAGTCAGTAGATTTTTGGAAAGTTAAAAAGAAAAAAAGAGAAAAAGAGAAAAAAAATAAATTCACAGAATCACAGAATATTCTGATTTGGAAGGGACCCACATGGATCATCGAGACCAACTCTTAAGCGAATGGCATCTACAGGTGCCTAACTAGACGCTGTTACTTTTTAGTCTGTGCTTGGTCCAGCCACCTGGAAGAGTCTGTTCTTTTCCTGCCAGTTTATGAGAAAACAAGAACTGATAAATGGGAACTTTGTTCTTGAAGGAAGCATCTTTAGCAAACTGAAATTAATTGGGGCCTGGCTATTGGCTGATGGCTCTTCAATGACAATTGAAGGAGAAAGTGAAGAGGAGGGTGTTGAAGTAAGCCCCCAGACTCATAGGAAAGACCCTGGATGTGCAGCACACATACGCAGGAGGAGTATAACTTACGTAATGGGGGATGGGGCTGAAGGCCTCTAACTGGGCAGTGCCTCTAACTGGGCAGCTCTAACTGGCACACTTGCCCAGGTAGACATCCCAGATTAACTGCATAAAAAACAGGTTTTTTTCTTTGGGGGGGGGGCAGCATGCTTGACATTGGAGACCAAGTATTCCTTGCAGGGATGCCTGCCAATGTGTTAAGCCTACTGACGCCCCAAGAATGCAGGAGCTCATTATATTGAGAACATTTTGGGGTCAGTATGTACTGCAACTGTGTGAGTAACACCTGAGCACATAGGGGGTTGTCTTGGGGATTGTTTCCTTTTCCTGTTTCTTGGTTTCTCGTTTTGCGTGCTATTTCTTTGTAATAAATGCTGTTTTGTTGAACTTTGAGTGGTGTTAATTGTTTCACCTCGGTAGTCTCCTTGTTACAACACACCTGTGAACTTGGTGTTATTAGCATCATGCTATAGCCAGCTGAGCTAATTCTTAGTGTCTGTTAGGGTTTTTTGTTTTGTTTTGTTTTTTAATAAGTCAAAATTTGAACAGTCTTTGAAGTGCTTGGGATACTTTCTAGTGGAAAAATGGCTTGGATTACTGTCAGAAATTCATAACAAGTACATGTCATATTAATATTGCAAGTGATATTTTTAAAACACTCTACCAGTGTTGAAACACAGGGAGTCTGCATAATCCGTGCACATCTAATTAGCACTGAGTCATATAAATGATACATAATGATTTGACAGCATATTGCCAGATGGTTTGCTATCAGATCAAGTAGTAATAACTTAGCTTATTTATCTCCATTCCCCCCTCCCTAATTTTCATTTTTATTCATTGTCATTTGTCTAATTAAAAATAACATTCAGTTCCTTTCATTTCATATACAAAAACCAGTCAAAACCCTACTGATTTATTTTTTTCAAATCCAGTCTGCCTAAGGAGGCTTTGCAATGTTTCTGCTTTTACAAGTACATTTATTTTATTAACTGCACTTGGGCATTGGAGAGTTTATACAATCTAGTTCCATATTTACTTAAAAACCATCAAAGTCTTCACTTCTTTCAATTAGTGATGTGCAATTCATCACCTGTACTAAATTTGTTTTGCACTGTAATCCTATTGTCTGATTTTTTTATTTAAAACACATCTTGTGTCTAAGCAACAGCAAAAAAGGTTATGAGGGAACTACAAACATATAATCACTCAAGTTAAAGTATTTGAGATGCATGAACACTTCAGTTTTAGTATTATCTGAATGTTCCTAAACTCCATAATTTTGGATCTTAAAGCATTTATGGTATACTTGACTTGCTGCAATAAGTTTATTATACACAAAATAAAGTGTAAATGTTCTTTTGCCTAAAATCTTAACATTTTCCACCATTTTTTTAAGTGAAAGGATTAAAACATCTGTACATCCAAAGGAATAGAACTACAAATTTCACAATAACCTTGGCACTATAACTTCTAAATTATCTTCTACACCTTTGCATTAGTTTTAGTTTTAAATTGCATTTTTCTGTATCCAAATAAGGCTTAATCAACATCAGACAGTAATGGTAGTTTCCCAGCCATCGAAGCAAATATTTACAGCAATAGCTTTTGAGGAATTCATGTTAACCTCAAAAACAAAGTCCGCTCCATTTTAACTTATTTTTTGTAAGCACACAGGTCTATTAATAGGCTTGAAAATGAAAAAAAAAATCACAGGAAAAGGACATCCTTGTATTCGGATTAAAAAGTTACTTTTGGATTAAGAGTCTTATTCAGAGTGTCAAGAAGATAAAGCATCACCCTGCTGGTTACTCTGGGATTTGGACCATGTTATGCTGCGCGTTAAAGTATGCTGATACATGGCCAGAGCCATGAAGAGTCACATTATGATTTGCCATGTGTGAGGCTTTTATCAAGAAGCATGCAAAAATCTATCAAGGAAGTTTATCTGCCCTGCCTGCGAGGCTGTGCATTTTGTTTAAAGTGAATATTCCCCACAGTAGGGATGCTCTGAACAGCACAGCTCAGATTTCAAACCTTTAGAAAGGAGTTCCCATTGGTTGCTATGCTTCAGGCTGCTTACACTACTGCATCAGTGACATATCCTCTTCAATTTTCCTCTCTTTCTCCAGGATAAGCATGCAGATGGAGGTATTAACAAAGATAATACTGTATAACATTATCATTAACACTTATTATACAGAAGAGACAAAAAAAAAAGGCTAAATGAAAATACAAGCATGATGTGTTACCTATTGCTTCATCTAGTTGCATAGACATTTGGCAATTCATACTATTTTCCTTATCATTATCCTCTTTTTCACTTGATTTACAAAATGTTTATATACATGAAAATAAATATCATAAAGTGGTAACATAATGGTATGAAAATCAATATAAAACAAGAGCTGGAATACAGGACTGTACAGCAAGGGTGAGACTACTGGAGCTGCCTAGTGAACTAATTCACATTTCCAGAGAACTATGGCTTGATAGGAATGTCAATCTTTCTTTGGAATAAGCAGTGACCTCAAATGCTCTTTACCCTTTAAAACTTGGCTGGGAACCCAAGAACAAATGAACCCTAATCTCATTATGTTGCATTAAAGACCTTCTCAAATGATGAGAGACAGAAATGGTGCAGAAGCTAAGACCAACCAGCATCCCATCGTGTACTATCCGAAGAGCCAGCTTCTCACAGTTACAGAGCAGCAGCTGCAGTAAAGCTGGCACAGGCAACTTCTAAACAGATTAGAACAATAGCATGGGTGGGCTGGAATGCAGCTCAATCCCTCAAATGGAAAGTGAGAACATATATAAAATCCCTAGATAAATGATAGAGACCTATTTGCTTGTAATGCAATGTTTAGATGTTGTTTGCATATACTGGGATGGGTTTTCCCATTTTCTGTTTTAAATAAAATACAAAGATCATGTACAAAGAATGCTGCTTCCACTGTCCCAGCAGAGCTCCTGTACATCTCTGTTTGGGCCTCCGGCAACATAGCAGAAATGTCAAGTATTCAATAGATTCCTATGTTATGTCCTGTGATGCTTGGCCTTTCACAGGGACATTAGCCCATCCTCTTCAGTTCATTGAGGTCATGTTTAATAATGGTAACATTCCCTGTATAGACCCTAATGTCATTCTACCTCCACACCTCACTGTAGTTTACCGACGTTAGGACTGTTTTAACAGATAACTCCTGTTCCCATGTCAAATTCAGTTTCTCAACACCCTTATTAATGCCTTGGTAGAGGCCACAGTACCAAATATGAAAATAATTTTTAAAGGCCTGACCAGCTACCATTTTAAAGCATTGTTTACACTGAAAAAGGTCAGAGTGCTCTTTTCTCCAGATCAGAATGCGGACATGTTTATAGAAGCCCTTAACATCACAGACAATAAGAGCACTCACAGAGCTAAACTCCCTGCACATGCTTGAGGAGTAAAGGAAAACCCACAACAGATACTTTTTTGTCACCAAACTCACTCTTTATTTGTCATAAGCTAAACACTGAAATGGAGAGAATATTTGGGTAGACTGAGCAACACTCATCCTAACTGTGAAAGGCAACCTTAAAAATTTGAAAAACATGGGTCAATCATTATATTTTGGTAACAAGCTGCAATAGCTGGTGCATTACAAAAACACAGTGGTTAAAACATACCACCTCCATGCAAGAATCCAGTTTCCCACTGAAGGATGAGAAAGCAGGAATAGCAGAACCTTATTCCCTTCCCAACAGCATTAAAATCCCAGATTACTTGATCGAGGAGAGCATTAACGGAAATGTTACATCAGGTCAGCATGTCTGTCCACATGGTCATCCAATAAAGGTTGATGTGACAATCAAAAAGAAGGGCAGCACATCAGTTAGTCTCAGTTCTTAAACTCACAAGCTTTCCAACACTAGTAAGCACCAGCAGAGTTTACAGTGTTTCCCCACCTGTCTGTACAAGACAGTTAATAGTCTATATATAACCCTTCCTATCTCTAATTCAGAAAGAAGACACTCAGAATCTCCACATCACTGGAAGAAAGAACCAAGAGTTTTCAGAATTGTTTCCCAGACTTTTAAAATAAAGTTTACCATCTCTACAGCCTTTGCTAAATCACTGTTTTAATTATTCCAATCCTGCTGGCTTTTTCCAAAGTATCAGTCTGGACAGATAGATGCAAGTCTTCTCACTACCAGGCCTCACCAGTGTGTTAACCTTAGCCAATCAATGCTGTATCATTTCTTGATGGCTCTTTGATCTTGTATTTGTTGGCTTTCATTGGTGATAAAAACCAGATGGTTCTTATTCATTTCACAACAGGCAAACTTGTTCCTTCACAGAGCACTTCCTGGTGGTACACAGGCTTTGCTCACAGCCACAGGGTTTCCAGCCTACAGATTACTGGCGACGTGTACCACCAGCCATAATCCTTTCAGAATGGCCCTCACCCCTGTGTCAGCTGCCCCAGGCCCAGATGTAGGAACCATCTCTAGCAAGCATCTTACCAATATTATCTCCCTCAGCAGTTCTTATCTTCTCTCTACTCCTCCCTGACATCATTTACAGTTCCACAGTGGGAATTCACCTCACAGATAGCAAGTCACTATCAACATGTGCCTCTGCTCTAGGCCAAGTAAGAAAAACTTTATTCCTATACTGGGATTCGAGTTCATTGAAGCCATAGCTCAACCACTGCACTGCACCATCAGACAGATTATGCCAGCAGAGTAACTTCCAAATTTGTGGCTGAGCTTTTTCTCCCTTTAGAGAGCAGCTGCAAATCTGGGCAAACAGTCAAGCTTTCCTTATTTCCATTCAAGGATAAACAATTTACAACAAAAGAGAAAAAGCAAAAAGAATGTTTGGTATCTACTTCTATCATCTATGGCGATACTTATACTACTGGGCATGCTGTATGTCCATAATTTGCCACAACAGGATTTTCTAAACAACCTTTGAAAATATTAGGCACCCAACTTCTCATCAGATAGGGTGACAGCTGATACACAGGTGAACTGTTAATAAAGACAGTGGATTTTTACCTTCAAGTCCTAGAGAAGTGTTATCCAGGATGCAAGGACTTTGGACATTCACGAAGGCAGCTTTAGTATTTTAAGCATTTCTGTATCAGGATATTTAAGTACCTAAATATTTGAAGAAGTCTATCTCCTCATTTAAAATTGGAAATGCATTATCAGGAATATTTACCATGTCAAGTAGGGACAGGAAACCTCATCAACTTACACACACGTACCTTAGTTTTGGGCCAACCTATCAGCTTATTCTGAAGTTAGAAGCTGCATCTTCAGCTAGTCACTCTAATCTCAATGGATTTTTAAGCTCTGTGGTTCCTCTGAAAGAGGCAAACACTATTTCAGGGACCAAATCCTTGCCATATACATTCAGGAGGGGTCACGAACCAACAGAGCTGAATGTTACTCAACTATGAAGCAAAGCTTTATCAGAAATTGCTGTACCACTGTACCTAGAAAGGGAGTAGGGGCCAAATATTCATATTTTGCCTCTTCCACACAAGGAAACTCAGGACTCTGAATACTTTCACCTCTCCCTGCCCTTTTTAACAGTGATGACCTGAAAGGCAGCATCTAATATATAGAGAGGACATAGTCTTAAGCTGCACCAGAGGAGGTTTAGGTTGGACATTAGGAAGAATTTCTTTGCAGAAAGGGTAATTAGATATTGAACTGGACTACCCAGGGAAGTGGTGGAGTCACTATTCCTGAAGGCGTTTAAGGAAAGACTGGATGTGGCCCTTAATGCCATGGTCTAGTTGACATGGTGGTGTTCATCCACGGGTTGGACTTGATGATGTTACTGGTCTTTTCCAACCTAATCGATTCTGTCATTCCATAACAGATGTACTGCTGACAACTGAAATCAAGGTCTGTGTACCTGCCATACCTCCCCTCCCTATGGAATGCAGGAGGTTAAGGCCTACTTATAGCAGGGAATGGGGTCTTGAACAAACAGCTAGAGCTAAACAGCTAGGAAGCAACAGGGCATTTGTGTTATAGTGGATTGTTGCACTGGGCACAGAGATAAAAGCCCTCTGAAGAGAACAAGGGATCTATAGCGTTAATATATTTAACCTGTGCTGTTACCCCACAGCACGGCGGGGAGATACCAATAACAGCGTAACAGTCGGCTCTACACAGAGGCTTCCCAGCGCACTAAAGTACAGGCCCTGCCACCGATACCCGTTTATCTCCTCTACTCCCACACACCCAGCCTTTCCTCCCCGACCGCCCCCGCCCGGCCCGCCCCTTCTTCCGGCCCCCTTCCCGCCCCTTCCCCGCCCCTTTCCCGCCTGCCCCGCCCCCGCGGGGCTGCGGCGTCCCGCGTCGCCATTGGAACGGCGCACGCGTCACCGCGGCCGCGGCCGCCGATGCGGGAATTGTTCGAGAAAGGCGGCCGAAGGCGAAGCGAAGCCGCAACGTGGAGCCCGTGAGTGGCTCCCGATGCAGTTTTTCTGGAAACTCTCGCCCTCATTGCATATTAAAGCAGCGGCGGCGCGGCGCTGCTGTGTCTTCCTCCCGCTCAACCGCCGCCGCACGCTGCCGGTCCGGGCGGCCGCAGAGCGCCGAGCCAGCCGGTCCACAGCGCGGGCCTCCGCCCTGGCGCTGGGGGCATGGGCCGGGTGGTGCGGCTTTGAACCTTGCTTCCAGAAGCTGCTCATCGCCGTGGCGCGGGCCGGCGGCATCGAGACCTGGCCCAACCGAGTTCCAATCGACTCGCTGCAACTAGCCCGTGATGAGGCCTGGGTAAGGGGGGCGCGGTCCGGGCGGTGCGCCGGTCCGTCCGGCCGGAGCGCCCAGCGGCCGGAAGGAAGGTGCCGGAAGTTTCCCGTGGGCGTGGGGGGTGTGATTGCCGCTGTGTGGGGCTGGCCGCGTTCCCCGCGCTCGCCGCCTCCGCACGGGCCCCAGGGGCTGCCGGTGGCAGGTGCAGGCGCGGGGCACGGCTGCGACCCTTGTGCCCCCGTGTCCCGACCCTCTCTGTGCCCCCATGTCCCCACCTGACCCGCTGTGTGCCCCTGTGCGCCCCCGCCCCGCAGCCGGGGCTGGAGCGGGTCCCTTGGGCACTAACCTGGGGATGGAGGGCAGTGCGGAGGCTGCTCGGGGCGCGGTGCGGCGGGGTGGGAACGCCGGCGGCGAGTCCCCATTGTGGCAGCCCGGGTTAAGTGGGACGTGGAGGGAACACGCTCGCACGCTGCAGTCGGATGGACTCTGCCACCTGCTCCAGAGCAGCTCTCCTCTACTCAGAGGTCGGGTATAGAAAGCCGAAAGCGGGAGTTAGCTGCAAAGTTAAAAGGAGCCGTGCACGGATGGGGAGGGTGTAGCATGGATGTGAGCTCTGAGTTGTGATCATCCCGTTTTAGCGTTTTGATAAGCCGTTGTGAGAAGTCCTGGATTCGAGCCAAGGCTTTAAGATGGATAAAAGTCTTGCTGAAGTTTTTTACGGCAAACTGCAAGAATGGCACTTCAACAGAAAGACTTTGGTGTTTTACTTCCAGTAGTAGGAGATGTATCTGTGACAGATCTCAGTCATGTTTGTTGTCAGTACTGGGGTTAATTAGCCTGTTGTTCTTTTCAGATCGGTGGTTTCGTTTGGCTCTAAAAACAGAGCTATTGGTGTTGCGGCTAAAAACCAGGTAGGTCATTTCCTGTCGAAGTACCGATGTAAAGAGAGTTGGCTGGGAATAGTTAAAACCAAACAACTTCATTTTCCTTGTCAAGCCTTTTATTTTAGAAATGCTGCACTATGATGCCATGCTTTCTTCAGAGAAATGTAGGATATTTTTGCTAGAATGTTACTGCTCTCTCTTTCATTAATGTAATATTTTCCCATTGAATATGTTGCTTTTCTGACAGCTTAAGGTCTCTGGGTTCCTTTTTTTAACAGTTGTATGTAGGCTTTCCTTGCACTTGAAGGATAACATTTTAAATTTTGTATATAGTTTCTTAAAACTAGTTGTAAGGGGAGAAGTTTGGCTCAGATTCTTAAAGCTATTAGGTAGCTCTTGTTTTGAAGTCATTTTTGGGGGTTGTTTGTTGGTTTTTTTTTTTGATTGAGGTGCTCTGAAAGGTTGAATGTATTCTTCATTAAAGTCATATTTTCAATTTAGAAGGAAAGCTTGATTCCAACGAGACTCAGAATAATGTAATGTAATGGTTAAATAATCCTTAGGTATTTTAAGTTGTTACGTAACTGCTGCCGGTGGAGATCAAGCATGCAGCCTCCACTGGCCTGTGCATATCTCTCATAGTAAAAGGACTGCAGTGAGTTTCCATGGAGAGAGCACTAAACGAGGCTTTTTTCCACTGTAATATCTCCCCTCTTAATTTTGAACAGCTGAGGTAATACAAATAGTTTACATCTTTACAAGCACATGTATGCTCTCAGTTATGGGTTAACATTTGCAGTAATAAATTAAATGTCTATGTTTGTGTTTTTTTCATTTAGTTTTGTTTTAACATTGGTTTTGTTTAGTTGACTGCTTCCACTGAAACTAGTATGATTCATCAGTGTGCAAAAAATGAGTTGTTACTCAAAATGCCAAGTGATCTGAACCTATGTACTCTTGAGCATGTTTCAGTATTGTTGGATTATTCCAGTAAATGCTGTGGAAAGCATGAAGCAAGCTGAAAGTGAAGTAGATTCCATCTCTCAGAATGCATTTACAAGTGTGTATTTGCAGTGATGAACACCTGTGACTTAAGGTGCTTTCAAACTGACCTGTATGATGTTACTATATTGACTTTTTCATGCTTGGTTGTCCAATTAGCAGTTGAAGGTAAACATTTTTACCAGAAGAAAGTGATACTTAAAAATGATAAAATATAATAGATCAATTATTTGTCTTGCTGTAAGTGGTGTAGTTTGGCTGATGACCTGAGATGTAAATTGTGTTTCTTTTGTAAATATAGAAGTTTCTTGACATGGACAATGGAGGGATACATTTTTTGTGTCCTAGGGTGTAGTTGCTACTTAAATCAAGGAGTACAGTGATGCTTTTCATTTGAATGAGTTTCCTAGATAAAAAAAAAAAAGGCAATCAAAACAAAGCAAACCAAGAAAAAAATCCCACCAAAAAAAAGAAAAAAAGCCTGCGTTTTTGACTGCCTTCTACAATGTGATTATATGTGAGAGAGCTCAGAGGTGCTCTTTTTAATATTTGAGAATCTGCTGCTGGAGCAAATTTTCAGAGAATTTCTCTTACCTTTAGGTAAGTCTGACAGCATCAGAGATGATAACAGTATGTTAGTTAACAGACCATAATTCTCAGCTTTCGTAATTGTGACTAAGCAAGAAGATATTAAAACATGCTACAGACCTAATGGCATACAATTACTCTAAAAATATTTTAAGATTGTTCTCTTAGAAAAGGCTTCTAGGTTAATTCTAAATTAGGCTATAAAAGCTACCAGTGTTTGCGGTTCTCTGTCCACTACATGGTAATAATTCTTGTTTCTACAGCTGTACAGCTGTGAATTACGTAGCATTCAACTACTCTGAAGCTGTGGGTATACAAATAAATGAAACCGTGCTGGGCAACAATCTTAGACACAGGAACCTAAATACTCAAATGCATTAAAGGACTGGAATAGTTCCTGGCATGATTTTTGTCCTGTCCTAACTCGTGCTCTCTTACTATTAATTGCTGAGTGCTGTTTGGTGATTAGAATAAACCAAGGATGATTCTCAGTAGGGAATTCAAGTGTGACGTTTTTCCACACAGCTGTCTGAAAGTTACTGTTTGTTAGTACGAGTACAGCCTCCTTTTTTGTCAGGGAGCTTTTCTGTAGGAGAGCTGTCCTAGTTGCATAGTTTTCTAATATAAGATGTAATTCAAATTCTTCTGTTTCATGATGGAAAATTTTACATGCAACAGGGAACTGATGCTTTCCTTTGAGGGTAGTGAATGCTAGAAATCTTCCTTGGTATGATCAGCATTTGAGTTGTTATTATATAGTCTATGCCTACCTAAATCTGTCCTGTGGAGAACAATATACTCTTATAATTTCTCTCCAATAGAATAGGATTAATTTTACGCTGAGATACTTGCAGTATCTCTTTTGGACTGGTCTAGTTGTCCAGTTTCTGTTGTGCTTTGCATTCCTGATAATGAATGCTTCCTTAGGTAATTTGTGTCTGTGGGGAGCTTGCATTATAGCTTAGCATATACTTCAAGCTGATGTTGTTACCAAAAAAAGTTTCAAGTTTTTTGGTGTTATCTATGCACTTCATCAGTCTGGTGCAAGAATTTGAGTTGCTGCTAGATGAACATGGACAAGGAAATGATGTGATTTAAAGGTAGTGCAAGAGGAAAAAAGTAAGTATTGAAATGCATGGGGACACTTAAGCTTGACACTTCATAACTACAGAAACAGTTGTTTGCCTTAATGTAATGAGGTTTAAAGTGGAGGTGGGATGGCTGGGGTTGGAGTGCCAGTTTACAAACATTGCAACTACTTGTGAAGCTGGTTTCTATCTTGAATCATTTGAATTTCATCTAAATTCTGTCACTCTGTTGCCAAGGTAGTGGCTCTGGTTGCTGGCATGATCAGTAGCAGAGTGCTCCAGTGCTGCACACAGCGGGGAGTTTCCTGGAGTGGGGGAACATCACAGGGAGCCAAGAGCTGCCAGAAGCCTGTGGCTTGAGCCGCAGTGGCTGATGGTGCCTAAGTGGGGCCAGGAGCAACAGCAGCAGTTGCTCCCAAATATAAAATAAGCCCTTAGGGGGCAGTTGTGACCAGGGTGTGGCACAGCAGTTTGCACAGAAGGGTGCTGAAGCAGTGCCAGCTCGACCAGGGAGCAACGGTATTCACCTGGCAGAAAGCCATGGCCTCACTGAGCTCCACACCCAGCACGACTGACACAGCTGCCCAGACAGCTCAGGCGGGAACATGCTACCTCCTAGGTGCTCACCTGCAGGGTGAGCCCTGCTCTTGTGCCAGTACCAGGTAGCAGCTGTAAGCACAGCTGTGGGAGTGTGTCCAGGTACAGGAACTCTTCCACTTAGTGATAGAGCTCTGGGAGGAAGTAAGTAGGTGAAGAAGTATTGGAGTGCAAAAGAGAGAGATGAAGTACTGGAATTGTACCCTGCCTTCCCTGGGACAGGCCTGGGAGGCAGATAGGACACATGATAGAGAGGATTCCTTACCCTCCTCTCCACCTCTCTGAATACAGTGTCTTAAAGGGATGGAGGCAATGGTGACAAGTTCCTGGGCAGCACGGCAGACACATCTCTGTGAATGCCCCACTTCGCCAAGTGCCCTGCACTTGGGTGTGAGGCTCTGCAAGTGGAACTGAACAATAACGAGGATGGTGGTTTGTCCTGCATGAAGCTGTCACCCAGGTTAAGCCAGTCTATGTCAAAACTGCTTCCATAAAGAAAAAAAGAGATGTTGTTGGCATAGGAGACACCCTTCTGAAGGGAACAGAAGGCCCAATGTGCTGGCTGGAACCACTTCTTAGAGAAGCCTGCTGCCTCCTTGGGGTCCAAGTTCCTACCATGGTATGGCCCTCAGATTATTACCCATTATTGTTTTTTCAGGTTGAAAGTGATGATGTTGCATCCAGAAGTCCAGGGGCAATCAGGAGAGACTTCAGGGCCTTGGGACAGCAGGTTAAGGGATCAGGAGCACAAGTAGTGATGTGTTCTCCTCTATCCTTCCAGTTTCAGGAAATGTGGGAAGAGACAGGAAGAGCCAGCAGACCAGGCTCTGAACCTGGTGTCAATGGCAGAGTTTGAGGTTTTTGATTGTGGGTCAGTTTACATGACAGCAGGGCTGCTGACAACAGATGGGGTACACCTGTCTCAGATGGGGAAAAGGATCTTTGCCTGGAAGTTAGCAAGGGTCTTTTAGAGAGCTTTAAATTAGATTTGGAAGGAAAAGGGATAAAACCAGGTTTGCTAGAGATAGGCCTGGGGGCACCACATTAGTATTTGAGAGACAGTGTGCTAATGAGGTCCTTCAGTCTGCTGTCTCAGTGGAGGTAGAGGATGGAGATCCATGTGGCAGCAATGACACAAGGGTTATTGATGTGTTGGAAACCACAGAAGCTCCTGAGAATGGTCGTGTAGGAATTGGAGCTTCTTCATCCCCAAGAGTGTTGGGATCAGTAGCCCAACTGAAGTGCATCTACATTAATGCCTGCAGCAGGGGCAACAAAGAGGAGGAGTGGGATACTGTTGTGCAACAGGAAAACTATGACACAGTTACCATCATGGAAACATGATGGGATGACTGACACAGCTGGAGTGTACTCTTAGTTGGGTGAAAAAAAAACTGTCTGGACAGCCAGGCCCAGAGAGTGGTGGTGAATGGAGTTAAATCCAGCTAGTGGCCAGTCACTAATGGTGTGCACCCTCAGTCAATTTGGAGGTGAGGCCAAACTGGGTGCAAGTGTTGATCTACTGGAGGTTAGGATGGCTTTGCAGAGGAACCTAGACAGACAAGATGGAGGGGCTGAGACCAGTTTATAAGGTCTAATAAGGCCAAGTGCTGGGTCCTGCACTTGAGTCACAACAACCCCCTGCAGCACTACAGGCTGGGAGAAGAGTGGCTGGAAAGCTGCCTGGTGGAAAAGCACTGGGGGGGTGCTGATTGACAGTAGCTGAACATGAGCCAGCAGTGTGTCCAGGTAACCAAGAAGGCCAATGACATCCTGGCCAGTGTCAGAAATAGTGTGGCCAGCAGGACCAGGGCAGTGATTGTCCTCCTGGGCACTGGGCACCTCGAGTCCTGTGTTGTGTTCTGGGCCTCTCAGTTCAGGAAGGACATTGAAGTTCTGCAGTGTGTCCAAAGAAGGGCAAGAGAGCTGGTGAAGGGTCTGGAGCACAGGCCTTATGAGGAGTAGCCTAGGGAGCTGGCGTTTTTTACCCTGGAGAAAAGAAGGGTCAGGGGAGACCTTACTGCTCTCTGCAACGATGTGAAAAGAGGTTGTAACCAGGTGGAGGCCAGCCTCTTCTCTCAAGTAACTAGCAATAGGACAGGAGGAAATGGGCTCAAACTGCACTGGGAGAGGTTTAGGTTGGATATTAGGAAAAAATTTTTCATTGAAAGGGTTGTCAAGTATTTGAACAGGCGGTCCAGAAAAGTGGTAGAGTCACCATCCCTGGAGGTATTTAAAAGGTGTGTGAATATGGCATTTTGGGACATTGGTGGGCTTGGCTGTGTTAGGTAAATGGTTGGACTCAACAATTTGAAAGGCCTTTTCCAACATAAATAATTCTCTGATTCTAAATTAGTTGACTAAAGTAGTAGGCACTACAGATCATGTCATTGCTCACTCAGTTGCATCAAGGCTTCAGAGATACTTTTATAATCCTTAAAAAATAGTGGTCTGCTAGTCTTTTGTAGTAATGAGCTGATAAAAAGTACCAGATAGTAATTACTGGTGTTAAAAGAAACAGCTGTGACAGGGGAGCAGGTGGTTGTCTGAAAACTTGACCTGTGCTGGGGGGCATACGGAACAGCACTGAACATTGCAGGCTGATTAAGAGTGGATTTCTAAATACCCTGTATTTCTTTACAGCAAATTACTCATGCCCACAACACTGTATCTAACTTCAAGAGATTCCATGGCCGTGCATTTAATGATCCTTTTGTTCAGAAGGAAAAAGAAAAGTTGAGCTATGATTTGGTTCCCATGAAGAACGGTGGAGTTGGAGTAAAGGTAAATTTGCAGTGTATATTTCTGGGTGTTACAGCTAAATCTGAAATCTTATATTTCAGCACCTAGTCATGAAAATATCGGTTTCTTTTAATTACTCTAGGGGGTTTTTTTAGTCTTTCTGTTAAAGAAGAACTCTTGTATGAATAGACACCTTCATCTTTAAATAATGAATGTTAACTATCAAATTAAGGCTCATTTACAAGTAATTGCTGAAATGCAAGTTTCTGTGTTGGTACACTACACGTCCTACTCAAACATACTGGCAGAAAAACTGCTAAGATTATTTCAAGGTCGTATGGTATGACTTCAAAGTATTAACCTTCTGTCACTCTTGTGTGAAATATGTTGCAGCAGTATAATTATGTGGTTACAAATTCCTCATAAGGTAGTCCGAACTTTTCTTTAGAATAGTTGCTATAAACGAGTGATACGTATCTTTAGTGGACTGCCTGGAGTAAGTTACTTGCAAACAAGGGTTGAAAAACAGTTTGTACCACATTGCAGTTTGGGCTATTGCTTACATTTCAAGGAGTTTGCTGATACAATGTCAGCTATTCGTGAATAGGTGCTGGTAATAACATTGTATCCATTTGTAAAACTATATAAAATTATTGCTAATGAAGCCCTGCTGGCATAACGGAGGATGTTGCTTCATTAATGAAGACCCTAGTTTGAACTAGTGCCTCAAAACTTCAACATAGATCAGTCCTAGGTAATGAATAGATCACAGAAGAGATTATACATTAGAAAGAATTCTGACTAGAATAGTAGCCAGGCTTTACAAAAGAGTAGATGCTTTTTCTTCTGCTGTTTGTGACTTGTGAGGCTAACAGATAAATTCAAACTCAAATTAATGGTTTCCTTTAATTAATGGGTGTAGGAGTCTTTTACTATATGAGAAAGCCTAGTATTGGGAGAACACTGCTGTCTGGTATTCTATTTTTCTCAGGTTGTTTGGAGAACAAATTAGTGCTTTTTTCTATTTAACTGTGATTAAAAAGTTTTAACAACTGATTCAGTAACATTCAGTTTAAACATGGGATATTTAGAGAACAATTTTTCTATTAAAACCAAAGTCCTTAATTTTTCCCCAGATTGTACTGAGGTGAATAAAAGGCAAACACTGCTTTCAAGAATCAGTTATAACATGATCCTTCACTTCATCGCTGTCATGTATTCTAATGCACAGAAAAATGGTGATTCAGTAATAATTTTTTTAGTAAGAGAGCAATAAGTAAACTTTTTGCTGAGCTTTATCTTAAGCTATTAATTGTTTTATGTGCATAGGTGAACTGTGTTGCACAGTTCTTCATGTATTTGAGCAGACTCTTGATGTATTTGAGTAGAAGGATAAAAATGCCAAGGGAAAATAGCCAGCAAGCAGTTCTGGGCTTTTCTTTTGCATTTGGCAGTAGTTTGAAAATCGTTGGCTATTTTTAGATTTTGACTTAATAGTGTGTGACCATGTCTAGCTTCACTCACATTTTAAACTTGTGTTACTTTGACCATATCCTAACCATTTTCTTCATCTATAGAGTTGATACAGTTCATGATCCTTTAAGAATTTGAGAATGGAATTATTGCTTCTGTAAACACTCAACTGGGAAATTAAACTCTAAAGTGAAGTTCTATAATGAAATAATTAAGCATGTCATGATTGATAGAGTATTAGCTAGTGTATCAAAGAACATGAAGTAATTTTTCCTTCAGTTGAAATAATGGAATTATTTTACCTATTCTATCCAGGTCATGTACATGGATGAGGAACATATCTTCAGTGTGGAACAGATTTCAGCTATGCTATTGACTAAATTAAAGGAGACTGCAGAGAGTAACCTAAAAAAACCAGTGACAGACTGTGTTATTTCTGTAAGTAATTGTAGCGCACAGGAACATTATGTCTTTTAACTTCAGCTACTGAAGGCATTTTGTTTCTATTTGTGTAGAGTGAAAAAGAACTCTGCTAAGCACTTACAAAGAGATTAATCCCAACTAGCTTTAGAGCTTTTGACTTAAAGAAATCCCAGAGCTGCTTCCATATTCCAGACCCTGACTCACTTTGTGAACTCATTCTCTTAGAAATTTGGACCCAGAACGTTTCTGGTATCCAGATATATACCCTTTTACTACAGCTTGTTTCCATGACTAAACATCCTAATCACTCATTAAAGTAAATACTTATGCTTGTGTTTTTTCCTTAAATTCAAAACAATTTGATAACAACTTTGATAAACAATTTGTTAACCAAAGATTGCCTTCTGGCAGCTGGAAGCCTTAGTTTCTGTCCTGTTTATGTTTATCCTTTCAGCAAGTTTTGGGTTTTGTTTGGGTTTTTTTTTTTTTTTTTGATTTTATGACTACTAAGAAAATGGCCTCAGATCAATAACAGTCATTCCATTGCAAAGCCCTGAATATGAAATGACACCTGGCTCTGTTCTCAATGACTGTTGGAACAAGTCTATCTTGTGTTGCACCTAGGGATATTCAACTCTGTTGTTATTAGAAACGTTTATTCTCCAGTCTTTACCCAGAAAGTTAGTTCTTCATGTGTCCCTGGGCACATCAGAAGTCGCTGTCCAATGCCAATGCTAGACAAACATAAAAAATTTTCAATGACATATTCCTTCAGAATTTCTTACCACTTCCTGCCTAATTTCAACCAAAATAGATTCTCTATATTTGTTATGCCTTATTTTTTTCATCTCTCACACCTGTAGTATTGCCATATATTTTTTACCTTCCTCTTTGCTTTTTTGGACAGGAGTACAGCTGCTAGTTCTAATTAAGGTATTCCATGTCTGTCTCCATAATACCAAATTTCACATATTGGCCCTGTACTTAAGGTTCTTAGCACTTGTATACAAATACCTCACTTGTTTCTTTCTAATGTGTGCTTACTGATGCTTGTTTAATTGCATCTTTGATTGAATAGAATAGTTGAAGTCTCAGTTCAGTATGGTAGTTGCATTTTAGAGGCTTGCAGTGAGCATCTTCCTCAAAGAGAAGGAATAGATACAGTTTTAAAATTAACGCTTTCAAATAAGCATTGTGATGTCTCATTTTCTAGAAATAAATTCCTATTCTCACCTGCTCTTTTCAGGTTCCATCGTTTTTCACAGATGCTGAAAGAAGGTCCCTTCTAGATGCAGCTCAGATTGTTGGCTTAAATTGCCTTAGATTAATGAATGACATGACAGCAGGTAAGTAGGGTAAATGAGCAGTTTCTGTAAATGACAAGTTGGATAGAGAGTGCATTTGGTTACTCCAAGAAAAAGGGCTGACTTGAAAAATTAAACATGAGACAAAAACATTTGAAAAACTTTTTGCTCTTTTCTTAGGTTAATGTCTTCTGTGTGAAGGGGTAGACAAGATCAAACTTCAATGATAGTTTTCTCCCTGAGCACTTATTTAGGTGTCACTGCAATGCCAGTACTTGTTCATTTAGTTTACTGCCCAGATCCACAATTGCAGGATTTAGGCACTCTGAAAGGAAGTTCCTTAATTAAGCATCAACACCTCATGACTTCCAAGGCTTTTTTCAGTATAATTGTGGTTTTAAGACACACACATGCAGCTCTGCTGACCATTTATACAACTCTCAGACAAAACCTTCCTGCCTGGGAGATACTGATTGTAAATACAAAACTTGGTTTGGATTTTATTGTTAAAATGTTCTATGCTTTCGATTACTAAGAAAAGCAAAAAAAACCACAGAAAAACAACAACAAAAACAACCAAACAAAAAAACCCTCAAACACTTAGAGAGCATATACATGTCTGAGGGAGAATGTTCTGCTTCTCAGATCCTGCAACTTAATCGAATAAAGCTTCCATGAAGGTAAAACCTTCCATCCGTGTATGTCTGGATTTGTCTTGATGCTTTTGATCCTATGTCTTAATATTCACAGGCATGTGATTGGAAACTCACTAGAGATTGCACAGATAATATCTGACACTTCTTTTGCAGTGGCTCTAAATTATGGAATTTATAAACAAGACCTTCCAGCTCCTGAGGAGAAGCCACGGATAGTTGTCTTTGTTGATATGGGACATTCTGCATTTCAAGTATCAGCCTGTGCGTTCAACAAGAGCAAACTGAAGGTAGTAAGATTAAATGAAAATAAAAGGGTTTATGAGATACTAGAATTAAATAGCCTGCAAATCTGTCTTGTTCTTTAAATTCTGAAATAAGTGCATGGAAAGTGTCAATGAGTCAAAAGATGGTTTTCATCAGTGTCCTTCATTTCATTAGGGTGGTTTCAAACAGCAGTTGTAAATTCCTTGCAATACACAAATGTAAGATACATAATACAACTGCTATAATTTAATTTTTTTTATCTAAATGAATGTGTGTATAGATTAAAATTTTGAATAATTAGGATTGTCACCTAGTTACTTAGTCTTACTCCCACTGTAAAAGTGAAGAGCAATTTTTGGCTGATGTGGTTAAATGAAGTACTTAAAGCCTGTGCCTTGGAAGATAGGCTGACCTGTCCCCAACAGTTTTTTGAAGCAAAGGCTTACTTATATTGGAAGATTGCTACTCCTTTTGATTTTACTGAGTGTAAGACTAAATAATTGTGTTCTTTCAAACCAGGTACTTGGCACAGCATTTGACCCTTTCCTAGGTGGGAGGAACTTTGATGAAAAGCTAGTAGATTACTTCTGTGCAGAAATAAAATCAAAGTACAAACTAGATCCAAAATCCAAAGTTCGAGCTCTTCTTCGTCTGTATCAGGAGTGTGAGAAACTGAAGAAACTGATGAGTTCAAATAGCACAGACATTCCTCTAAATATTGAGTGTTTCATGAATGATACTGATGTCTCTGGAAAAATGAACAGGTGAGTTCTGTACAACACCAAAGCATTTGCTTTGGTGGCCATGTTTTTTAAACAAGTGTTTCTTTCTGTGTTAGAAGGAAATTTACTGTGCTAAAATTAGGCGTAAGTGCAGAATACCTGTGGTATTTTCATAATGCTACAATAGCTAAGGCTGTTAAATGGAATGTTCAACTACCTGAGTAAAGTTTCAGTGCAATAATGCATGCATAAGAAGCTTGGATTCTTTTTGTACGATAACATGTTTTTAAAACCATGGATTGGTGTATGCAGACTGGGGCGATTGGCTGCATATTTAGGCCTTCTGCATATTTTAGGTAACCTAAATCCCATACTGATCTTAAGATAGCAATAATTGCAGCTTTGTTCCTTTTTTCTGTTCTAACTGTACTGTGGATATTGGTTTGAGGAATAGAGGACAGAAACAGTGCTTATGAGGAATGACTTGATTATGGTCTGAGTGTAAATGAAATCTGCATCTATCTGTCTCTTGCACATGCTCACAAGGCATGACTTCATTTATTCGTTCTGTAACTACTGCCAAGAGTGATGGGGTTTGTTTTTTTTGGTTCCCACCAGTATTTAGGCAATGACTTTGTTGTAAAGGAAATATCAGTGTTTTCTGATTTCTTATCTGTAATCTCTGCTAAAAGGCAAATATATAGCAACCGCTCAAATGATACCTTTATCTTAAATAACTACATTGATAGTGGCTTAGGAAAATCTGTAAGCAGCTATTTCTGTACCACCTTGTCTACAGTTGCCACTTCAGCCTCCTCATAGGAGTTCAGCTTTAAGTCTCTTCGCGGTGTGGTCAACAAACCTAGTCTGCATCAGTTTGGAAACAAGAATATCAGCAAATGTAGTGGTGGGACAAGCATTCTTTAGTTAATTCCATGGTTTTTTCCTTAGGTCACAATTTGAAGAATTGTGTGCTGACCTGCTGCAAAGGATAGAGATGCCTCTGGTTTCATTAATGGAACAAGCACAACTGAAAGTGGAAGATGTAACTGCTGTGGAGATTGTGGGAGGAGCAACCCGCATTCCTGCTGTCAAAGAGAGGATTGCTAAATTCTTTGGCAAGGATGTCAGTACAACACTGAATGCAGATGAAGCCATAGCTAGGGGCTGTGCTCTGCAGGTATAGTACTGGCAACACTTGATGAACTTAAGTTATATTTCTTGAGATCGCTTCTGTGAAGAATTAACCAAGCAGTTATGAAAAATGGTGGAAGTGGTCCGTTTTAAATTATGGAAGGGAACATCGCTAGGTCTTTTTATGGGACTGTGCCATTTAAAAAGTCCAGACTACTCCTCTGGTGCAGTCCTGTATTGAAAGTCCTGATGCTGGGTGTATTCTGTAAGCAGTCCACTCTGCTCTTCAAAAGAACAGGATTTAGGGATCTTTAATACAAAAAATGTTAAGTTGATGTCAAGCTGAAAGATATTTTTAATCAACAAGGTATGAGAAGTATCTATGGAGATCCCAAGCTACCGCAAGTTGGTATTTTCTAATATCCAACTTTCCATCAGTGTGAAACAGACTTTTATTCTGTCTCCCTCCCATTTTTACAATTTCCAACTTGTGAACTACATTTTACAAGTAAACCACTCGTGTTCTTTCTTTTCTCCTATAATCTATTGTCTTATTTCATTCTTTTCTTTGTTTCCTTACTCCATCTCTCTAACTGCTTTCCTTTACTAGCAATCAGTTGTGTTCAGGCAAGGAAGAAGGATCCTTAAGATAAACACCACTTCTTTTAGGCCTAAGCAATGCAGCATTTCCATTCTTTACAGTCCTGGTATTTGCTTAGACTGTTGCCTTTGTTCACAAGCTACAGAAAGAATGAGGCCAAAGGGCCTGCTAAGACAGTGTAAACACACTTCTGTAGCAGATTGCTGTCTCTTATGTACTGCATTGAAATCAAGCAGTTTGCGTAGTTCTGCTTTAGCTAAGGCAACATAGTTCTCTTGCTTGTCTTGGCTAGTGGAGTAGAACAGTTAACCAACTTCATTGCATGTCTTTTTTTTTTTTTTTAGTGTGCCATTCTTTCTCCAGCTTTTAAAGTGAGAGAATTCTCTGTGACAGATGCTACCCCTTTTCCAATATCTCTGTTGTGGAACACTGAAGCAGAGGACACTGAAGGGTAGGTAGCTCAAACTACAGTTCTGTGAAGCTTTTGACCTTTGTAACTCAAGGATGATGTTCTTGCTTGCATTAAATTAGGATCTTGACATTCTGATACAGAAAACCCATAGACTATGTACCAGAGATGGTTGACAGTGAAGATTGTATAGACACTTTATTTATTTATTTAATTTATTTATTTTATTTCCATCTTAATGGAAATTTTAACTATAGTTCCTCATATGTTAAAATATAAAGATTTAAAAAAAACCTGTGAGTAAATGGGGTACCAATTAATATGTTGTCTTGCATTGGCCTTATCTGATTGTCAGGTTTTAGAATACAAAATTAACCAGAACAATGGCTGGATCCTGATCCCACTTTTTTCCCTGGCTTTCTATTTTTATGTAAGGTATTCCCACCACCTATCTGAGATTCTTGATTTATTAATAATGTTACCAACTGTATATATTTTGAGCTTATGTGGATGCTATTTATCTGACTGAAGCAAGAATTTAACTCCTAGCAAGAATATAACTTCTGTAAGAGAAATTTCTTTCAGTTGCAGTGTCTTACTAATTTCTCTGCTATTAACTGTGCCATGCCTGTGGCAACAGCAGTTGCTGTCCAGGATGTAAAAGCCTAACCTCCAAGTTCATTTTTTGGAAAAATTGTAGTTCTAGGGGGACCTGTTCTTACTTTACTCATGTTCCTTGTAATTCTGCCTTTTCTTTTCATGTCTGTTTTTTGTGGAGATGGAGAACCTAATTGTTTTGTCACATACTTCTGAGAGCAACCTGTGGGTTCAAATTCTAGGTAAAGCTCTCACTTTTTCACAGTTAGGTTACTAGATGAGATCTTCCACAGTTAGGAGACAAAACTTAGTTGGAAATTAGACTGGCATAATAGTGGACAGACCTTAGAGAAAGAAAGTGAAGTAATGCTGCTTGTCTTTCTGTCATATCCAGGAATGAAGAATAATCTGGTGTCAGGGTTCTCAACTGAGCCATAGAAAGTAAGTGAGTAAGGAATTAACAGGGCTATAATTAGCCCTTTGAGACTGAGGAAGGGTGCAAATTACAATTAAAATTATGCTATTCCAAGCTCAAAATTATGTCTTTGCAGGAAACCAATTTTGGTGATCTACTGATAATCTGTCACTGTATTGTTACCTACATCTAAACTTGTTTGCCTCTGAGATGGAAAGTTAGTGGAATAGGACAATTTCCCATCACAACTGAGAACAGTAGTTTTTTTCCTTTGCAGTACAGTAATGAAGTATTTCTATTGAAACTGTTCAGAAAGCCATATGTGTCAAAACATGGTGATGTTCCTCTGAAGAGTTCTGACCCTATATTAAAGCCTTTCAGCTTAAATACTCTGCTAAAAATATTTGTCCCTTGATTACAGAGTTCACGAGGTCTTCAGCAGAAATCATGCAGCACCTTTCTCTAAGGTTCTTACATTCTATAGGAAAGGTCCATTTGAATTAGAAGCTTTTTATTCTGATCCTAATGGAGTACCATATCCTGAGTCAAAAATTGGTAAGTAATTGTCCTGGAAATGATGTTGTCTCTTGTTGTTTGATCTTAAATCAGTTCTTTAGCTGTGGTGTGTTACAGTATGGTTATATGACAAAGAAATGAGGAAAAACAATAAATGAATGTCTAGGACTAGAATGGGGTTATCACTGCAAAAGATAATTTTATAACTTTTTTAATCTTCTTTTCTGCTTATCACTAAAGCAGGACTAATCACAAAAAATCTCCTACATATAAAAAAAGCATGTCTTGAATAACTAGTTATTGGTTTTTCCTATACCTTCTCGGCTTGACATAATGCTGAATAATTTTTAATCAAGGCAGCCTAAAATAGCAGCAACTGCAAAACTACAGTTTTGATTTGTCTATGCAACATTTCTATGCAGCTCTTTCATACTTTTTGACAAATTGCAACACTTGACAGTGTTGACACTTACAAAGAATTTACAACATGGTTAGAAAAAGATTGTGATGGTAAAGACAGGCCAATTAAATACTTGCTCTTGAGTTCCAAACGTACAATTAAATGTTGTATGTTTGCTTGTCATATGTTTTGTAAACCAGCACAAGGGAGAGGGACTTGTCGCAAGAGCAAGTAGTGACAGGACAAGGGGGGATGGATTTAAACTGCAAGAGGGCAGGTTTAGATCAGGTGTTAGGAAAAAAATTCTTCACTGTGAGGGTGGTGAAGCACTGGAACAGATTTCCCAGAAAAGTTGTGGATGCCTCATCTCTCTAGGTGTTAAAGACAAGGTTGGATTGGTGCCCTGAACAATCTGGTTTAGTGGAAGATGTCCCTGCCCATGGCAGGGGAGGTTGGAACTAGATGATCTTTCATGATCCCTTCCAACTCAGGCTGTTCTATGCTTCTATGACAATATTTTGAAGTTACAGAAACAGCACACTGCCCTTTGTGTTAACTCTTACCATTAAGACTGATGGTGGGATTTGTGAGTGTTCAATTTATATGGCTTTAACAAGTAAAAAGCTGTTTAACTGCTGTTCTGAAAACTTGTAAAATCAGAACTGAAGATCACACCGGTTTCAGCTCACTTGCTGACTAATTCTTTACTCAGAACAGAATTCCTAGTAGTACTAATGGGTGAATTAATAGTTCTGATGAGACCACCAAAAGGGAGGACAGGTCACACATCTCCAATATTATTGGATTTACAAGACAGAAAATTGTATTCCCTAGCTGTAAAATAAGCAGGTAAAAGCTTGTATGCTGTAGTTTAGGTCTGTTGCTGAAGGAATGGTGCATTCAAACCTGTGTATATCTGGCCTGTGATGAAATCAGGGAACTTGTACTTTGCAGCTAAACAAGCATTGTAGTCTTCAGGTCACTCTTTTGGCAATATGTGTATAACCATATAGTAGGCAGAAAACTGTCTGCTGTTAATGTCAAGGGTGTCTGATTCTTTATTTAGTGTTAAACTACTTGTCTGTCTTCTAGTTTCACAACACTTGTTTGAAGTATTACAGTAGTTACAGAACAATTAGATTCTGCCTTGGGTTAAAAGGTTATGGTAGACTCGCGTGGATGTTAGCAGCTTAAAAGAGTGCTTCTAGAAATACTGTTTCTGTGTTGGACAGTAACTTATGTTAAAAAAATACTGCTTAACGTTGGTGTTAAACTAAGTCTTTCTTTGTGTAGTTTTCTTTCAGTCCACTAGTAACACAGAACCAATTTTATATTTATTCTGAATTAGTAGTGTTAGGAGAACCTATACTAGCTCATGAAAATAATCATATTCCCTTTTGATTTGTAAACTGAAGTTGGCTGAAAAGCAGTGTACTTTGGTTTTGGTTGGGTTTGGGTTTTGGTTTTGGTGAGGGGGTTTTTTGTGGGGTTTTTTTGTTTGTTTTTTTCTGGTAGTATTTATTTCAGTTTGGGGTCCATGAGATTAGCACAGAGGCTTCATCAAATATTTAGAAAATGTGTTGTCTATGAAAAAGGAAGGTGTTTTCCTATCTCTGGAGTATTACCTATTTAATTCCACTGCATGAGTATTGATTCTTTTGGTTTTAGGTAGGTATGTTATCCAGAATGTGGCAGCCCAGAAAGATGGAGAGAAGTCTAAAGTCAAAGTAAAAGTCCGTGTCAATACTCATGGCATTTTCAGTGTGTCCACTGCATCTATGGTAGAACCAGTTAAAAGTGAAGAGTATGAAGATGTCAGTGTTGAGACTGAAGTGGAATCTCAGGACCAGAGGCCTATTGACAACTTAAGTGATGTAAGTTGACTTTTCCTGTGTGTGAATGTCCTCACTGAGCCAAGTGTGTTCTGCTGTTACATACTCTGGAAGAAAAATACTTCTAAGGAAGTGAAAAAAGATTAGTTTTAAGATGTGCATAGCTGTCAGGAAATGTGTCTTTATAAGAACAGGAGAGAATGTACACTATCTTGAAAGCGTGTGGATTTCAAAATCAGTTTTTGGGCAATAGCAGCAAGCGGGTTGCTTAAGGGTGGGATTACTTACAACTGCCGTAGTTATCCAACTGTTCCAAACAGGAAAACTTCATTTGGATTGTTAATCATCTGTGCTCTTTGTGTTAAAAGGATTTGTATGTAATCCTTCATATTAGTAAAGTGTTTTGAAACTTTTTGTGAAAGGGAAAGCTGGATCGTTTTCTACAGCATTGAAGGAGAGGGGAACGCTGGGGAATAATGCGCATTGCTATAGTTTACTTGATGTTTTAAGTTTCCTGAGGGGGAAAAAACTTAAAAGCTCTGACTCAAATTAAAAGCCACTTTTTGTAAGAGGAAGTGGTAGCACGTGCACACACGCACACAAGTACCATGCTGCAAGCTTGGCACTGTTAGCATTTTCATAAAGTCCTTCTGAACTTGCACCTAGTCTGTATCTCCATTAGTTAAAGCATGTGTGTTTCTACGTGTGCACAGAATGCTTCGTAGGGCACTTTGGACAGTATGTGCATCAGAAGAGAAGTGCCCTATAATTAAATGCAAGTGCACATGCCTTCTACATCCTTTGTGCCTGGGCTTTCATTTCAGAAAAATATCCAGCAAGAGAACAGTGAGGCTGGAACACAGTCCCAGGTACAAACTGATGGTCAACAAACGTCACAGTCTCCCCCTTCATCAGAACCTCCCTCTGAAGAAAACAAAATCCCAGATGTCAAGAAAGTGAGTGACCCTTTAACTCTGTTGAAAATGTTATGCTCTATAATGGTGGCTTTTAAAATGGTAACATATTCCAGGGAAAAGTAAGGAACTTGGTGCTCAGAAGCTTTTTCGTATCTTTGTTACTGTGAAAAATGTCTGTATCTTGTGATAATTTTTGTACAGAGTTTACAAAAGGATTCCTGCAAGAAATATCTCTCTACCACTTCCCTGTCTTCCTGCAGTGTTGTACAGCTAGTTTATTTGGGTTGCAGACTTTCCATTTGTTTAACAGCTGTTAGAGGCCAAGCTTATTAGGCCTACTGAGAAAAGTTGGAATCAGGAATTCATACACCTAAAAGGAAATAATCTATGTGAAAAACATGTGTCTGCATGTTATTGCTAATGGCCTGTGGTTTTTCATCTTTACAAGATGAAAAATGTTTTGGGTTAAAATCTTAGCCAATGTCAGCATCATCAAAGTGCTAAGCTACAGATGGACACTTCTGAAAAACCTGCAAACACATGATATCAAACATCTGAGAAACATCTTTCCTTTAACTCAGTACTTACTGTCTGTAAGGAGACTAGCATAGGAGGTGGAATTCCTGAAAGGAAAGGGCCTCATAAGTATATTTTGAAGATTTTGAAAGAACAGAGAAAAACCTTTACGTGTTCTTCCTCTGAATGTTTCTGTCATCATAGTGCTACTTCATTAGAAGGAAGTCAGGAAAATTATCTTATTTTTCTTCTTTCCAACTCAGACAAATGAGAAGAAAGGTGATCAGCCCCCAGAAGCTAAAAAACCCAAGATAAAAGTGAAGAATGTGGAACTACCCATTGAAGCTAACTTGGTTTGGCAGTTAGGAAAAGATCTCCTCAATATGTATATTGAAACAGAGGTGAGTTAGAGTGTGGTTTGGACTGCTTTCTTGTATGCAGTTATGAATCATTTGTCTGCTTTTCCAGGCAACCTCTGTTCTTTTACTCTAACCCTGGAGTGTGAACTCAGTTTACAGTGAGCTAATATAGTCTGACTTGTAACGCACAACTTACAAATGTTTGTCAGAAAGATTGAAGTGTGTTTATAACAATTAGTATCAGAGCAGTGATCCATGAATGATGTCACAGATTGGTATGAACTGTTGTTAAAATTTCTTCAGATGAGTCTACTGCGTAGCAATCAGAATTCCAGCAGTTAGGTGAGCCAGGGCCTCTGGGAGATTTTACAAGAGCTGTGCTTTGTAGAATGCTGTTTGAACACTGGTATTTTTTAATTAAAATATTTTTTGTGGTCATAAAGGGAAAGATGATTATGCAAGATAAACTGGAGAAAGAAAGAAATGATGCAAAGAATGCAGTGGAGGAATATGTATATGACTTCAGGGACAAGCTGTCTGGACCGTATGAAAAGTTCGTTTGTGAAAAGGTAGGTTATGGTTTTAGGAACTTCCCTTAAAATACTAATACCAAATATGTTTTGTATACCTTGATCAAGCTTACTCAAAACCACCCTGGAAATAGCTGCAAAACCAGAACTTGTTTGAATGATGGCAGCGACTGATCCAGAATTAGGTTTAGGCTTAGCAGATACATATCCCTGAAAATAAATTTTATCACAAATGGAGTAATGTTTTCAAATAAAGTTGGTGACTAGAAGGGGAAGCTGTATTGCTGGACACATAACCAAAACCATGAATTAGAACCACACTCCAAGCATTGGCCCAATGAAGGACAAAAAGCTATAGATGATACCTGTGTTGTAGATTAAGTTTCTCAGTTCAGAAGCTGGTGTGGTTTAAGTGACTTAATTAGGCAAAAGATGCAGTAGAAATGTAATTTTTATATTGTAGGCTAAGAATTAATGTGTATATTTATCAGTGTCCTGCTACTGCAAGACAAACATAGTCGATTGGTACCTATTTTGATGTTTGTGTTGAATTATATTGGCACACAGGATCTGCAGGGGTTCTCTGCACTCCTAACAGAGACAGAAGGCTGGCTGTATGAAGAAGGTGAGGATGAAGCAAAGCAGGTGTACATAGAAAAATTAGAGGATTTAAAGGTAGGTCTGTTAATATGCCCAAAACACAAAATTTCCAAAATACTGCACAAAACAACATTAAGGAATGTTAATGAATCACATAAACACACAGGAACTGCTTTTTCTAGAAATTAGGTACTCCAATTGAAATGCGCTATCAAGAAGCAGAGGAACGACCAAAGCTATTAGAAGAACTGGGACACAGGCTCCAGTATTATGCTACAATAGCTGGGGAATTCAGGAATAAAGTAAGTGGCCTTGGAGTACTTTTTTTTTTTACCACAGTGTTTCAGTGAGGCTCATTGGCTGGAAAGGCTTCAAATTCACTCAGATGAGCTGCAACCTACTTTATATAGGTCACAAATTTAACATCACAAATGTTTCCCAGTGCTCAAAATCTCACACAGTATGTCATTTTCAGTTTCTTCATACTTCTGGATGTTTTAAGGCTAAAGAGGACATTTTATAAAGAGTGAGGGTTAGATTTATGGTCAGATTCTTGACCTTTTAAAAGCTAATCTGACTCTTCTTAGAAATGCATTTCCAGTTCTCTCAAGAATGAGAATTATTTTATGGTGAGAAGCATTAGAGTAAAATCTACTAGTTGATAAAATAAAAGATCCAGTTTTATAATATGTGGATGTTTGGGGGTTGTTTTTTTGTTTATTGTTGTCTTCTCAATGGTACTTGTAAATTACTTTCTTGATAAGCATTCCTGCCTGAAAATTTACTCTTTGGGTTTCTACTTAAAAAATTTGAATAGGGCAGCTCACAACACTCATTGAGAGATGCATCTCAGTGCAATTCTCAGTTGCAAACAATTATAACCCCATAGCTACAGATTATGAAGTTGTCATTAGGTGAAATAATTAGTACTGTTGCACAGTCCTTAATAAGTAGCATCATTGAAAAGAGTATATTTAAAACTTGGTTTTACTTAAGAATTCTAAATATGGATTCATAGGTTGTGTTTCTTGGTAGGTCCTTCTCCTGATATCAGTTAATTGTGTAGCTGTGGTATTGTAGGGAATGCTGAAGTTGAAAACTTCGATCCTTTCTGCTTACATCAGAATCACACCGTCTAAAGTACCTTGGGCCCAGTTGGAACCTCCAGGAGGGGAGGGGATGTTTTTTGTTGTCAGCCTGGCTAAGAACGTTAAATTCTATTGCATGACCTGTTTGTGAAGCTTCTATGCCCCCTGTGAACTGCAATTTTTGTTTATTGGGCAAAGGAAGCCTTATATTAACGTCTGTATTTCTTGTTGTCACTTGCTGTAACAGGTCTTGCTTGTGGCTAATAAATATTTTGACCATCAGTAAAGATTTATAAATTGTAAATAAGATATAGCCTTGTTGACATAACTTGGTAATATTATTAACTAATATAAAATGTTTGTATTTGGGCAGGATGAGAAATACATCCATATTGATGAAATGGAAATGATGAAAGTAGAGAAGTGTGTTAGTGAAGTGGTAGAGTGGATGAATAATGCTGTGAGTGCACAGGCTAAGAAGAGCTTAGATCAGGATCCAGCTGTGCATTCAAGTGAAATTAAGGCAAAACTACAGGTAAGTACTGTAAGAAACTATCATTAGAGGTTGGTGCTAAAACTAGACTGGTATCTGTCCCCTTTGTCTCCCCCAATTTCATCTTACTGCTCTAGTGTTCTTAACAGGTAGAAAGTATAGAGATAAGGAGATTGAGCAGAAAGCAGAGGAGCTCCAGTGTACTGTGTACAATACTGTGGAGTTAATTGATATTTTATGTTTCTCAGTCACCTTAAAAAATCATGTTTTTCGGTGTTTTACTGGTAGTCAAAAACAGAATTTAAAAAAAACTCATGTGAAATCCAAAATACAAAGTTGAACTTTGCCCATGGAACATCAGTTAATTTATTTCAGGGTACAATAAGTATTTGTCAGTTTGGACTCAGGGGAAACAAATACAGAAGGAAGTTTGATACAGTCTTTTGGGTACAGGACTATTCACACTAGTGAAGCTGGTGACTCCTTAGTATATATTCTGACCACATCTTTTCCATTTCTTTTAGGAATTAAACAATGTCTGTGAGCCTGTTGTGACACAACCAAAACCAAAAGTTGACTCTCCTAAGGAAGAAAACCCATTAAATGAACGGAGTGATTATAAAACTGAAGACATGGGTGAAGATGACAAAAATTCGGAAATGCCTCAGCAAAATGGCGAATGTCATCCAAGTGATCAAAACACCATTAACATGGACCTGGACTAAACCACTGCACTTGCAGCAAGTTATTTCATCCCATGACAGAAGATGTTTTGGCTCTCATATGTGATGGGGGTGGGAATGCATTGTTTTGGAAACTATTTATATTTTTTTCTTAAGACTTGTCTGGGATATGTTGTATTACAGGAGGAAGAATAGTAATAGTGTTGGTCATGACTATCCTAACAGGAAAATTGCCTTGGTAACTTCCAGATTCCTGTGGAATTGTGAGTTCATACTAAGCTTCTGTGCAGTATTTAACCATTTGCATCACTAAAGATGAAAAGAAGCCCTTATTCTGAAATGTACTGCTCCTTCAAAAGGTTGTAATCGAAACACTCGTAGGCATTTGTAGATGCCAAGGTAGTTTTCTTTTGTCTGGACATCTAATTGGGTATGTCAGAAAAAGCCAGTGTCTGTCCCGTTTATAAGGACTTTCCAGAAGAAATCCTTCTGTCCTAAGGTTTTTGATTGTTGCAGTCTAAAGTATGTATCAGGTAATAAGATGGTGAAATGTGTTAGTAGCATGCAGAAACGCTTATGTTTCATCTCTTGCTAAACAATACATTTTTCATGTGGGGTACATAAAATGAAGGAAGCGCTAATTCTGTTAGTGTTATTGTGAAGCTTTTTAATGAGCTTTGAAATAAAGATCATTTTACTGGTATCTCCTGGCCTCTTGTTTTTAACTGTTTTCAGTACTTCTGCTGTAAGTGTTGCCTTTGTCATGATTTGACAGGCCATTGCTTTGTGTTCCTGTGCACGAGTCATAAAAAGGCTTAAAACTCTCACACTTTGCACAGAACAGTTGTGTGCCAAGAGTCTTTGCCCCAAGGGCTGTACACACCTGAAAGAACCCATTACTGCTACAGCAGTATTTTGTCTGGAATAACAAAACCAAAAGGAGAAAAGAGCAACTGGTGCCACTGAAACTATTGAAGAGGAAGAAGAGGTGAGAGGGACTGGTGCTTTCTAGGACCAGCTAATCCTACTCAAGGCAAGCGTTTTACTTCTAGTTGGTACTTCTAGCATCATCCTAGGTTTTCTCACAGCCAGGGGCAGGAGCAATGCTACAGTCTGTGCAGCTTCCCACAGTAGTGCTCAGTTTTCTGCGTTGACTATAAACAACTGGATTATCAAAATGCAGATCCCTGTTACTGACTGCTTTGAGCTGCCTGTTCTTCACTTCTGCTGATCCATTAGACGACTGTATGCAGTTAGCAAAAACAGGAATATTTTGATTGTTCCCTTTCCTTTTCCTAGAGCTAAGAGATAGAAAGTCAGACCAAACTTCAAAACTGTTTTAAGTGTGGAAGAGTACTTCTGTGTTGGTGCCAGTGGAGTGGTATCATGAAGGGTTAAGTTTTATTTACAGACTACTGCTTGCTTAGATTATTGCTGAAATGAAAATTACGATTCTAGCACCATAAAAGATATGGACTTACATTGCAAAATTCATAGGATGCCATAGCAGGAAGCTTAGCTGAATCAGAGGAGAATTTTGTAGAGACATTTGAAGTACAATTCTGTCAGAACAACTAGTTCTGAATCTACAAAAAGCAGCTTTTCTGACCCTGATGGATTGCCATGTATTCAATTGCCTCTATAGAAGATACTGCTCTAATTTTCCACTAATGAACCTTCATAAAAAGTGCACTGAGAACAGGCAAGTCTGGGGTGGATTTTTTTTTTTTTTTTGGATTTCTCCAACATTAACTATTTCACAGCAGCTAATGGTGTGGTAAGTGATTAATCCCTTATGACTAAGTGGCTTATTTAAATTTTTACAGTGGTTATGCTTTACCCTGAGGGAGGGAGAATGAAAAGAAGAATAAATCAGTGATTCAACTTTTCCTTCCTTCCCCTCCCGCAAGTTTAATGACCTTGCTTTCTAATTTACCTTTTACCGGACACATGTGAAAATCATGTGTGCCTGTTTCACTTTGATCTCTGCATCAGTCACAGTGAAGTGAGAAGGCAATTTCCTTCATTCTGCAGCATACCAGGAGAACACTTGGCACTGCCAGGCAGAGATTAATGGCCAGTTCAGTTTCACTGGCACTGCGGTGTAGGGGCCTTAATGTGTAAAATATTTAGCCTTACTGACTAAATAGTGCATGAGAGTTTGACTCTTCTTTTGGAAGGAAAAAATAACTTGATTCCTCTAAGGCAAGCTTTTGCAATTCTTTTCATAAAGGATTTTTGATTGTGTGTGTGTTGTTACATTTACATATAAGGTACTTCTTGAAGTTCCCAATTTTATCCAAGTCTTTACAACTATTTTGCTATAGTGGCATTACTAATAGGGAGAATTTGCATCAGTATTCAATGTACTTTAATTTTTGAGGTGTGGCTTTTCTCAAGCTATGTTCTGAGATTCTTGGGACTCCTTTCAAGTATCATAGAAAAGTGTCCAATAAAAATAAGCATTTATTTCTTATCCAGAAATCTGTGTGAAGTATACAAGAGAGTCAAATCCCCAGTAAAAATATTTAAAGTGATGTGAGTGGAAAACACTCAAAAAGGACTTATTCAGATTGCCTTATTGGGTCATTATTAACCTTAGTTACTTATATAAATATTCCTTAACTTTATCTTCCCAACATAACAAACTTGTGAGTTAACACTGTCTTTAAAACAAAGTTTATAAGTTCACAACGCACATCAAATTTCTTTAAATTCAATCTTCCTGTGATTCTGAATCTTAGATAACTCAAATTTACGTAAAATATGTGAAACTTGTCAGAACTGTTGTATTTTCCTTTGCCATTATGTTTTTTTCCAAAAGCTTTAGTGGAACTAAGAATTGTGAGATTATGCACAGTCTGAGAAATTATTTTTTAAAATTAACCACGAAGATCTTAGAACCACAACAGGATAAGGACAAAATAAATAATAAAAAGGGTAAAATCTAAAATTTATCTACTGTATAACCTCTTTCATACACATTTGATCTAAAATGTTTTGATGGACTAACAGTACATAAACTGACTACTACAAAAGTCCAAATGATGCATTTCAACATTAGATCAGGTATTTTGCCCCTCAGTGAAATGTTTCTTTTATTATTTACTGTTCCCATTATATAATACATTTTACTTTCTTCGTGGATGTATGTGATGGAAGTGATGGAGCCAAAATAAGCTAATCTCTCTAGAATACCAAATATTCTTCATATGTAATGAAGTTCTCATTTATCAGATTGTAGTCTAATGCATCTCACGATGAACTTCATTATTTTGGAAATGCGAAGACCTGCCCTAAGTGCATCATCTTGCTTCCCTCACTTGTTCCACTGGAATGCAGCCCTGGAGACCTTGTCTGTTGCACAAAAAAACCAAGCTGCTGCCTGTGCCTAAGCCTCAGGCCCAGGCTAACCCTGATCTTTGTGTTGCTGGTTTGAGCTGAGGACTTGCAGGACAGAAGATCCTCTGTCCAGCACTAGCTGAACGGGTAGGCTTTGAGGGTCTGTTGATGCTCCCTAGGGAACCCAGGGGTGTTTCCAGGAGGCACTAGTGGGGAACCTCCCAAGGCTGAGCTTGGCCAAAGGTCCTGGGGCAGTGGTGAAGGAGGGAGGGATGTGACAAGAGGACTCACTTCAAAGCTCAGCAGTAAAGCTGGTAGGAAGTCTTCAGTTAACTTCTGGTCAGAGCAGGAGCAGGAAGCAAGATCACAACATACACCTAATAGAAAGCTCAAAGAAAAATAAGTGTCACTGTTTTAAACAAACTATGAAGGAAGGAGGGACTTGTGAAGCATTTCCATTACTAATTTTTGGCTCCTAGCCCTTTATTCATGTTTGGGGCTACTGGTTAGCTCTGCAGAAAAGGATACTCTACTGACAAATGGGTTACTAAATCTGAGTAGAGATTTTAGATTTCTTTTACAGCTGAGCATCTGATTGCCAGGGTGCCTGCTGCTCTGCAACAGATAAAGTTTGTGTTCTATGCATATATTTATGTTTTGTGTCTCCCTGTGATTGTCACAGCACAGCTCTTTGAAAAATATTCCAAAAATAGATACATGTTTGTTTATTCCATGAATGAACCTTAATCAATTCCCCCAAACTGGTATTGATTTCAATGAATGTTAATTCAGAGAGCTTTCAGATGACTTTCAAAAGGGATGAAGGAGACAAAACTGCATAGAAGAAAACAGGATTTAAGCATAGAATTTCCACTTTTTGTTTGTTTTTCTTAAAAAAAGCCTAACAGCCATAATAAAACCTCTTAACATCTGCCTTTTTAGATTTTGGAGTGTCTTATAAACTGGTCTGTAGTTCTTCTGGCTGAAGGCAGTAAAATATTTTCTGACCATGTTCTTCCTCTTCAGAAAGTAAGTTGCACAGGAAAAATAGAAAAAGCCCAAAGGCATCCCCTGTGGAACAAAAAACCCTCATCTTGTCATGTGTAGGCCCCAGTGATTTAAAACACAGATAAAGACTAAAACAGAAGAGGCAAGAGAGAAAGGTATAGGTCTAAACACTAAGTGCAGTCCATGAATCTAAGCCATAGGGGCTCACCTGCCCATGGATCCAGCAGTAGGGTGATTAGGAAAGGCCACACTGGCTTCCTGCAGGTATTCCTTCCCTGCGCATCTGCTGTAGGCCACTTGCTTGCTTAGGCAGTAGCGTTACTTACCCATGTGTTCTCCAGCCGGACTCCAGGGATCAGCTCTGCCATCTATAGATGTGGACAGCAGGACTCTGCCTTTGCACATCACCTCTGATCTATCAAAGCAGAGGTAGAACAGAATGTAGATGCACAGGCACCTACCAGGAAACCTGTGACAGCATCACTCACAGTGCCTGCTCCTAGGTCAGAGCTGAGGTTTCCCGTGCTACCAGGGAGGATGGTAATTAAGTAACCTAATCACGTTGCCATTGAAAAGCACCCCGCTATAGGTCTGTGTGCTTTGTGGATGTTTCCACAACCCAAACTGAGCCATGACAGACCATACTTACTATATAACTGTGTTTATGTATGCTTGCCAGCGATACCTCTCTACAGCCAAATAAAGAATAAATCTGTAATATCCCATACAATTCACAGTTATACACAGAGAGAGGTCAATAGAGAAGAACGTGTCACTGAACAACATTGTGAAGAGGCCCCACTTTGTGCAGGGCCAAGAGCAAAGCCTGACAAATGAAAGCTGAGTAAGTGCCTCAGTAATGCTGCTTCAATGCAAAAAAAATGTTAAAATAGTTTTCATGCAGAGCATGAAACAGCCCCATATGAGTAAATAGCTCCCGCTAAACTGCAAGGATGTGAATGCCACAGGATGCTCTGCCAAAATCCTTGCTGAGATTTTGCTCTGTCCTTACCTCCCACTGAATTCAAAGTAGGTTAGTCAGCATTTAGCCAATGGGCCATTAAATTGTTTTACTTGAAATGCTACACAGGGGCAAACTTTGCCATGCTGAAAACAGGCCGCTGCAAATACCAAGGACAGATTTGTGAGAATGAGAAACAGGAGAAAAGAGATTAACGTGGGGGAGGAGAGGGGATTTTGATTTGTTTGGTTTATTGTTATATAGGGCAGGACACTGCTCATTTAAATCCTTATGTTCTCTTATCATATTTGCTCAGATGTTCCCACATCCATACAACCCCTCAAACAGTTTATCTAGGTTGGAGCAAGTCACATCACGTATGTTGTGGTGGTTCCTGCTCTGGATTCCCAAGAAAATAATACTTGGTGCTGTTGGTACGCACACATCCTTCATCATCAGTTATATGGAGAAGCTGAGCTCAAACTGAGATGGACATCCAGGCCAGTCGTGTGATTAAGCAGTAATTTACAGTCTGTGATAACACAGTATGAGCTGTTTAATGGACATACACTGTGTTGTGTGGAAGCCTGTGGCAAACTCAAAGTGGATGCATATCTGCAGCAGTTTGTCAATGGGCAAGCTGACAGGTGCAGAGCCGAGCAGGCTTCAGGAGTAGAAGGAACCTGCAGAAGAACAAATGGTGATGGCAAAACTGTTTCTCATGAATATCAGAACAGGAGTCTGTTGGGAGGGGAACACACAGGGGATGAAGTTAGAGTTAGAAGCAGAGATCCCAAATCTTCCTCTGCTGATCATCATGCTTACAAGATATTTATTTACTGGAGATCCATAACACAAAGAAGTTGCTGACTTTTGTCACCCAATTTGGATAAAATAAACCACTTATTCTTTGGAGAGGAAGCAAGAGGAGTGTCCCAGATAAACCAGCAGCTTATTACAAGATTTTTTTCCCCCTCATTCTCTCCTATTTCCAATATTGCGAAATTTGTTGAAGCCAATACATATGGTTTCAACAAGTGATAAAATGGTCAAAACATCTTTTGTGGTTGATGGCTGTTGATCCTCCCTAGGAGCTCCAGAACGAATCCTGGACCTCAGTAGGAAGGAGCAGGCCCTTCAGATCAGCACAAGTAACAAACATGTTTTGCCTCTGCATCCTAAATCTATTGCCACCACAGTTTGGATCCCAAGAAAACGCAGCTGAATGCTTCTCTGATCACTGGCAAATGCAGCTTTGTACAGACACACCCAGCTCTCTCAATTAATTAGTCAAGATAACCTCAACAAAATTTCCTCCATCTCTTAAAGTCAGCCCACAAACAAGCAATGGGGTGGTTTCCCAGTGGGGCAGAGAGGGCAGATGGCCAGTGTAACACCACTTCCCTTGTGGAAATATCTCTCAGGATTTATATATCTTGGGCACAGTTTTGGTTTCAAGCCCAAACAGCAGGTTCTAGTGGTGGCAAAGTGATTTTTGCTCAATTATATTTTTTACCAAGCTCTAAATACAGAATTTGGATTTTCATTTAAAACAATTTCACACTATTTTATACTAACAAATCATATCTCTCAGATGCAGTCTTCCTACTTAGAAAGCACACATTTATTCTTCTGTCCCACCCAACAGCCGCAATACATTCAGAAGAATATTCTGGACACAGCTGTGGATGTCTGATTTATCAACATACTTTTCCAAAATTAGAAAGAGATGTGGAATTTGCTCACTGTTAGTTCAAATACTCAAACATGAGCAAATTTACCCATTGGTCTCCAAAGGGATGGAATAGTAATGATTTCCTGCTCTTGGAAACAACAGAACCTCTTATTAATCCACTTGGTCCTCTGCTTAGTGCAAAAGGTTCTTACTTGTGTGAGATGCAAGACTACAAATAGCAACAGTTTAGCTGTCTTTAAAAGAGAACAAAAAAAGAGACAAAGAAAGTATGGATTTTGAAAAGTACCTCAAACTTTCCGCTCAAATTCATAGTATCATAGAAATATTAAGGTTGGGAATCCAACCCTTAACTTGGCAACACCATGTTCACCACTAAACCACGTCCCCAAATGCCACATCTGCCTGTTTTTTAAACACTTCCAGGGATGATGACTCCACCACTTCCCTGAGCAGTGTATTCCAATGCCTGACCACCCTTTCAGTGAAGAAATTTTCCCTAATATGCAATCTAAACCTCCCCTGGCACAACTTAAGGCTATTTCCCCTTGTCCTGTCATTTGTTGCCTGGGAGAAGAGACCAACTCCTACCTTGCTACATCCTCCTTTCAAGGTAGTTGTAGAGAGTGATAAGATTGCCCCTGAGTCTCCTCCAGGCTAAACAACGCCAGTGCCCTCAGCCACACCTTATACTTGTTGCCCTTCTCTGGATGCACTCTGGATGTCTTTCTTGTAGTGAGGAGCCCAAAACTGAACACAAGAATCAACATACGGCCTCAACTGTGCTGAGCGCAGGGAGAGGATCACTGCCCTGGTACTGCTGGCCACACTATTGCTGATACAGACCAGGACACCATTGGCCTTCTTGGCCACGTGGGCACACTGCTGGCTCATGTTCAGCTCAGGCCAGCTGTCGACCAGCATCCCTAGGTCCTTTTCTGCTGAGCAGCTTTCCAGTAACTCTTCCTTCAGCCTGTATTGCTGCATGGGGTTGTTGTGACCCAAGTGCAGGACCCAGCACTTGGTCCTATTAAACCTCATCCAATTGACCTCAGCCCTTTGATCCAGCCTGTCCAGATCCCTCAGCATAGCCTTCCTAACCTACAGCAGATCAACACTCCTGCCCAATTTGGTGCTGTCTGCAAACTTACTTCCCACCCCTCATTGCCATCTTCAAGCCACAGTTTTGTTTTCTCTTGAACAGCACAGATATTTTTTTAGAGCTCCATCTGACTTGCACATGCTCTGCAGGTGGGCAGAGCTGTCCATGGACAGCCTGAGCCTGCTCAGCCTGGCTGGGCAGCTCCATCTGCTTGCACTACAGCTTTGCTTGGGATTATTTTTATTATTTTCTTTCCAGAAGCTACAGTACACATTTCTTTCAGAGGCATACAAATATGACTAATCCCTCTGGAATGTCTCAGGGGAGGAACTTCCCACAGAAAAGCACAGTTACTTGCAGTATAAACTCCCACCAGATGCATCTAGCCCTGGGACAAGACTTACACAATGTCAGGGAAAACTTTACTTTCTCCTATTTGCCTCTGCATAGGTGCAGTCACAGGTCTCATCACACTTTCTTTCTGCAGGAAAAAAACCTAAACAAATCCACTCTTATTTATGTCCTTTAAATGTTTTTGAGTTTTTCAGAAATTTACAAAACTTTTATCCCTCTTCAGAGCACTCAGCACCTGTTGCCCTAATTTCCTCTCTTCAGACATCCATCTCTGCCTCCTGTAGCCAGCCTACCACAGGACTCAATTGCAGCCCTCTCTGCTGCAGGCACCAGCAATAGTACCTACAGAGGTGTAATCAATATAAAAAGAAATGTAGCTTCTTCCACTGCTGTCTAAAGTCAAGCAGGTGACTGCTGCTTCTCTGTGAGCACTTTTGAGCTCAAATAACTGCTTTCATATTTCAAAATCCCACACTTCAGATGTCTTTAAAGAAAATTTAAAAAAAAAGTTCAGACTTTAAAAAGTAGCTCAAAGGTCCTGCTTAAATTCCTACCCCTTGCTCCCACTTTTTTGCCACGGCTTTCTTTTCTGTCGAACATAAGAGAAAAGGCACGTCCTTAGCTCACCTTTACTGAAATCTCTGATCCCTGACCAATACTACAATGGGGCCAGAGAAGTCTGGATGGGCTCTAGTACTTAAAACCCCTTTGGATGAACTCGAGTCTATGTGTCTAGAGGCTGCATTTAAGCAGCCACTGCTGGGTGGGCAGCTGCCCAGGTCCAGGCTGTGTCAGCCTGCACACTGGTGGAAGTCACAGGAGAGGACAATCACCACATCATTTGCAGGATCTGCCCTGTGCCTGTGCTCAGAGCACATCCCACCCTCTTCAAATGAGGGATGGAGACAGTGGTGTTGCTAGCCATGTTTTAAGTTGATGTCCAGTCATTACCTACAGTCCCTCCTACAGAAACTGTTCCCATTTCTGTGGGAGCTGCTCAGACGCTTCAGAGGAAGGCTGGATGTCAGGTGATGTCAGGGTGAGGGGCTAAAGCCACCTTGCAGGGACATGAGAGCCCAGTGAGCAGCATGCCAAACCCTTTACCTTACTGGCAGTCTTCTAGGGTTACTCTAGTGGAAACTACTGTGGCAGTATCCAGCACAGCTGCTGAGTGTTATTGCCACTTGAGTCATTTAGCCGAGGGAAAAGCCACCGTGGGCTAGGGACCCACACAGTGTGATGGGAGTGGGAGCAGGAGAGGGAGCAGCATAAATAGGAAAGTCATGTTCCTGGGGGCAGCTGCTGAAAAGATGACTGGGATGTGCAGCTACATACAGTGTAGACAGTGGGGTGTTAAACATGCACAGCCCACATCTCCCACGCTCCCAAGGAAGGGAGGGAAGGAGAGAGAGAGAAACCGCTGGCCAAGCTGTGCATGCCCCAGAGAAGACAGGAACATGTGTAGCTGCTCTACATCGGTTTCTAAATACATTAGTCAAACAGGAGAAAGACATAGAGCTTCAGTGGCTCTGAAAATTGAGATAAGGGGAATAAGGCTTTTAGTCCTTGCAAGAAATGTGCTCCTTGTCTGCCCCTCATGTGGCACTCCTGTTGTCCATACTGAACTGTGCTCTTATAGGCTTCACACCTGCCCCACTACAGGCTCTAGGGAAAAACCACAGTGCAAAACACCCTCTCTCACCCCTTCTCCCCAGCTGCCTCTTTCCTGAATTTTAGGTAAGAGCAAATGTATCCACAGTAACATAAATGGCTTCTGTTCCTGCCACATAGAAGAAGCACAGAGTCCATCCCTGCTACTCTTTGTGCAAACCAAAAACCAGCAGGTCTGGTCCTCAGCAACCTAAGTCCACAGGGGAAAGAGAAGGAAGAGGAGTTCAGCCTGCCTGGGGAGCAAGGTGGGAAGTGGAGCAAGAAATGCTCTGTTCTTTGCAGCATTTTCAAGATACTACTGCAGAGACAGCTTCAACTCTGGCATTTCCCAGTTCCTGAGTATTTGACTTCAGATTCATAAATGTTCTTCTACTGCTGGCAATGGGCATGTGTTTATTTTTAACAGGTTGCATATGAGTTACACATTCAGATATTGGACTACTTCAGGACATCTGCATAGAAAGAGTATATATCAGTAGCTTCTACAGACCTCAACAGTGGACATATAAAATACTTTATAAAATCATTCTATGATTATATGATTTTAGCAACTTCAGATGTGTGAAGGTAAAAGATCAGTGCTGTATTGCTTCTGAGCTTGCCTGCACATAGGCTGAAATTTAGATAAGAACAGCTTCATGTTAAGCAGTTTTTATATAAACCTGTGAGTTTCTTATTCTGCCAAGTCAAATACAGTGGGCCCAAATTTATTAACACTAGTGTTTTGAAGAATGAAGTTGTCAGAGTTTTCTCAGGAAGGTTTAACCAGCAGTAGAATCCCTTCATTGAAGGAAGGCAGAGGTCCTGCAAGTGTTTGCCTGAAGAAAGCTGCTCTTCCTGCTAGTTAGTATTGCTCCACGGCTTCCTTGTGCCCTTTCTCTGCTTGCTGCCATCTCCCCTGCAGACCCTAATTCACTTGGATTCCTGGCATCCCCTCTCTGATTGGTACCTGGCAGATTTGTAACCATGTTTGCAAGAGCCTTGGTAGCATACAGTGATGCTGCAGGACCCTGCACAGAGAGCTGAAAGCCCTGTGTATCTGAGGGGCATCTGTGTGGGAAAAAACACTGTGTATTAAAAGATTAGGGATGAAGAACAGCTCCAGCCAAGCCCCTATTGAAAAGGCTTTGAGTTTCTGCAAAGCATTTCTTTATAGAAGTGAGTTTACTCTGAGGTTTGTATGAGCAAAGGGGTTGCAGTATTCAGAGGAATGAGCTGCAGTGCTGTGCTCTGGAGTGTCTGGCCATATCTGAAGCAATGCAACAAAGCCATGGTCCTGAGCTCATAGTCAGCAAAGACACCAGTGACTCTGTCCCCGCACTGACAGCTGGGACACCATTAGCTCTGCACCCAGCCCTGTGCTGGCACACCACAGCCCCAATCGGTCAAGTCAGGGACTGCCTGGTCCCCTCCTCCTGTCACAAGCAGGTCATGCTTCTTTTTGAACATAAATGGTTTTACTTCATTGAGGGTTCTGAATACAGTTTGGTCACATCCACCTCTCCTTGGAGGAGCTCTCATAGTCAGCCTCAAGCCTTCCTGCTGCCCATTCCTCTCCTTCATCTACACCTCAATCTGAGGACCATCAGTGGTGCATCCTGGAAAAACAGGGAAACCTTCCTAAGCATAGCCAGGCAGTTGGGGGGTCCAAACCCCTGCAGTACCGACTGCCTTTTGTGAACTCAGCATTGTGATCCTGAGTCACTGCATATTCCTTTTTTTAATTTTAGAAGTAGATAATTCCTCTCCTTTTTATCATCTCGATGTATTCCTCCTCTATACCCATAAGATTTCAGTTACTGAATTTCCCACCGACACAAAACTCTCTTACACTTTTTTACTGTGTGACCACAATCCCAGCCTCCTGGCTCTTTTTTCACTTTTCCTTAAGTGTATTGAAGTTTGTTGGTAATCCTTTTCCTAAGGAGCAAGGTGGACTGACTGTAGTTTTGCCAGTGTTTCTGCACATGCTGTTCATCCCGTTGCACAGGCATAAACTTGCCTCGTGCCAGCACTTTGGCAGCTCTGGGTGAGGGGGAGCAGATGGAGACAGTGTAGGGACCAAACGTTTCTAGGAAAAGTTAGAAATTTAGAGAAAAGCAAACAAGTCTCTCATCTTGCTCCAAAACCAAAATTGTTTTCCTACTACAGTGAAAGAGGAATAAGAAAAATTCAGGACAGCTTGAAAACAGCACTTCAGATGAAGCTGAGGACTTCTCTTCCCATTCTACCTTTCCGTGTAACTTGGAAGTTGCAGAGAGGTAGATCTGGTATGTCTGCAACTTGCTGTTACCAAGAGGATCCCAGAAAACGCTGCCACAGAGTTTCAGAGTAGAACAGTTGTCTATTATTAACTTTATAACCTTGAATCGGGCACATTCTTATGAGTGGTGAGCAACTGTATTGTGCACTCCTTGACTTCTATATTATTATTATTATTATTATTGTTATTGTTGTTATTATTATTATTATTATCATCCCTTCCTTTTCTGTTGTCTTAGACTGTCTTTATCTCAACCTGTGAACTGTACTTTTTTTACCCTCCCAATTCTCGTCCCCATCGGGGGCTGGGGAGGGGAGTGAGAAAGTGACTGTATGGCATTGATCTGCCTGCCAAGTTAAACGATGTGTGTCCATAGTCAGATCATGAAGTAAAGGTGTAGTTGTGACTGTGCCAGCTCTATAGACAACTTTACGTCTACCTGCTGTCTGGTAAAAGGAAACCATAGACAATGTGGTATCAGCCTTGTCTACAGTTACTGCATTTATGTTGAAAAAACCGCACAACCTTCTTGACATTTATTGGGTTTACAGTGTAAATGGGCCATTAACCTTGTGCATATTGTTTATACTACACCAATAATAATATTTGAGTAACTCACGGTGTTCTTTTAAGTAACAACTGTACTTTACTTTGAGGTCACTGGAGGGAAAGTGTTATTCCTGCATATTACTACAAAAAGTGATTTGGGGTATCAAAACAGTACCATTTTTTCTGCTAAGTGCCTGGGGATGGAAGGACATAGGGATTTGAATGGGAAGGGAAATACTGAACTGCAGAGGTTTTGGGTTTTCAATCTTCTCATGAAAACAATGATCTTTAAGAGGCATTGCACATGTGGTTAGGCAGCAAAGAGGGTCTCTAAGTAACTGAAACAAAAGGACAGCAGCTTCATCATAACTGTTTTTCTGATGTTGATGATGGTAAAGGATAGTTTAAGGGGGAAAAAATATAAGAAATATTGCACCCACAGTTAATTTGCACTATTTTCAACAAATCAGTTAAGCCTAGAGAAAATAAATATATGGGTTTAACCATGGTTGCTATAGAAACCAGAGGAGATTCTATAGTTGCTTGTGAGAGTGAAGGAGGTTCTGATTGATAAGACAATCACATTCAAATAGTCACTATGGAAACCCAAGGTGACCTGGAGGAGACGTGACTCCTCTAACTCTATTCCTGTGGGCAGATGAAGAGAGACTAAGTGAAGGAAGGTCTGGGCTAGGTGAAAAAGCACACTGTAGCGAGGCAGCACAGCACTCACCGTGATGCTAGAGGTGCTCAGTGCTTCACATTGCAAAGCTGTGTGAGCTCTGACCTCTATATCTGTGACATAAATTTATTTACTTACCCTTGATATAGGAGGCTTTTTTTTTCTCGTTGAAATCAATGGGAGCTTTACAACTGACTTCTTTGGGAGCAAAGCAGATTTTAGAGACCTTCCTATGTCTTCAGTGCATCAAAGTAAGGAAGCATATTTGCACATCTCCCATTGAGCTCAGTGTTTGGCAGCTGCCTGTTCTTCGCTGAAATGAGGTCATGGAGTTGCTGAGTACTTTTTGCCTTCACTAACAAGACCTTGTTACAGAAATAGGGCAGAAAGAAAACTGAATATGCAGGTCTTTTTCTTGTAGATTGGTTATTTAAGGACCAAAGTTGGTCAGCCTGCCCATGATATAAACCAAAAGTGAGTAGCTCAGTGATACCTCAGTAACTGCTTATTGTTTATTTCCATTTTTAAGACATTGATAGAATGCTAGATTAAAGGGCAAGTGCTCAGCAGTCCTGGACACAGCTGAAAACTAGAAAGTCATTCCATATGTTTACTTTTATCTTACTATCTTGTTTAATGCAAAGTGTTGATGCCATTGATATCAGCTCCAGGTATTTGAAATACCTGAAATACCTGAAATACTCACTAAGGAGTAACAGTGGGCCAGATCCTGCCTGGTTCCTCTGCCCAAGCCTAGACACACTCTTCTCCCATATTATTTAGAAAATTCTTGACTCACACTACCCACATAAGATCAAGCCATAAAGATATTAATCATCAGGGATTTTTATCTTACATTATTTCCAGTGAGGTGAAGAGAACTAGCTGATGGTTTCAGGCAAACACCAATATTTCCATAATTTCACCAAGTTTCTGTTGTAAACATGCAGATAGGAGGAAATGATGTCATTTGGAGAAAACCTGAGGATGTAGGCCCAGAGCATGGAGCAGCACAGCTTCCCTGAAGCTCTTGCTCCCCTGGGTTAGCTGCCAAAGCTGATAAGAGCAGCCAGGAAATTAGTCCAGCCCAGACGCCAGGTTGCTGCCTTTTCTAACCAACCTTACGGGTTTAGAAATTACTCTCCCATTAGAAAACCTAGCTATGCTTGTACAACAGGAAATCCATAAAGAAAAAAAAATTCAAAAAGAGAATACTGCTTCTGCTTTCACCATCAAAGGAAAAGTTTAAACCTGAGGCTGCTCCTAAGAATGTAGGTAGTACTGACAGCACCGACTGTGCAAGGGCTGGAAGCAGAGAGAACTTGTTGGACACACATTTTCTTGAAAGGAATTCCTACTGGTTTTAAAGATAAGCAAAATTGTTACCTATTATTAAAGCCCTTGACCTGTGGCTGGAGGTAGAAATTGTTGCTCTAATGGAGATGAAATGATTCAGCTGCAAAGAAGAGAGAATGAGATTAATATTGAATAAAAGATGTTCATGGGAAGGTGCAATCTGCTGGGCAAGTTTCTGTTCTGGTTTTGTGTCTGTAGAAAGGAAAAACCTAGGTAAATAGAAAAGAACAAGTTAAGCTCTTTGCACAGGAGCTCAATGTAAATGTATAGCTGAGCCTTTTATTCTCAGCACTCTGCTGCTCACACTCTCCATCACCAAATGACAGAGCAGCTCTGATTTAATTATTAGTTTTATTTCTTTTTAATCGGTGTAACTCAATCTTTGTGCACGTTTCATCAGATGTAAGTCACACTGGAAGAAAGAACAGCTGTAGTTGTTCTAGGAAAATATTTGAGGTGTAAAGATCTCCCAAGGCAAACATGGGAACCCAATAGCTTTCTCCACTCATCAGTGAGGATGGATAGTTCTTCTTTAACAGTGCTAGGAATGGATTGGGAAGATGCTTTTCTGAGAGCTTATCACCCTTTTTATTCAGGCTGAAGAGGTCTCAGAGCATCCCTTCTGGAAGCACACGCTGCTCAGTATTCCCTGTAAATCATCCCAACTTGAACTGGCTTCCCTGGGCCTCAGCAACCCTTTGTCAGAGGCATAACCTGCATCTTACAGCCTATTTCTGTAGGTTTCACTTTGAAACCTACCCAAGGAGATGGTACAACTTGCTCTCTTCCTCCTACCTTCCAGTTTTAAACAAAGACAAAACCTCCAAACAAACAAAAAACAACAACCCCCCCACCAATTATTGTGATAGTAGTAAAGCATTTTCAGAAAACAGTTCATGAAAACATCCAAACTCATAGGGGTTTGAAATCCTAAAGCTCTCAGTATTGTGGAATGTGTTTTGCTTTCAGAGCCCAATCCTTCAGCTCTCTGAAAAGTGACAAGTAGCTGTGACCCCTATAGCTTCTCCCTGGTAAATACCATAAACTAACTGCCAGATAAGGTAAGCTTTCTCCAAGGAGTGTACAAAGGCAGTAAGCACCATCTGCTGGCTTCAGCATGAAAGATGAAGACAGGAATTTTTCATTAGGTTGAGTGTCTCTTCAGATCTTCTGCCTCCAGTTTTAGGGCAAACTCAAAGTCTGGTCCAACAACGCCAAAGCAAAGCAACCAGGATGGACATGCCTAACCAGAGCAAGACTGCCTAGGGAACATTAGTTATTCTGCTGACAGATCAAGGGAAGATAGGACAAAGAGAAGAAAGTTAAATGCAGTGAAAATTCACAATAATTTTGTCATCATTCAAACTGAGCATCATTAAACACCCTGATTTTTCACCTAGCTTTGCCTTATATTTGAAACACAGATGCTTACCTCTGCAGAGATCATGAGCCAAATATTGACACAGCCCTTAAAAAAAGAAACAGCCAGGAAATGTTTTGCAAGAAAATTGTGTATGTAGACTTGTTGTGCCCCCTTAGTCCCTAATCTCAAATAAGGATGTGGGGAATTGGCATAAATAGAGTGGGGCAGTGTTTCTCAGATGGCTAATTCATGTGGTAGATGTTGGTTACCAAAGGACTGATGATTAAGCCAGTGAGAGCTGATGGCACACATCAGCTTGGCACAGCTGTTCAGCAGTTTGCAAAAACTTATCCCAGAGCACCAGTAAAAGTAACAAATATGTGAGAATTGCCAGATTCCAAATAACCAGCAGAACCAGCCCCAGCCTTTTGCATTCAGAGTAAGACAGAAAATGCCACATTTCTGGTTGATTCAAGGAAGGCCTAATCCTGCAGTACTGGGGCCCAAGACTATCGTACATCCCTAGTGGTGAGCATGCGGAGCCCCCAGTGCTTCCCTGGCTTGACCCATGTGGCAATGGTGCCTCCTTGGTGTGAAATGCCTTGTCCCCCTGCCATGGGGACAGCACAGACTGGCCAAGCCAGCACACAGCTGCTCAGGGAGAGATGAAGGGCATCCGTGTGCATCAGAGGAGATTTTCCCACCCCGTGATTCTCCAGGGTGCGCTGGAGTTTGTGCTAGGAAGCACTGATGGAGGAAGGCTTGCTCAGGTGCACCAGACCAGGCTTCCTTGTTGTACACCCTGGCTTGTTGGCTCTAACCAAGGGATGATTCTTCCTCAGAATATGTTCCAATAAACATTTGGAACTGTCTCCCCAGACCACATCTGCAATATGGAAATGTTGAGGTTTAGTTGCTTTAAGCCTACTCCAGCTTTTGACAATAAGATGAAGAATGGTGAGCAATCACGTCCTGACTAGGTTTCTCCTGCCAGACAGCCACGGGAAATGGTGGCAGTGGTTGTCCTGTGCTTGCATAGCAGGAAAAAATAGGAGATAACTTAGCACACTGCATTGCTGTGATCAAGTCAGCAAACTAAGAATGCAACATCTCTGCTCTCTGGTTGGATTAGAATGAATCTTTCAGAGTTTTGTATATTCACAACCTCTAACTTATTGAGGACAAGATGAATGGCAGTTGTTCAAGGTTTCACTTCGGCACAAACCCCTCAAATGTCTTATTTTAGTCTATAATTTGCAAATTAGAAAATGGTAAATGTTGAGTATGTTCATGTGACTATAGTCCACTGAGAATGCCTTACTCAAATGAGCTATTATTTCAATGTTAATGCCAGCATTCAGGTCATCTAATGCATCATTAAGTACACCTTAACCATACCAGTATCTTTTAACATTATTTGTCAGCAAAATTAAAGTAACTGCTAAAACATCCTCATTGCTCCATGCATGTATGTCCACAATAATGTGTTCATGCATCGAAAGGTTTACTGCTTTATCATCCCACTAACACAATCTTTTGTTTTACAAAGATCCTCCCTTTATACTTGTTTACAAACAAATAATACTAAGCTTAATTGCTTTTGTTTGCAATACTACATCTTAATATGGGCAGTTATTTGTAAGTACTTACTGTGTATCCTTGTAGTACCTGGTAATAAGCTGTGAAACATCATGTGCAAAATTAACTGGAACACGGCCTGTTAATTATAGAAGGTGCCATAAAGTACATGTCTCATTTAACAAAATGATTAGTTATAAATATTTTATTGCAACAGCAGGCTGTTTGGTACACCACACAGTAGTTAATGGAGACATTTTCTTGCATTGGGTCCAACCCTGCTTTTTTGTCAGTTGAAAGGCAGTAGGATTAAACCCACTTATCCAGTGCTCTCCTCAGGCAAATGGCCCCAGGCTCCTTCAGCAGAAGGCCAGATGGCTTTCTCTGGGAAAACAGAGAATAGCTGGACATGAGGAAATACTGGGGTCACTGCCTAAGCTGCTGACTGCATGGCATTGTCTATCACTGTCACTCCCCATTTGTACTGAAAATTTCTTGGTGCCAAATATTTTGGAGGCAGGTCCTCAAAAGCCATTACCTACATTTCATGTTCACTCACCATCAAGGGCAGGGCCCACCCGTATGTTACCATTTATATCTGACTTCAAGGCCAATAAACACCCCATCACATAATGTGGGTAGAGTGATAAAATTAAGATTATAATGAAGAGAGACAAAGTGACCTATTTAATGATATGGCTTCATATATCCAGCAGCATATTGTGGAGAAACATCACATGAGACTTTAATTGATGTCAAGGCCAGAGGGATCCAATAGTGCAAGCAGGAACTATTCACGCTCTTCCCAGAAGGAATTTGTTGTACTGTGAAGCAGTGAAATTCAGTACCCACTTAGGCTTCTCCTTGAAGGACTTCTAAAAAGCACGTTCCATGAGAAGACAGGGTGCTGCTGTCAGGTCTGGTTTCTGCACGAGGCTGCTCTCTCACGCCTCTGAGGGCTCACCTCAGACACCTGGCAGAGATTGAAGGCAAATAACATCTGACCCCCACCAGACTGAGTGCAGTGTAGATAGCATGCTATTAAATATAATGGAGAATGAAGAGCCAACAAATCCCACCCGGGATATGCACCTTGCTTGTCACTTACGGCACTGACAAATCTATTATTCCACTGATTAATCTATTATTCCACAACGCCCTTTTCTGATGGTGGGGTTGACCCTTGCCTCGTGTCTTCACAGTGCATTGGCAGCATTTTGGAGTGCCATGGTGAGGCTCATGTGGTTTTTGAAAAAGTGTCCAGCATGTGCTTATTGCTGCACAGGGAAAGAAGCAGGGGCAGCGTTGTGGATCCTGACTTTGGGTCCATTTGAGCAGGATTAGGATATTAAGACAATTTTCCTAATATCTTGCTCAATTTGTGCAAAACCCAAGAAGGAAGCTCAGATCTCATTCCAAGCAAACTCTCATCTAAAATAGAATGAAAAATTGCATTTTACAGAAGAATTTTAATGTGAAAATTTGAATCTCATTTAATACTTCCTCTCTAATATACTGTAAACCTTGACTAAAATCCTATTTATGAGCTTCTGAGGCTGCAGTTCTTATTCCTGTTTTTGTCGGAAAAAACAAATTAAAAGACCTTAAGGCTGTCCTCTATGCACACCCATCCACTAAATTCTTCCTGTTGCAATGCAGACTTTTTCATGAAAAGTTTTTCAACTTACTTATGGCTCTGAAAAGTGTGTATGACACAGCTTTGAGACAAACATGTTATGTGAAGAGTAATTGAATTAGAATGCTTTATTTTCATAGTAGATTTTTACTCAACTGGAAATAATAGGGGTTTGGAGTCTTTGTTTCCATGTTGGTTTCTGGACAAGTATCAGGAATAACTTTTTTTTTCCAAGTATGGATCAGATTAATACAATTATGGTTTATTTTACATAAAAATATCATATCTGCCATGACTGAGCAAATATGATTGTGGTCCAAATATTGTTTAGTTCTGTTTGTAGAGCTATCCTACATTCCTACAGTTTTTATTTAAGTCTAACAGCTCACCCTTGTGCCTTTCAAAACCATAAACAAGTAACCATTCTGGACATGGGGAGAAATTCCATGCTTAAAATATAGCTTTTCCATATTACATATTTTTAAATTTCTAATATTCAGTGTTTAAGAATATTCCGGGAAATTCAGTCTACAATATCTTAATGCTGTTGTAGGATCTCCTATCTTGAGGATTAGGTCCACAGAAAGAGCTATGCTTTAGAAAAAAAGGGTCTTGCTCTTTAGGCCTTCAAAAATTGTAGGTCACGGACTGTGCTATGTGGACTCATGCACCTCTTTATTATCCACTTGAACTTGCATAGATTTATAGCCCTTTTTTTTCCAGCTCCTGGCAATGGAAGAAACATTTCTGAGAAAGATTATTTTGGTTTTGCTTAAGAATCATTCATTACTGAGTGTGTTAATGTGAGCCTACACTTCTGGAAAATTCTCTTTAGAAATACATTAATTTTCTTAGATCCACCATGAGTTAATTACTCCAGTAGCTGAGAAAATCTAGCTTTGCATTAGCTTAGGACCTTGGGAAGGATTCTGTCACCTGTCTCCAGCAGATCATGGCAACTGTGCTTAAATCCTTTCTGCTTTTTGCAGCCTGTCTATACTATTCAATAAAATGAAAACCTGTTTGGCTACTTTTTAGTTATCTGGATACAGTGGCATAATTATTGTTGAATAATGAATGAAAACAAAAGCCAGGAAATAAGCCAAGGGCTTTCTCTGCATTACAAAGCAAATTCTGGTAATTTCAATCTTCTTAGAAGTGCATTGTTGAGAAAAGCATAGTCTGCAGCTTGTGAAAATTCTATGTAAGTATGAAAAAGTGCTTTACAAATGTTATGGATTAGGTTAAATTATGGATCTCATGTGTACAACTGTGGGACAATTTTTTCTGGATACCCAAAAGTGGTCTTCTTGCCACCTGCAGAGTGGAAACCTCCATCACTCCTCTCTGATGGGCCAGAGTGGATCTACCTGAATGGTGCTCAGGCCTGGAGTATCAAGACTTTTGTAATAGAATTGGATGGAGACATCCTGGTCATCCATTCCCTGATCCTCAGAAAGGCATAACGTGTTTGGGTGGCCGATCTGAACAGCAGAAGATGGCAAAGGGGCCCAGGACACAGGTAGCTGGTGGTGTTTGCCACCTACCTGGGCAGTGGATGGGGTGCCAAGACAGAAATTCCCCTGAAGCCTCTGCAGAGTGATACTGTCTTTGCCCTCCCGGGGCTTGCAAAACGAAGGAGGAAAGCAGCTTTCAAGCAGTGGTTGGCAGGTAAGTCAAGTCCCCAAGCACCTGGAAGTGCAGACAAGTGCCCCCCCTGCAGTCCCCCTCTGCTCCTCTCAAAATGTGCTTGCTAGGATACTCTAACCTGAAAGTGGCCAATTTGTTTACACTTTTCCACTCTCCTGCTATCTCTGAAGCTCACTGTCTGATTTGGGCTGATTTTCTTCCTTCTTGAATTTCTTACCTGGCCTCTGACCCTTCCTCCTCCTTGGCTCCTTGGGCTCATCTCCTTTGCCTGATCTCCCTTTTCCACTTTTTCCCCATTCAGGTCTTCATTTCTTCTCTCTTCTCCTTCCTGAGGCTCACCCTGTTGCAGAGTCCAGGACACAGAGCAATTTTCATGGAAAAATTGGAGAAACTGGGTGAATGCTGCATCCCCTTCCCACAGTCTCTGCCCAACCCATGTCACCTCCTCAGACAGCCTTTGTGTCCTCCTGTCTTTGCTGTCCCACTTGGCCACCAGGCCAGTCTGAGCTGTGACTGTAAACCAGTTTTGAGAAGTGTGATCATGTCAGGTCGTCTAGAAACCAGAGCTGTCTATTAATTCTTTAAATGGTGGCAGCACTATCTCTAGTACTTGAATCCAGACAGTTGGGAAGCTTTGAACTGCTGGCAGGGTGCTTCATCTGCAGATCTTCCCCACTCCTGCAGCTGGACCCTTGACTCCACAGCAAGCAATTTGCCAAACTAAAAACCCACTCTTTCCATTACTGCCAAAATTCCCGTGCTGGACCAACATCCCAAGCTGGGGTATAGCTGGGAGCACAGGCAGAGATCTCTATTAACCTTGCTCCCCACTACCCGTGGCCATTTGGAGAACCTCCCAGCACAATTCCAGCCCCTCAACTTGTGAACAGCAGAAGGAGAAAGGGTGTATTTAGCTGCCTGAGCACAAACAATCTGGAGGGTGAGCAAAGGAACAACACTGTCTCTTACACAGTGCCACGGTCCTCTTTTTGTAGGCTGCCCAACCTACAGCTGCCTTTCTAGGTGGGTGCCAGGTTTCCTCCTCCAGAAGAAAAGAACTTTCCCTTCTGACAGCTCTTGTCTCCTTCCCTGTCAAAGGCTCCCCAAAGCAGATGGAGTCCAATCCCAGAATACAGCTCCCTTTTCTCTTCCTCTTCCTATGCTGCTTCCTCCCCCAGGGCCAAACAGCAAGAAATTGAGCTGAAGGAGAGTAAATGTATCTCCAGAAAAGCACACATGCTGTCAGCAACCGCAGGCTGGGCAACTGCTCTGCACGGGGGAGCCTTTCCTCCCTCCACCTAAACCTTGTGCTGGGTAAGGAGATCCCTCTGACTGATGGGTCGCTCCTCTTGCTGCCTCTTGACTCTGTCCCGATGGCCTCAGAGGATCCAGTCACCAGGAACATGGCTCTTGGTCTGCTCTGAGCATTTGTTCCCATGATCTTATAGAGATAACAATTACGCTGGCAAAGCCATACCTGAAATACAGAATTCAACTGCTGAAATTCTTCAAGAGTCATTTGTTGTTCAAAGTTGCAAAGTAACAGAAGAAAGCAAGTGTTAAAGACAAAAGTCACCCATGGTGCTGTTAGTCACACTCACAGTAATGCTGTACAGTGCATTGTCCAGATGCCTGGAGTGCATATTTCCAGAAGGGGCAGGTCTGAATTAATTAGCAGACACTTTTTTTCCTCTCAGATTATTTCCTTAAATCAATTTACTGTATTTATGCAAACAAGACCCCATTTATGTATATTCCCTAAATAAAACAATGAGGATTCAATGCTTTGAGGGGACCATCCTATATTTAATCCACTGCTGTTTCCTCACTGCAAGCTAAGTGTCTTCTGATGTCTGCTGGGAGCTCACTATCACTCAAAGAATCTCAGAATGGGTCAGACTGGAAGGGACCACAGTGGATCATCTAGTCCAACCTCCCTGCTCAAGCAGGGCCATCCTAGAGCACATGGCACAGGATTGCATCCAGATGATTCTTGAATAACTCTAGTGAGGGAGACTCCACGACCTCTCTGGGTAATCTATTCCAGTGTGCAGTCACTCCTTAATGTGTATATAGTTCCTAATAAAATCAAATATGATTATAGAGAAGCAAAATATTTTCTGGGCTTTTGCAGTCATCCAAGGAAAGTGCTTTTGTCTATTTTCCCCTCCCTTTCTTCAGAGCAGGGAGACATGGTGTTTGCTGCAAGTGCTCCATGTACCGTTAGTCATTCAGCAGAATGAGACATAATAGCTTCAAATTTTCACAGAGCTGCTGTCATCAATAATTTATTGTGTAAACAAGCTCCTTGAGCAGTAGTAATTAACAAGATCCTGAGATGGTAAGTGACGGTGCTTCATTACCAGTACCCATACTGCTGATGGCATCAACCAGGGATCAATCCAGAACCATGCTGTTGTACTATTAACACTGTACAAACAGCCTAAAGCCAGGGTCTAAATGCTGAGCCAGACATTGGGTAGATCCTACAGGAGAGGCAGCTGGATGAGAGCAGCAAATGGATTGGTCACAGCAGATACTTTTGTATTAAGCACAGGAAACCTTTGGGAAGAGAGCTGAGGAAAGCAGGAGATAAGAGGAGCAATACTGGAAGAGATGCAAGTCTGCTCAGCTCTTCACCTTCCAGAGGCAGAATTTGTCCCAGCAGAATTGTACAGGCACCTCCAAGTGACTGCAAAACCCAGCCCTGTTAGCTCCAGCTAGTGCTCCTATTAGGGGGATCTCTATCTGACTTCCCCAGAAGCTTGTCCTTTTTGTCCCTACCACTGCATGGGAGGGGAGAGGAAATGGGTGAACCCCAAGTTCGTGTTTCCCAGAGCACGAAGAGGGAGAGAAATCTACCCTGCAGTGGGAGATCTCAGGCAGACTTGACTTTAACTATATTTTAACCTCATGCTACAGCCATCCCAGTCTTGGCTCCTTCTCTTGCTGATGTCCTCAGGTAGAGTTGCTGACTGCCTTCCTTAACTCTCTTTCTGGCACACCCTGACTGTGTCAAAACCAAATGTTGACAAGGCAGGGTCTCTACACCAGCAGCAGAAATGCATATTTATGCAACCATCATAATAAGACCATGCAATATTTAGCATTTTTATAAAGAATTTTGCCTCCTGAGCAGCAGACATAAATTAAAATTCTAATTCTGCCCTTGAATACCAATATCTGCTACTAGTCTTTCACTCTCTCGCCCCATCCTGCTTTCTTGAAAGTGAATAAATAATTGACTGATGAAAGAGATGGCTTATTTTTATTCAGAGTGATCGGGCTTGTGGAAATCTGTTATTCACACCATGCGCACTCAGGTCCTGCACACCACTTCAGCATTGTTATCTCCCAAGAAGCAGTTCATGTCACTGTTTCCTCTCAGAAACCCAGCCTGACTCAGAAGATGCAGCACACAACATTCATGGATAGGAATTTCTTCCAGTTAATAGTTTATCCTATGCCTGTCTAGCTGTATCTGCTGCCAGAGGTTTCACATCCCATTAGCTTTTCTTCAGACAAGAAGAATGCTCCAGCATCCCAGCTTCTCTTTCTTAGTGTTACCTCCTACCCATCCACACATTCTTGTATTTTCTCCTCCATCATTTGGAGGCTGAGCTCAGTTAGGAAAAACAGAGTTCTACCTCAGCTCTACACTTGGTGGGTTCATCCTTGGCTTGTGGCCTGGCTGACACATGTCAGTGTTTGGGAATGGCTTGCCTGAGCAACAAACATCAGCCTGGAAAGCTCATGCTATGAAAATGAGAGATTTAATTTCTCTGCCAGATCAGAAATGCTCATTGCAGAGCCAATAGCTAGGACTATTTGAAGTTTGAATTGCATAGCCACTTGGATATGTTTTTGGTTTATACTCTACCTTCCACAGACAGCCATGTAATTCAGCATGCCAAACCCATGTTTTTTTTCCCACATTACTAAGTGATTAGCTCTCCCAAACTGCCAGTGACAGTTCTGTGTCTGGCTGTCTGGCTCCTCTTTGCCAAATTCTATTCACAGAAGAGACATTTAGAGGTTGAGGGATGCACACTTCAGCACTCATCACTCTTTTGCTTTCCAGAAGCTCTTTGCAGGCTTGAAGTGATGTTGAGCCCTTGTACTCTCTGATGCACTTACAATGAGAGACTATTTACAAGAGCATGTAGTGACAGGACAAGGGGTAGGGGTTTCAAAGTGAAAGGGCAGGTTTGGATTAGATATTAGAAAGGAATTTTTTACTGTGAGAGTAGTGAAGCACAGAAACAGGTTTCCCAGAGAAGCTGTGGATTCCCCATCCCTGGAAGTGTTCCTGGCCATGTTGGATGGAGCTCTGAGTACTTGATATATACCTATTACATACACCTCAGCTGTAAACTCCCATGGTGTAGCTCATCACTTCCTGCGTTTGTGGAGTCACTTGTTCAGTGGGAAGCTGCTTCAGAATCAGGACTCCCACCTGTCACAGCAGCTACTATCAACAGGAACATATTAGTACTGAAAGCAACAGAATGATGCCCTGGTTTGTGCTTTCCAATATGTACTCTAGCTGCACCTATGAAAAACATAGGTGAAAACTAAATTAAGGGAAGAAGAGAACTGTGGTATAAAAGACAATCCTGAAAAACTCATTTTCAGTGACAACAATGCTCATGCTGTGAGATTGCAGAAAAGAATCAGTTTTACCAGAAGAAGAGTTGATGATTTCCAAAACGTTAGTAATCAAACACACAGTGTAACTGAGAACAATATGCATGTAGCTCAGATCCCTATAATCAGAAAACAGCTTGTTTCTTCGAGGCTCCAGCATGCAGAAAAAAAAATCTGAATATTACTGATACACACTTGAGCACAGATTACAACTGGCAGAACACTAACAATCCCTGCCTCCCGTAAATCATGCCTGTGAGCATCCTTACAAAATTGTTCAATGGAGCTGTGGTCCATATGGTAGGTGGTGTTCCAGGTCATATGTGAGGCCATTTTGTAGCACGGCTCATCAGCACAGCTGAGCTTGAATCGGTGAGGGAGTGCCTGGTTTATGCATTACAGGGATTTTTTCATTATCTTTTGCAGCCACAGAGTGAGAATTATTTCTCCTAACACACCAGCAGTGGGGGAGGAGGCGGAGGGAGGCTCTACGTGACTGCCACATTGAGTTGTTAGCATGAAATGCATGCATAAAGCTACAAGCAGGACAGAAATTCTTCAGTCCTAAGCTCTTTTCACATAGGCTGGAATTTGTGTCATGTCCATGCAGAAACCAGTTAGCAGAGACAGCTGTAACCACAACTGGGTGGTATCAGATGTTTTATTTTGTCTTCAGCAGTCTTTATTGCTCCACTGCCTTAGGTCCTACAAGGAGTTAACAAAATAAAAACAAGGCCAGACAGTAGGAGCTATGTAGGAAAGAATAAAGCTGGTCCAATATTAAACTTCTTAGTGTTATGAAGCACAAATAGCTAAAAAGCACAAAACCCCAGAAGCATCTGCTATGAACTGTATTTGTGTGTTGCTGCAATGCTTCAGCAGAAGCAATGGCATGGCAGGGTGAGGAGAGTGCTCCCCATCAAGACCAATTTTGTATCCTCACAGATCTGGGATTTTGAGGAACAGAACAGGCTACTTTCAAAGTCTCTTCTACACACTTCCCTTCAGTCCCTGTGCATCACTCTTCATTTCACAGCTATTTGGTGTGATGTGATCGTATGTAGTGTAATGTTTCCATCTGAATAATTTACAACCTAAAAGCACTTAAGAAGGGTATGACAACATTTACAGAGATACAGATGCAAAGATGGTTTTCACTTGGACATTGTAAAGTATTTTTTGTTGAAGCTTATTGCCACAGGAAGGTATATCTTCCAATGTAAATCAATTTAATGAAATATGAAGTGTATTTTTATATGTTATTTGGATCTCCAAATTTGAGTTGCTATTTGCTTAAATCTTAAGAACACGGGAAAAATAAGTGGCAAAACATGTGTAAATAACTTCAGGTCAAGCAGTCAGCATTCACAACAGCTACCGGAAAATGGTGGTAGCATTAGAGGGAGATACATTACTGCAGCCAAAATGATCAACAACACAGTTTTACTGGGACAGGTAGCACCAGGTGAACTCTTTATTTTTGATTGAAACAGTTTTAAATGAAAGGAGAAAAAAGGTAGAGTAGAAAGTACATACTGTTTTAGGATACTTTTTTTTTTTATTTAGACATTTGTAAAGAGTACTAATGGTTTATTTAAGATGATTTTGTCTGTAGACTTCATACTCACCATGGATGGTGAGCATTAGAGCTCAGTAAAGCAAAACATCATTAGTACTGCTATCAGCTATCACTTTGGAATATAATAATTTTTTTCTTTCTTGACTACTTCGCTTTGAGACTGGGGCTTTCAGGAATTAAAGTATCAATTTAAGCTGTTGGTCTTGTATGTGTAGATAATGGGTTGCATGTTTAGGTTTGTTCAAGGGATGCTCTCAGCTTCGGGACCCAGAAGTGCCTTTCTGGCCCAGATGCCCACCGCAGTCCCATCCCAGCTCCATGCTGGAGCAAGTACTGCTGCCAGACAACAAGTCCTGGTGAAAGGCACAACAGTACCTCACCTGACTTTGGTGATGGGAGACCCAGACCTCAGAGCACTCTTCCTCCCCGCCATGTAACCTCAGGAAATGAAATCCATTAAAAAATTACTCACAACTTGTTGTAGGTTGCAGTGACCAGCCTGACATAACTGTATAACTGCTGTACTAGTAATGGCAGATTTAAAATGCAGCCTGCCAGCTTCCCTCCTTTACCACTGCTATCAGGAGCAATTTTTTAGAACATGAGTGTGCCACTGTAGAGCATGGGACAGAGAAGAGGAAACTGGGATGGATGGTGAAGCACAAATTGCACACACATTTGCATGAGTAGAAAATCTCTCTGACCACGCTATTTCTATTCAACTGCCAATGACAGGATCCATCCCAGGGAAAGCAAGGAATTATTTTTCCCTTCGAGACTTTATGATCTCATTTCTTTCAAGGAACTGCTGCTGTGTTCATACCTCACAAGACATAGACATATTTCTTTTTGTCTAAACTTGTACACCACAGTCACATCTATGAAAAAATCAGTCTCTGAAGAGCAAGGTAAATAGCAATTATAGATTTAATATAAAAGTGTTTAAATATTTCATAAAAGATTGAGGAAAACAAATCAACTTACCCTGCTACAAACAACTCTGTCTCTCTAGCCAGGATCCTAATGCCAAGCATGAGTGATGAAGTACACATTTAGGGGCTGGATTTTCAGAAGTGCTAAGAAGCCACAAATTCCATTAAGTCAGAGGTATGTAACAGCTTTGAAGATTAAGCTACTTGTATTTAGGTGCCTTAATGGAGATTTAGCAACTTAACTTCATGACACCAACGCTGAAGGTTTCATTTACATAGCAAGGGCAGACTATCCCAGTTTTGGGAAGAGACAAGCCTGGACAGCAAAATGTTAAAGGTATTGCTCTACCTCTGACCTGAGCAGATGGGATGGCCTGTGCAGGGCCCTCATCTGGTTCTAGGCATAGGGCTGTCTGCATCCTGCATGCAAATGCGTGGCTGTGGGACACAAGTGATCAATCTGGGCAGTCAGGAGAACAGCTCATCATCAAAGAAAAGGGACACTCAAGATGCCAGAGACAGCCCTGAGCCAGCATCTCTGAGCAGGTTGCAGCCAAGGTGCTTTGTTTCCCTCTACTGGTAAAATTTCAAGTGATCTTTTAAAAATGATTTCTGCAGGAGGTTTTCTGCTGGAGGTGTTCTAGGGCCACCATACACTGCTTAGCTTACGAGCCCTACTCAAACCTCTGCCGCTTTTCCTAAATCTCCCCCTTGGCTGAGTCCTTTGCTGAATTCTGTCTAACAACCATGTCTGTTCAATGCTGTTGACTTCATCAGGGTTGGGCAGGAGTTTAAATTATTAAGAAATATTTCAAGGTGATTTATGGATATTGGGAAAGGCTTCATTGATTTCTCAGCATGAAAGCCATACTACAACACTGAAACTATTCTAGGCAACTTAACAAGTCTTTTCATGAATTGCTGCTCTTTGCTTGTGTTCAGAAGCCAGAACAGAGGTTCTGTTGTTTGAAAGTCTCAAGATTATGAGGTGGTAAGAAGATACGGTAATTGTACACATTGCACTAAGTGCATTATCCAGGTATTTTAATTGCTCAGCTAGACCACATGGCCCGCAGCTGGCTCCAGTAAGACTTCATGCATGATCCTCTATTTGCAGCTGCCAGAGAAAACATTCAGTGTTTACATCCATTAGTGGCCTCTGGAAGTGTGCAAAACTAATTTGAGAAGGCGCTTTATGAGCTTTCACAGAAAGCACCTTAAAGATACATGGGTTTCCCACCTTACAAACTTCAGCCACCTTGAAGACTTTCAGGTTTTTTTCTTCCCTTCCACACGATCTCCCTGGTACCAGAGGTTTCCCGTGAGCTATCCAAGCAAGGGCAATTTTGATCCATGGTAGCAGTAGCAGGGGTGATGTTTCAAACTGAGAATACCCTTCAGTATTTCCATATGAAATATGAACAAATGGAGAATCTTAACTCCAGAAAAACTAACTTATGGCAATACTTACTCAGATACAGGGCTCTTCTTGAAACATCCAGCCACTTATGCTGGTACTTCAGTTCAATATGACTGATAGATTGATTGAGCTATTGGACATGTCTTGGCACTAAGGATGTTGCAGACAACTTCAGAGGAGCCTTCAGCAAACTGGCAGGTGCCTTGAGTAAAACTGTAGCTCGTGTCATACCACCTGGTGGGTCTTCTAGAGAGTAGGAATTTAATTTGCAGTTAAAGAAGAGAAAATTGAGTGCTCTGGGGCAAAATCTGTCAGTGTTGATCTGTTCAGTCATGGCCTATATTTACCATCTTTAAACCAAATACTTATGCACTGCTGAAGTTAGATGCAAATTAATTTTGTCTGCTTGCATTGCCCTCAACACCCCACTTTCTGAACACACATGTACGCTGTCAATGTAGCCAAGAAAATATGTGCTTCACTGAAGCACTAAATCCAAGCTGTGTTGGAAAATTGTTAATCCTCTGTGTTAGCCTGCAACTTCAGTAAATGTTGGAGGAGGAACTTGGTGGAAAATAACTGCTTAAATCAGCCTAATCTCTACTGCTGAAGATAATGGGATTTCAGTGACATTACTCTGAGATTAGCTGGAAGATCATGACTGCCTGCAACAACTGTGGGCATAATTTAGCTTTCTTCTGCACTGTTGTTAATGTGCAAGAAAGCATGAGCTCAGATGGATGAGCTGATCTCTGTTTGATTTGCAGGATAAGCCATTAGAAGAAAAAAACAATCATTTCATAGTAAACTGAGCACAATTAACAGGCATTTGGGGACAATAGATATTTTTCCAGAGACACTTCAGAAAGCAGAAAGGGACGTGATGACAAAATCACATGATTTAGAAATTCTCTAGGGAGCACAGTGTGAGAAAGAATGGGTCTTTTTGTTAACCCTCGGTAAATGACGAGAAAATGGGCAATTTCAGATCTCATTGCAATTTGGAAATGAGAAAGCTGAGTGATGCTGGATCATACATCTCATTACTCACAATTTTTCAGTATTCAGTAATATATTTTGCTTGGCTGGAAGCCTCCATTTTTGTACTTTTCCCCAACTGTGATCTTAATGAACACAAATGCTTTAATCGTGTCAGAAGGACCTGTTCTCTTCTTGCCTGATTCTGCTCCTTTTGGGGGTCAAACATTCTCACAGTGTGATCAAACCTTATGTAGTGAGAGGAAAAGGAGACACCAGGTCTTTTCTGTTTAACATGATGTGATCCCAAACATACCCGAGTGAAGTATCCAGATCTAGAATCCCTGATGACAAGTGCAAGACAGAAATGATACTTTGAATACATATGCAGTAAGTTAAAACTTCTTTTTCTCCATCCTTTTTTCTTTATTGCTGCTGTCTTTTGATGCATGGAAACTTAATGCAGAATACTATTAGAGCAGGAAAAATACAATTTGCAGTTAAAATTTGTCACAGGTCAGTAAGACTTGGTGGGTGGATATGCTAAGAATCATGTGGTCTTGTTCTCAGTTTGGCACTGATTTTCCATGTATTTTGGAGCAAGTCTGTTGTCTCTATTTCTGTGTCTGGAGAAAGGCAGCATTACCTAATCCTGTCTGTAAAGTGTTTGGTGATAGTGGGGAGAAAACAGGTAATAGGAGCTAATGTTCTCCATCTTTCAGAAAGAGTAGAACTATAAAATGAACCTAATGAAGGAATTTTGTGCCCAAGACTTGAAGGCCTCTTCAATCTATGAAGAGTAGGGCAAAACCTTTATTCTCTTTAATGGTTTGCTATTGGACCTATACTACTGAATGTCCAACAAAACTTCTATAAAAAGTGGCTGAAGTTGACTCGACTGTTGACTAAGAAAAAATGTGGAGGTCTATATGTGAAACAAGAATCTCAGCTCTTATTACAGTCAATGGAGATTACTTGGTACCATCAGCATAGTCTAGACAGTAATTCAAATGGCCAAATGGAGGTGCCTGCTAGGCTCCACTGGATGTTGCCTCAGTATAGGCACCCAGTGCTGCTTGAGATGCCCTGGACATCCCAGTTAGGGTCTAGCTGCTCATACAGAAGGATTTGAGTGCTCTGTAACCTGTGCTAACCCCACAAATCTCACATCCCCCAAGAATCCCCTGTTTAGACCAATGAACTGAGCCCAGGATTCTCACTAGCAGTGGTTAGAAGAGCAGTGCAGCACCACTCCCCCTGAAGTCAGTGACCACTGTAGTGCTGACCAATGCTCAATTCTTACCACCACTGCTAAAAGCAAAGAAGAACTTACACAATCAGCACTCGCTGCTGAGAACAGAAGCACTGTGAAAGAACCCTTAAAAAAGCGTTACCAAGAGCAGGTTGAGCTCATCCCCCCACCGCAGGGATTACAGGATCAGCTGTACCAGTGCCGCACTGGATTGGTGCCAAACAACTGCAACCTGCCTTTTGTACCAGGCAGGTTTGTTGGGTGAGTTCTTGATGCCTCTGTCGAGTTACTAATGAAAACACACAAAAAACTTCATTTCAGGACAGACAGCAGATGTCCTACAGTCAATATATCCACTCATTTGATGAGTTAATCTTTGTTCATTTCAGTCTGATACATGATCTAATTATTTTTGCACCTTTTAGTCACAATTTCATTTAGTCCATGTTTCCCTGTTCTGCCAATGAAAGCTTCACACAAGACAGCAGAAATCTTGCTGAATTGTAGAGGCATAACTTCTGTTTTTTCTCTTTTACTCACGAGACCTATCACCCAGAAGAGATGTGGATTAATTTGACAGATCGTCCTTGACAAATGCATTTTATCTGTTACTCATTTTCATGCTTACAAATTGTTAATTTGTGCTAGAATTTTTTTTTTTTTCAGAATTCAAAGTTTAAAAAAACCTATCCTATTGTGCCAACTTTGGCTGGGGTTAGAGTTAATTTTCTTCACGGTAGCTGGTGTGGGACTGAGTTTTGGCTTTGTGCTGGAAACAGATTTGATAACACAGGGATATTTTAGTTACTGCTGAGAGGGACTTATGCAGTGTCCAGGTCTTTTCTGCTCCTTACCCCAGCCTGCCAGTGAGTGGGCTGGGGGTGCACAAGGAGTTGGGAGGGGACAAAACTGGGAGAGTTGATTCCAACTGACCCAAGGGATATCCCATACCATATGGTGTCATGCTCAGCATATAAAGCTGGGGAAGAATAAGGGAGAGGGGGATGTTGGAGTGACAGCGTTTGTCCTCCTAAGTTACTGTGATGGAGCCTGGCTTTCCTGGGGATGACTGTACCTGCCTGACCATGGAAAGCAGTGAATTAACTCCTTTTTTTGCCTTCCTTGAATGCACAATTTTTCTTAACCTGATAAACTGTCTTTATCTCAACCCATAAATTTTTATCACTTTTACCCTTCCAATTCCCTCCCTCCACCCCACTGGGGGTACTGAGTGAGAGGCTGCTAGGGCTCAGTTGCTGGCTGTGGTTAAACCCCGACGCTTAAAATTCACTGGTCTGTCTATTTTGCCTTTCTTTTTTTTTTCAGTAACAAACCTGTATAAATCAGGAGCTACTCTACTGAATAAATACAAATATTCTGCTATAAAACCTGTATAGGGTTAGGGGAAACCAAGGCCATTTTCTTAGAGAACTTGTTGTGCCAGTACCCTATCATAATTACAGAAACTGAAAAAAACTCGACATGAAAAGCAATTTACTGAGAAAAGTGTGATCTGGAATATCTTACAAGAAGCCTTAACACAAATGAACTTGTTATTTAATGTGTTGGGAACAATGGGAAAATGTATAAACTCAGCTGGTTGCTGTCCTACACGGGATTGAAAAGTCCTGTATTGTTTTTAACAGGATTAATGTGAATACAGAGTACTGAAAGAGCAAAACATAATTGGACTTTCTTTGCCAGTCATTTTACACCATATAATCTTCCAGTTAAAACCCAAATAGTTTTATTCACACAGATTGTACAATGTACCAATAACAAAACAACCGCTAGAACTACTTTGCTTATATAATGTGAGTGGAGTCTGTGCTAAAATCACAGTTGAATCCCATGGTATTTTTTAGACCAACCCATTCCAAGCTGGTGTGAAGTACAAGAGGCTGGGGTTTTTTCCCCTTACTTCGACGGATATTCTGTATTTTACAATTTCCAGTGATTTGGGAAAAACAGCTCAAATTCTGTAACTAGGAGCGCGAGACCCTTGGGACAAATGTTGCATTTCCTCTGGTGGCTTGTACATGCCTTTGCACAGTGGGTTATCTGTGCTAGAGGGACCTCTGAGTGTTGCTGTCATCACAGCAGGGGGCAAAGCCCAGGCCCCCTTCAAGGGGATTCCCATTACACCACTTATTTAGAGCAGCCTCACAGGCGTCACTCACTAGGGTGTACAAACACATAATGCTACAATATCCATCTTGGTAGGATCTGTGAGAGATATGTTTCTGTGTTAATTTTTCGTCAGGGAAGGCTAAGGAAATAGCATTTTCCAGCTCTGGCAACTCTTGTGTGGGTGAGACTGCAGCAGTTTGTGTTAATGTGTCCCTCCTGCAGAGTTCTCACTACATAGGAGCATATTGATAGCTTTTTGCAGGTGTACATTAGAGAGGACAGATGCTTTGAATATTCAGGAAGATTTTGTTTATACTGAATATGACAACCATGCTCTCATGCATTTGTCATTGTAAACTCATCTTGGGTGGAAAAAATCACAAAGTAAAAATATTAGGATATAGACAAAATATTGTCATATTTTTTTTAGACCAAAGGAGTTTGTTACCATGGAGATCCTCCTGTTTTCTTCAAGAATGGTTCAAATCTTACAGATGGGAGCATATGTGATAGATATAAAACAATACCACCAAGAATTCACGTTAAACATTTCCGAAGAGGTTTTTGAGCACCAGTCAACATCCACACACTGTTCATGCAGAAGAAAATGTGCTTCCACTTTTTTCTTTCTAATTTTAAATAACTGAAGGTTTAATTTCTAAACCTAGCTGGATTTTAAGGAACTTGTGATACATAAGCTGAAGGCTGGAGTACTTCACTACTATATTGTGGTTTTATACAATGAACTACTCTTTCTAAGAGCTAAAGTACCTTAAGGACATAATGAAGTAAAACCCCTTGAAAAGCTTGGGTTTAGTATTACTTATGCAAGTACAGTTTTTAACTGAAGACAACCAAATCGTGCATGAGAAGGAGTCAAGAGCGGGACAAGGTGGTTTATCAGCAAGCCCCTGGCTGCCCCTGCAGCAGCTGGAGGCATCAAGCACAGGGAAGCTGGAGTGTGCTCAGCTCCTAAGTGCTGGCACCTCTGGGGTTGTGTCGTGACAGCCAACAGCAAAACTGCAGCTTCAGGAGCACCTCTGGGAAAGAAGAAAACCTGGGTATGCTGCTATTGTCCTGCCTCCTACAGCATATCAGACTGCACTGCTCCACTTTAGTCACTGTTCAGCCTGCAGAAATGTATTTTTAAATGAGTGTGGAAGATATTGCAATGACAACCAAGGACAAACCAAATTAGTCTGAAAACACATGACAGACTTTTTCCCAAGCCTGCCTTTCTGCTGTGCAGCCTACATGGCTTTCTGGTCTGTGGCTGAGGCAGAGCTGAGCCCTCCCCTTCATTACTTCCTCCACCAGTACTGCTGTGATGCCAGCCCCGGGCTCTGCTCTGGTACTGCCATAAGTGCCATGGGGCAATGAGGGGAGCACAGGGAAAGTACTGCACAATTTAGGGCAGAAAAGAGCCCACTGTTCCTCCTGGGTCAGAACAACTGGTTTTTAATCAGATCCCTGAGAGGGAGAAACATCCTTCCTTTCAAGCATAATTTTGTGTTGGTGGAGAGGGAGAAAAAATGCAGCCCCACACATAATTAGTTAGAGCAGTGGTGCAGGTCTAAGAGACATAAATCCGGGTTTAGATGACCCAGTCATTAATCAAAACTCCTGCAGCCATGTAACTCAAGGTATACAGGCAGTGTTCATCCATGCTTGTGAAAGCACACACTTCACACCTGATGGGGTTTGCTGTCAGCTGTTGTAATTGCACACCAGAAAAGGCATTGCTTGTCCTTCCGCAACACATCAGAAGACTGGATGAAGAACAGAGTTGGAATAAATATCCTGATTCGCTTAGGCTAATCTAATAGAAGGGAAATTTGGTATTTACTCTTATTCAGGATCATATTTATCCTACTAAACCATATAGCATTATCAGTGTGGAGCTGCAAGGATAACAGTGAGAACTACTGTTCCAGGCCCAGGAGAAACCTGGGCAAGTCCATGGCTCATGGAGCTCGGCAGTCCCACAGAGAACAGAAATCACAGGGCACCATTCAAGTGGGACAGGTTTTTCTGTGATGACTTTACCCTAGGAATATCCAGAACACAGCCTAGATGCTGAGATAGGGCTCTGCTTGTGGTTTTTCCCTCTTCTTTCTTGGTTATTCTGATAATAATGCAAAGGACAGGTCCAAGGTATTTCCATTACGAGTGAACAAAATAACTGTTTGGAGAAACGGAACGACTTTAAATTCACAGTGTTGCAAATAATCTATGGAGGACAAAGCAGGAAACTTGAACTGAAAACTTAACAACATTTGTACTTAGTGTACATGGATCTTGGAAGAATATGAGCTAAACAATCACTGCAGTTAAGAGATTTGCTACGAAATTCGTCAAACCAAAGCAATGCTTTCTGTAAATTCAAGAAGTCATCTTCATGGTAGTAATTGGGTTGTACTGGAAATGGTGAGTGATATCACTTAACATCTCTTCCATGAGTCCAAGATTTTCTTGTATGCTACTTCCTGGGTTGTAAAATGCTTGATGAAAAAAAATCAACATGACAGTCCTATTTGACATGTAGTGAAAATATGTAAGAGAGAAAATAATGTTTCTTTTATTGGAGATGAACCCCCCTACAATCTGTTTGTATAAGTTTATTTGTGTTGATGACAACACTTTGTCTGTTGCAGCCAGTGCTCTGCCCTTGCAGGCACCAGAAATATGCTGCCTACAGCAATGTCACCTTCAGGAGTACTTAGAGAAGATTTGCATGAGCTAGGCTCAAAATGACTTGACCTACTTGCTCTTACTACCTTTTCTGAAAAATTATTACGGAATTCTTCTTCTCTGTGAGCTGAAAGCTGCCCTCTGATATCCAGCCAGGACCCATCTGCAACCAGTTTTCCATGTAGAAGAGCTCTTCCCTTTCTTTATATTCACGCTCTGTACTTGTTTCAATTTAGATATTCCCTGAAGTTGATCTATGGGAACTGTACACAGTATTTCAGACAATTTCTCAGCAAAGGTCTATAAATGGGTGTTAGTTTGGGGAGCTATACATTGGTAGTCTCTAATCTTTACCCTGTACTGACTGCAAGCAGCTTCCTTTGCTCTAAGAGACTTTTGCCATATTTTTCTTGTTTTGTTGTTCATTTTCCAACTCAGTTTGATATTTGGCAATGCTTACTTCTTCCCAGTATTTCTTAATCAAGAAGAAACAGCATGCTTTGTTGTTCATGTCTTCGTTTCACTCTCAGTAAGCTCTTTCCTTACTCCCAATATTTTTTTTTAAATTATAATTTTTCATCCAATTGATCATGGAGATCTTCCTTTTGGTTAGAACTCAAACTCATCAGAGTTAACGTACATAGTACTTATATCTTTGGAGTAGAGATACTCTCAGCCTTTTCTGCAGTCAAGCCCTTTAAGAGTTAAAAGCATTAACTACCTCTCCTCATTTTATCAAAATCTATCCTTTTGGAATTAGTGAAACTGTTATTCCATAAACCTACTTGTGTTCATATATCCCAAAGATTCAGATGAATCAGTTCAAAGTTATTTTCTCTGCCCAGAAATCCTGAAAGATCCCTCCTACTTTCAAAATCTCTGTGTGGTAGAAAAAAATATATTGACTAGCACATCTTGAAAAACACACACCTGAGCATTGTTACCATTTTCACTCCAGATTGTCACTTTAAAGTAAGAGTTGTAGGAGACAACGATTTCAGCTGTCCTGCTGTGGCTTGGAGTAGAGCAACAGTGCTTTGTAGCATCAAAAATTAATAAGCTATAATATCCTATTCCCATTGAGACTTTGGTGCTATTGCCTATGTGAATATTTAAGTTCTTTCTCAGAAACCTTTAGCAGTTTGGGCTCTATCACTTTGCTTAGTGTCTTGCAGAGGGTGCTGGGATTTCAGAGGGATACGTACATAAAAGGCTTTGTTACCATGCTGCCTCTTTTCCAGTTGAGAGTGAAGGCATTGCAATGACATCTTGTAGGAATAGGTACCCTTTTCTGGAAGAATTTGTAATGGGGAAATTAGGGCTAGAACTCGTTTTCACTCAGGAAGCAAAATGCAAAAATGCCTGCAAAATGCATCTCTCAAGTGGGTTAGATGTTTTTTTTATTTTCCTTTCCCTTCTGAATTTCAGAGAAAGTTGCAGAGAGGGCTGTGAGTGAGCTCCTGCTCTCTCTCTGGTATGCAGAAGAGAAAACTGGGCCTCCTCAGCCCAGAGAGGGCAGAGGAGGACAGAGAGAAGACAAAAAGCCCCTGGGAGGACGGGGACTTGCCTTTCCCCTGAGGCTCAGTGCTGTCTTGCAGCACTCCTAGCTTTTTCTTTATCAGTTTTTAGTGCCCTTGTCTCCAAAATAAACCTTTTCGAATTCTTTCCACTACCTTGGCATTTTTTGGAGAATACCTGCATATATCTTACTTTACACATCTACTGACTTGTTTGCATGGATACCTGTCTCAAGTGAGCCAGAAATGACCCTACAAAGTAAGGGTCTGTTCTGAAGCTGTGTTGTGCCCTCTCCACAGCCTTCAGACACATAGGCTTTGCCAGTTCTCTGCAGCCTGTAGCCCAGGGTTGTCTACACGCGTTTCCTGGGCTGCCAGCAATCCCACACCACAGCTGTCACTGCTGTTGCGCCTACCTGGCCAAGGCAGTCCCCCAGCTCCCTGCACACTTTCTGCAGAGATGAGTTTGGCACTTTTGTTTCAATAACAGCAAGCTTTCTTCACCTCTAAACTTTCTAAGTAACTATAACTGTCCTTTGGCTAATCCATGCTGGCATTCCTGGCCTTTCTCGGTAAACCATACTTCCTTCTTGGAAACATCCTAATGAGAGTTATTTCTAATTGACTTTAATAAGAAGAGTGTTTCACCTGCTGGCTTTTCCCTACCCTGCCTTCCTGCTCATAGGATACTATGATCCTCAGCACTTTCCTTGCTCTGTAGCCATTTTCCACCTCTGGCTGGAGCTTACCAATGAAAGGGCACATCTTGGTGATTAGTCTTGGCTGCTGAATCTGATGTTAGGGATAAGAACAGTGGACAAGCATTTAATTAATTCCTGAAATATTTTGGTTTTGTAGAGTTCCCTAGGGCCTGAAAAGTGTGAGGCATCCTTCTATCTCTTCTGCTGACTGATTTCTACTAAAATTCCTGGTGCAGATGACATTCATTTGCAAGATACAGCACGTGAGCCACAGGAGCTGGAGCAGGAGATTGGTGTAGGAGCGGGAGCGACTGATTTGAGCACAGGCAGAAGGGGAACTGGTTTGGGGTCAGAAGCCATGAGGTCCATATGTGGGCAGACTGAGGTAGAAACTTGAGCTGCTGGGGTGTAGGCAGCAGGGATGAGAGATGCAGACCACCAGTACAGGAAGGCTGATTTCTGTGGACTTAAGCTGCTGGATCACAGTTCCCACTAAAACCTTCCAATCAAGAAGGGTGTCCATGGGATCTAGACAGCCTTCTGATGGGGAAATGCAGGCACAGACACATCAAGGGTTGTCTTCCTCTTCTCACACCATGCCCTCAGAGGCTCCAAGGGAGCATCCAGCTTTAAGAGCTCATTGAACCCAGCTGACTTGAAATACAGTTGAGTTTTTTTTTCTATTACTAGACAGGGAAAAGCGGTGAGGGAGGGGAAGTAGAAATCCCCCAAGTCTGTGGACTCCTTTAGGCTGGAGCAGTACCAGTGAAGACAGGGCACTGACAGCTAGAAGACCCTGGCTATTTCAGGGCCTGTGCTGGTAGGAGGGTCTGGGGTGTCAGGAAAGTGTAGAGCCCTGGATGTCTGCTCCTCAGCTACCGAGGAGCCTGAGGTGGATTTCCCAGAAGGGCATCTGTGACCAGTACAATAGTGGCTTGGGAAAAGCTTGTTTGGTTCCCTCCCTTTTCCAGATGTCATCTCTATGTCCAGTATCTTAACCCAGCAACAAACAGGCTGCTCTAGGACAGTGTCAACTTATGGCTGAGGCTCATGCGTGGTCAGTCTCCTGAAGAACCCCTGGTGGTGGCATGTCCATGACCACCCACTCCCTGTGAGCACTGTTTTTAGGACAAGCTGCAGGCTCGCTCTCCATTGCCATGGCTCTCAGTTCCTTGGGTAGGCGGCAGTGACAGCTGTGCTGCCTGAATCATTCTCTGTGGGCATTAGCTCAGCTCTGCAGGCCTGGTGGCGTTGCCTAGCCCTGGCACGGCACCAGCCTTGGTGAAGAAGACCCAAAGGATGGGGTTTCCAGATGAGAAGGTGCCTGTGGAGCCTGCTGCCATCCTGAGAAGGCTCTGGCAGGGTCATCCTGTGAGCAGAAATGCAGGAGAGTTGATAGCTAGGCTGTGCGTGTGGGCAGCGTGTTTGCTTTTGGGAAGGATGGATGTAGCTGCAAGGAACATAGCTCAGCATGTACCAAGAAGTGGCTGTGTGCTAGGTTATGGGCAAGGCACAAGATAAGGACAGTTTGCAACACATAGGCCACTTTGTAGCCAGGGTTAGAGTCTAAAAGGTCTGTTGATAGTGAAACCAAATGCTTGGGGTAGTTGTCAAATTAAAAAAGGTACCATTTGGAGAAAGCAGTAAAACAGTTCATCAGTGTAGCGAGAATCTCTCCCAGTGACTTATTTTCATACCATGCACAGACTTTAAAAAAACAAGTAGAATTAAACCAGCATTTGAAACTGCCCTCTAGAGACTTTATTTGAATGTAATATATTTCAATTAATGTGTATTCAAAGTTCCCATGTTAATATACAATCTGCAGAGACTTATAATTGTTGGTTGAAATCTGAGCTAAATTAACATAATCTTTTAATTTTTTTTAAAAAAAGAGAAATACTCAACTTGACTGCAAGTAGAATATTGAGCAGAAAAGAAACAGAATAACCAGGGAGTGATTTTGAAAGCAGCTCTTATGGCCAGTTGCTCAAAGCCAGTGCCAGAAAATAAGGGAAACCTTCTTTTATTACAAGTGATTGCTGTGACCTTCTCTGGTTAACCTACAGAAGGGAAAATGAGCTATACACTGTGTATGATTTGTTGTTATTACAGTTGGGCTGTTTCTCAGTGAACCTGTAGAAGATGGAATGTTTATTTTGATTTATTTTTGCCTTGTTTATGCTCAAAAGAATAAAACCAAATGAAACATCTTCTAGGACTGCACATGTGTACTCATTTCTCTTTGACTACTGTGACTGTGCCTCCTGCTCTCACCTCCTTTGTGAATATCACAGCTATGCATGTCCCTCCCTCCCTCCTTCCAGGTTTAGGAAGACAGTATTGTCCTCTTCTCGGTGCAGAGACTGGAGCTGTACCTGACCCTTGAGGGAGGACTGGTAAGGTAAGCTTTCTCTTATCCTTCTTCTTCTGAGACAAGCACCACTTACACTCCCCTGGGGATTGCATAAATGAGAAGGAGAGCAGCAAATTGGTGTATTTATATGCAGCAGAGTCAAGAGGGCCCCATTGTGCTTGGGATGCGCAGGAACTGAGCTCCAGAGAGCTCCCGCTGTGGGGCACCATAGGGACAAAACAGACCAGCAGTAAGACCAGAGGGATAAGGACAATGCAGTCGTGTGTATGCTTTTGCATTCTTGTCAGCCTCAGAAGTTTTTTGCAGAGGTACACTAATGTATGCAGCAAAATCAAGAGCATTAGAAAATTCCCACAGAATCCGGATGGACGCAGTGAGCTAATTGTGGATTAGGTCATTTTCTATGTGCCTTCCAAGATGACTGCATGTACCTAATTAAGATGCCTAATGTATTTTGTTTAGCCCAAATGGTGATGGAGGAGGAAGGTTATTGGTCTGGTGTTCAGGGTATTGGCAAGGATGATTTTTATGTGGATTGGAATTAAGCAGGCTTTCAGTTTCCAAGGAATAAAGTTACCAACAAGGCTCAGTCACACAATTACTTTAAGGAACAGTGATATCACTGAAAACATTTTCTGAAATCATAAGATTTCACTGATTCATCTTTGTGTGTCATTTTTTGGCCTCAGCTCTCACTTCAGGAAAAATATTCATTTAACTTTTATTGAAAACAAGATTATTTAAAGAATAAAACAATCACAGAATGTTTGAGGATGGAAGGCACCTGGAGTTTATCTAGCCCAAATCTCTGGTCAAGCAAAGCCACCTAAATCTGGCTGCCCAGGACCATGTCCAGATGGGTTTTGTATACCTCAGGAGATGGTGACTACATAACCTCTCAGAGCAGCCTGTTTCACTGTTGGATCACTTGTAAAAAAACTTATTTCCTGTATTACAGGTTATTCCCATTATCTCCTGGTCTTCCATGTAGGACCAATCTTTACTGTCTCTCAACATTGGGTGTGCATTTATAAGGCCCCCCTGAGCCTTCTCTGGGCTGAACAGTCCCAGCTCCCTCAACATTTCCTCATATGTCAGGTGCTCAAACCCTTTAATTATCTTCTTGGTCCTTCAAGGGACTCTGTCCAGTATATCCACATATCTCTCGTACGGGGGATCCCAGACTTGGACACAGCACTCTGCGTGTGTCTCACCAGGGCTGAGCAGATGGGAATAATCACCTCCCTTATCCTACTAGTGACACTCTTCCTAATACAGCCAGGAGGTGGCTGGTCACCTTTGCCACAACAGTACACCGCTGGCTTCTGCGTGCTCCAGGGCTTGGTGTACTCCAGGCCTCTCAAGTCCTTCTTTTCAAAGCTCTTTCAGCTAGTCCCCAGTGTGTTCTGGTGCATATTGTTATTCCTCCAAGGGCAAAGCTGGGCGCTCCTCTCTTCAGCTCTTGAGGTCCCTCTGAATGGCAGTACCACCAGCTGGTGCATCAAACCCTCCTCCTCATTTTTTATCCTCCGCAAACTTGCTGAGGGGGTACTCTGTCCCATCATCAAGATCAATAATGAAGTTGTTAAGCATATTTGACCCAGTATAAGCCCTGGGGCATTCCACTAGGGCCTGCCCTCTACCAGGACTTTATGTCACTGGTCACAGTCCTCTGAATTCAGCAGTTCAGTTAGTTTTCAGTCCACCTTAGCATTCATATATCTAACCTGAACTTCATCAGTTTGTCTGTGGAAACAGACTTGACTAAAATCAGAGTAAAGAAAGGCCACTTCTCTCTCCTCATCCATGTAGTGTGTTGACCCCAGCCAGATACCAGGCACCCACTAAAGCTGCTCTCTCACTCTCCCTCTGCAACTAGACAGAGGAGAGAGAAAAAAAACCAGCTAAGGATTCATGAGTAGAGATAAGAGCTGGGAGGGGTCACTGACTGATTACCTTCACAGGCAAAACAAGACTCAAAGTTGGGATGTGTCGCTGATAATGTCGGAACGGCCAAAGCGACACTTACCCTGCCATACAAGTTTATTTGAACCTTTTCTTGAGCTTTTTCACAGCAGAATGGAGAGGCATCTGAAATTTGGCAAAGAAATGCAATATGCAGAGAAGGTGCATCTTTCAGTACTCCAGTAAGAGCCAGATTCATCACTGTCCAGTTGTGTGCCCACCAGTAAGCCACTGTCCTTATTTTTTACTGACTTTATTGCAGCATCATTCACATTCACTTTCCTGTGTGGATAATGGATGCAGATCTTCGGACACGGCCAGTAAAATGCCTGTCTCTCTCAAGGTTTTCCCTTTCTCTGCTTGCTGAAGTCACTGTTCATTTGCTTGAGGCCTTGCTTCAAACTAGGAGTGCACTGATAAACCTAACTTGATGTCAGTTCATGACTGCATTCTCCCATGTCTCCTGTCTCCTCCTCCTCAGTACCTCTCAGTGGCATTTTTCCTGTTCATCCCCATGCACCCCCTTGCACTATGAGGTGTGTAGTGACCGGTGCCCGGGAGAGGCAGGTGACCATCATGGTGGCACTGGGAAGAAGAAAGTGAATTCAGCAAGGCAGGGCTGGGCCTGCAGCACCCAATTCCCTTCTGCTTCTCAAATCCACTGAATCCCTTCTCCAATGCAGTATAGCAGGACAAGGAAATTTTTTGGTAAGCTGTCTAGCCCTGGGGCTGTATGTTACACGTGCAGCAAAACGTGGAAGTCTGTTGGATAATCATGCAAAAATGAATGTTAGAGCATTGATGTGCATGGACAACTTAACCATACATGTAAAATAAAGAGTGTATGTAAAAGGTAAGTGCTGGCTGCAAAAGAAAATTTTTATGCAAGAGATTGAGTGTCAAGTGGTTTGTCAGAGGGAAAAGCCTGTGGCTGTCTGTGAATGGCCAAATGCTTTTACAGGACAAGCGACAAGGAGGCAGTAGAAGTGCCTGTGATGTTTGACCAAAAGGACCACCACATGTGCTTTGGACCAAGTGCTGCTTTGCAAACAGAGTGGAGGCAGTAAAATGAGTTACATAAACCATGCAGAATTCATGTACAAAAAAGCAGTGATTCTGAATGTCAACTGCCATGAATCTCGTGGGGCTGTGGGGTTCATTATGTCTGGCGGGGTTCAGTGTGCTTTCTGGGGCATCTGTAGTCTCATTTAAGCTATCCTGTACCCAAGAAAGCAATGGAGAGTGGAACCAGTGAAGACTCTCTGTTTCACAGCTACTTGCTCTGTTACAGGGACATTCCTGGTGCCCTTCTGACCATAGGCTCATCAGTAAGGTTGGGAGCATCCCAGGGAACCTGGTAATCATGGGCCTTGATGAGAACAAAAATTATAGTGGTAGTGCCATTATGAATAGGGTTGCTGCCATCTGTTGGTTGAAATCTCATGGGGAGCTAGAAGAATCCTTGATCTGATTATGCCATCTAAGATTTACATATACTGAGAAAGGATTATTTTGGTTTTAATGACATGATGTGCTCATGTTTTAAAAATTGGCAGGGGGGACAAAACTATTTGTCTGCATTATTACATTATCTGGTTGCTGACCTGTATATCAGTTTAAGTCCTTTGATGAAGTACTGGCCAAAGTTTCAACTTTTCAAGCTGTGGATCTACAAACTTTTCTCATTACACCACTGTCACCTTCAGCAGTTTGTGCTGTTAACTGCTTATGGTCATTCCACAGCTGAATATTTGTTAACTACCACTTCTGGGCCAGCACTATAGACCAAACAAGCAAAGTAATATGGACCAGGAATAACCCTCCCCTTTTTTTTTTCTTTTTTAATAATATTATTAGTAAGCTGGATAAGTTTCCAGGATCCATCTGTACATCCTCCCATGAACGTAGCAGAGCTGAGGAGGAGGGCACCCACTGAGGCAGCTGAAATCTGCCCTGCTGCTGTGAGAAATTACTGCCTGTGTCATCAGGGCTTTCAGAACAGAAGTTTGTAGCCACTACCCAGATTTGTAAAAGTTTGGGACCAGCCTATGAAATGGCTGTATCTCCAAAGGCTGCAACTATCCAGATTTCTACCCCTCTTTCTCCCAAGCCCAGAGCAGCTCAGTATTCACATTCACTGCCCAAAGTTCTGCCTTATTGTCTGCCTGTTAAAAGTAAATCCTATAGGATGAGCAGCCCTGAGACATGATAAAGGTTCACTTTTCAGCTTTTTCCACAGGTTTGTTAAACAAATCTACATGTACCAAACATTTCCAGAGTGAAGGGTTTCCACAGTAAGTTAAATTGAACCTGTAGTCTTCCATGTCTCAAATGATCTGGTTATTAGATGTTAACCCTCACATTGAACATCCCAAGCTGTACAGCAATTTCTTGTTGTGTCCACTGGACTCTCTTCATGTTTGCCTTCTCCCCTCTGAGTTCTGCCAGGCTCCATTTCCAGCTCCGTGCACCCTGCCTAGTAGTTCAACCCCAACAAATTTCTTACAATGTGCAGGAATAGCTACTAGCATATTTAAAAGGCAAGATACTTACACTGGGATGTTTCTTGACCTTTCATTGGAAATGTGCATGGGTAGAAGCACCAAAATTTCTAGCTAATAAACATATTTCCTTTAGGCTTCCCAAAGTTTGTGTTTGACCAAGAGTGGTGGGTGTTTTGGCAATTTCCAGATTTCTTTCCATGTAGGTTGTGAAGTCCCTAAACCTCTCTTCATTGCTCCCACTAGCTTAGGTGGATGAGGAATTCTTCCTCATACATGATGTAGCAGTTGTTGCTCCTCACACTGGTCAAGTTACATTTCAGCTAGAGGTCCAGTTGCTTTTGCTGTCCACCTGGTAGGTTGTTGCACTAGTGTTTCCCACTAACTGCAGTAGGCTACAGCATATTTTAAAATTTTAGGAAGTTCATTTCAATTTTTGTGTGATCTTTGCAGAACTGGTGGAAACCAGATGGAGGACAGCCAGCTTCCCTCAGTAATTTAGAACTCTAGCTGAAATCTTGTTCAAATTATAGGAAATACTGAAGAAAGACTCACATTCTGGAAGCCTGCCTGTGCCTTTCAGCAGAGATTTAAAGGAGAATTAGCTGGTTAGGTTAAACAGTGCCTTACTCATTCTTGTAAATCACAGCTCTTAATTCTCATTTTGCTTTTTGTGCAAGAATTACAGGCTGAGGATGTGCTCTTGTAATAAGCCAAATACATGAGTACCTACAAGGCTCATATCAAAAGTATCGATGAATATACACTAGAGTCATGTACACAATGGTTATGATGACATTGATAAATAAAAGAGGAGATGATGGACCCTGACCTTCCTTGAACAATCCACTGCTCTGTTTCTGGCTCATTCTTTCATTCAGCTTTGCACCTGGTCCATCTAGCTGTTTCCATAACAAAGCTCAGGTAGGGCTCTGAGGAGGGTTCACTACCCTAAATGTGTAGAAGCACTTTTATCTGTCTTAGATTAATCTACCACTAGTTTGATCATGCTTCCCCGAGTTCTAGTGATGAATAACCATTCTGCATTCACCTCATCCACTGCCTTCGTGATTTTGCAAATGTCATTCATAACCCCCAGCCTCCTCCTCCCCAGAGCGTTTTTAGTCTCTCCTTAGAAGTTGTTTCATTCCCTTTATCATTTTACTTGTCCTCTCTGCCCTTTCTCTAACTTTGTCACATCCTAGAGAGGACATAGCTTAACATCAGTAGGAATGCCTTCTGTGTGGGTTATGCAGTGAAATTCCCTAATTCCAGACAGAGTAGCACCCAGTGGAGTGTACTTCATCCTTTCAGTCCCACAGGCCACCTCATCAGGGAAGTGCTTGGCTGTTCCCACCATGTTGCCCTGACCACATCTTACTGCACAGGTCTCCATGGGCCAGCATGGACCCCAGTCAGAAAATCCTACTAATTATGTGAAAGTTTATGATAAACATGGGTGAGTTCATCCCCCTCACTTTCTTCTACATACAGTGTGAAGGCACACAAATGGTGTAAAGGCACCAAATGGTATAAAGAACAGACTGACTTTTTTACAATGCCACTGCCCTTCTAAGAGGACAGATGAGCACAGGGCAGTGGCAGTGGTGTCTGGATGCTCTTTGGGGGATGGTCCTCTAAGGGCTGTGTAGCAGCAGAGAAGCCATGCTGCAGCCACAGGACTGTGGGGACAGCTGCCTGGTTCGTGAGGCAGATGACAGGTTCAGCTGCTAAGGACAGAGGTTCTCTGGGGTGTTTCACAGAATCGTAGAGTCATTTAGTTTTACAAGGTAATAGCAAAACCAAAACTCAACAGGCCAAAGAAATGGGGAAAAAACCCAAACAGACAAACCCTCATAGAAGCAGGAGAGCACTTGATGGTTACTGAAGATTTTCTTAATAAATAGAATGATTAATGTCTTTCCTGAAAATCCTGGCCCTCTTCCAGCAGCCAGCTAACTACCATCACCACTTGTCAGCCCTGCTTTGGCTCTGGGGGAGGCTGCTCCCAATGCGCCTCAGCAAAAGCCAAAAGCCAGGGGCAAGTGACCCTCCTGCCAGTCAGCAACATTAAAACCTTCAATTTTGCAGAGTACTCGGGGCTCTGCTCAACCCCTGCATGGGCTGTGAGTGAAATGTGCAGGAAGCAACTGGCCTGGACCTCAGCAATGTGAGCCCATGCCAAGGAGGTCTCCCAAGGTCTGGGGATAAAGCCCAGTGTGTGCTTGGGGTGCTGGGAAGGGGGAGTTGTGTGGCCAAGCATGGCTCACTGGTTCCAGAGCTCTTCCACTTTCTGTGGAATTCCAGCAGAATCATATCCTGTGCATTTGTAGAAGTATATCTATCACCTTTGATGCAAGGCTTGGACCCAATGGAGTAAAGAAAAATGTGGTTATGAGGAAATAGTAATGAGTTCTTACGGACTGCCTTTGTCTGACTCAACGCATTACAGCTGGGGTTTTACAACTGAGTGATGAAAATACGCCCATCCTTAGAATGCACATAGAAAAAGCAGTGCTTATCTACCTGCTTTACTACAGGTACTTGCTGAAGTTCTGCTAAAGGTCTTCAGGAGGACAAAAAAAAATTAGTGTCATTAGAAAACAAATCTGGCATATAATCTGTTACCCTTGCCCAGAGTCAGAGCTAAGGCACGAGACGATAGTCCAGAAGCCAGTGTCTTTACTCGCTCTTGTACCCCAACACAACCATGTAATCAAGTTTGTTGACACAAAAGTGAATCCAGTTTTCACTAGAGATGTCGGGTGGACTGGCTATAACCAATCTTTGTGGTGGGATTCAGTAATTGTCATGTCTTCCCTGCCCCGCCTGCTGCAGCTCTGTTGCCTTTAGCTCACAACAGCACTCAGGTGGCATGAGGTGGGAAGAGAATCAAGTGTAGAGAAAACACGGACTTTTGGGTCTTCTGGATCTTCTGATTTACATTTCTGTTTGTATAATAGTCAGTCTGATCCCAGACAGCTTTTTCCTTGCTTGGTTCCTGCAGCATTTCCCCTAGGGAGAGGCTAATTCCTATGGGCTGCAAACCATGTCCCCTAAACTGGAAGAGAGATTTCAACAACTTGGAAGAAGAGTGCAGACAGGGAGGGGGGATAGAGTTGCATGAGAGATTTACAGGGGGAGAAATTTAAATGGGGCCAGATATGGCTGCAGTAGTGATGAAGGGCAGCAGAGCCCCACTGACACGATGCACAGCACATGCCATACTAGGCATCAGCAACAGGGTGGGAGAGCAACAGTCTCGTTAGCCTCCCACATCCTCCTTCCCATAAATCTGCCTTCAGCTGATGAAAGGCAATGTGCTCATGTATTTCCAGTGCTGAGGTTGCCTGTCCTTTTATAAATCTAACCTGATATGTATTTTCCTGTCCTTGACTGTAAGTAGCTGTGCAACATTTGGGCACACAAAGAGTGAGATGGGAGCAGTGTAGAATTCCAAGAAGTGAATATATTGCTAACACCGCTCTTTGTGTTTTTGTTATCCTTCACTTTCTTAGATGCTTAATATATGACTGCTAACACCAGGTCCCATGACAGCACAGCACTGCAATAGCTCTCTCTGCCTTCTTATAAGGACCTTCTAGACATTAACCAACACTTCCTCTGCAGGGTTTGAGTTTGTTGTTGGGAGTCACTGCTCTTCCTTCAGAATGCTTCTTCAGTGGGACAACATGGTCTGACATAGCTGCCATAACCATATCTCAGCATTCACTCAAGGCAATTGGAAGCAATTTAGAATGGCTTCGTCGTTTCATGATGGGTTTCTGCCTTGTGTTGATCCACTTCTCTGTTATTCTTTATGTATGTGTGGTTTTGTCCTGGTTTTGTCATGGATGCAGTTCATTTTCCTCTTAGTAGCTGCTACAGCACTGTGTTTTGTATTCAGCATGGAAATAATGTTAGTAATACACTGATGTTTTGGTTGTTGCTAAGTAGTGCTTACCCTAAATCAAGGACTTTTCAGTTTCCCCTGCTCTGTCAGTGAGGAGCTGCACAAGAAGCCAGGAGAGAGCATGGCAAGAGAGCTGACCTGAACTGGCCAAAAGGATATTCCATACCATAGGACGTCATGCTCAGTATATAAACTGGAGGATATTGACTGAGGGATAGAGTGATAGCTGTTCAAGGATGGGTTAGGCATCGATCAGCAGGTGGTAAATAGTTGCATTGTGCATCACATATTTGTTTGTTGGTTTCTTTCCCCTAGAGTTTTATGTGTTTTTCATTATTATTACATTTTACTTTGTTTCAATTATTAACTCTCCTCATCTGAACCCACAGGGGTTTTTTTCCCTTCTCTAATTCTCCTCCCCATCTCATGTGGGTGGGGGTAGTGAGCAAGCAGTTGCATGGTACTTGGTTGCTGGCTGGGGTTAAACCACAGCAGTTTGTGTATGTGAATCATCTCCAATATAGTGATATACACCTATACACATGGAATAGATGTATTTTCTATGAAAGACAGGTTTGATAATTGCACAAATAAAGTACAGATAATGGAAATAAAATCAATGTACTCAGACAGGAAATAAGTGAGTCACCAATATGAAATGCACATTATACTACCGACAGGTGCTTTAATATAGCTTGTGAATAAGGGATTTATTCATAAGAAAAAAGCTAAGACAAAACCTCAGAGTCTAATTATTTATCCAGATCTGCAATTATTAGTTATAAATCTCTAGAATGGCTGAGAAAGTGTTTGGGAAAATGCCAAGTCTGGCTCTGCGTGAAATGCTATTGCTAGGAACTGTGTTATTCCTAGTGATATATTATGGCCAAAGACACTAGAGACTTTCCATTTTCTGGGAGCTCTGCCTTTTTGCAGCAAAAACCGTGCTTTCAGTGATGGCTTTAATATCATGTCACAGGCTTCAGCCACACAGGGGAGGAGGAATGGAGGTAGTTGGGTCTTTCTGGATTAAATGTCTATTATATGGTTGCAAGGGATGACAGGGGACTTGGTTTAATGGCCCAGGTGGTCCCTTCATATTCTGTACTCATATCCTCTGCTATTCAAATGGTTCCTCAGGGATCTCTGCCTGATCAAATATGAACTGCACTAAATCCTGAGACCTGTTGGAAGAGCATTGACCTAAGTGATATAATATGTGCTGAGGCAGAAGAAGAGTGTGTGAGTTAGCACAGCTCAGTTTATCCTGCCCTAGCCCCAAGACTATAGTACTTGAAGCACCAGATAGTGGCAGGTGTTCAGGAGCAGGGAACACAGCTCTACTTCCCTCCTGGCTACTGCACAGAGAGGTTCTTTGCTAGAAGCTGATACTATCTCGGTTTCAGTGCTCTCTGCGCCTTCCATCCAAGGCACACCTATTTCTGAAAGGCTCCTTGTACCCAAAATCTCTGTGTCACTAGACACTTGCCAATGGTAAAGTAGCAAACTCTATCATGAAATCAGAAGGGCCTCCTGGCATAATGAGCACAGTACCAGCATAAGAACTTCAGATATATGTCATAATTTTATCTTTACTCACATAGACGATTAATGTAGAGAGTGAGTTATGTATCCTTGCATAGTTCTCACAGTGCTATGCCATGACTGTACACTTATGGTAGTGATATCTTAAGCATACCTCCCACAAATTTCTACTGCAATTTATAAGGAAAGATCAAGAAACTGGACCAACAATCAACTTTAGATATCTTGTTAATGTAAAACATATTACACTAGTCAAGCATACGATAAAGACAATTAGAATTTGCCATCTTGGTTAGAAAACCCCACACAGCAACAGTAAAAAACACTGCCATGTTTGGAATTAAACTTTTATGAAAAGTTGCCCAACTGACACTTGCCAAGGCCCAGTGGAGACTGGTTTGAACTAGGTTTAGGAAGCTGTCCATATGCAGAGGCTTTCTGGCATGTGTAGCTTTCCCAGGCTTGTTACACCTCCACTGTAAAACAAAGAGCTGCAACGCAGGCTGTGCTGAGGAAATGAGCTGCATTACCCTCTGTGTTCTCTCAGCCCAGAAGGGAGGGAGGAAAGCATTAAAGATCCTGCCAAATGTTGTCCCGAGTCACACTTTCACAGCTGCTGGCACTGAATTTGTTCTGGTTCTTCTGGAGACATTTGTCTGGGTCTGCCCTGAGCCTGCCTGCATTTGGTGGCATTTTTGCTTCATGAAGGAGGCTGAGCACAGGATACAGGGGATGTGGCAGTCCAGGCTTCGAGTGCTTTGGGTGGCACTGCAGGATGCATGCACCTTGTCTTTCATGCCTTCTGCATACCTCTCTCTGGGCTGTTCCTGCCATAATTGTATGAAAAAACCCTGGGTGAAGGCAGCACATCAGTCCCAGGATGCCAGTTCTTCCATAAATTGGGGTTCCATGCTGCCACCCTGCCACACACTCAGTGTCTTGTGCAAGCTGCAGTGGGACCAGCAGTGTGGCTGTCACATGCCACCGATCCCACAAGTGGCAGTTCAGACATGATTTGGCTTCCTTCTTGCTCCAGCTCCCTGTAACCAGAGACTCAGAGCAGAGCTGCTGCCTATGGCTGCATTGCTAATTTTGTCATTGATAACAAAGACTTGGAGGGGAAACACCATGTCTCATGGGGTCTGACTCCAGAAAAAGGGTGCTGAGCACCATCAGTGACATGCAGCAGCAGCGGAGGGACCTCAGGATGGGAGAGATGATGTTACCTGTGTGTGATCACCCTTCTGTGTCATGGAGAACAGAGTGATGAGAGGATAGTTGCTGGAAGTTGGCAACCTCTGACAGCAGGGTGACAGGACATGGCAAGATGCATCCTGGAGGTTTTTTCTCATATTGCTTTCAAGTTACAGCAATATAGGAGATGAGGGCACATTTTGCTTGTGTGAGCTTCCCCAGGTAGATTGGGGATGCCAATGGAATGCTTATTCAGTGGGCTGCTGCTTGGTGTCACCATGAGTCCCAGGACATGTCTCCTCACCCAAGCCTCACAGAGTGTGTTCACACCCATCTGGATGCTGCTACAGCCCTTGGGGCTGTGGCTGTGCGGAGCTCCAGCACAAGAACCATGCCATGCCCCAGGCCAGCAGAGAGATCTTCTCCCCTCTGAAATGTTAGGAGAGGGAGCTACTGCTCCACTGTAAGCCCTGGAGCAGGTTGGTGCCACCCAGGCTTGAGGTTTGTGGTCATCAGATGGTAGAGGGAGAGAACAAGTCCTGCCCAGCTATGATCTTGAGGGCCTGTGGACCAATCTTTCTTTCAGTTACACTTCTGAATTTTTCATGCTACACTAATAAAACCCATTTGTACCATCCTGTAGTCATTTTCTGAATCTTTTGACAAAGGAATAAATTTGGCAGAGTGTCTCTTAATCGATTTACATCATGCATCACTGCTCTGTCCTCTTTGCCTTGCTGGACAGCCATGGTGTACTCTGCAAAATTAGCTGGGAGCAGTAATTCATCAAAACATAAGATCAGCTGTACTGAGTCAACTCAAAAAATGCATGTTGACATGATCCTACCTCTGATGGTGGCTGAGAGCAGATCCCTGCAAATAGATATAAGCACAGGGCAAACATAATGACACTTCCAAAGCCTCCTATTAAATCTGGCTGCATTTAAAAGCAGCAATTGAGCCTGCACAGGATGAGCCTGCACTGATCTCAAGTTCAACACCACAACTACCTAGGCATCTTCAAGTGCAACCTCAGCTACACCAAGCTGAACACACCTCACAGATACAGACAAACACAACTTCCCACCCTGCATTTAGTCTTGCAGAAGACCTGGCTTCTCAGACTTTCTGCAGACAGCTGTAACCCGCAGAAATAAGTGGTCTTCTAATATTTGAGGGGGCGGAGTGGCTCAGGGAAAGGTTTGCTGAGTGCTGGGTCTGAAGTAAAGGTGGGGATGAGGCATCAGGACCAGGACTGGGAAAGCAAGGGTTGGGAAAAGCACATGAAGCTTTGAAACATCTCCTTTCAGTGCCTGCAAGGTATCAAATGTGCTCAGCGGTGTGTGAAGCCACAGCCTTGCTGTGTGATATGCACCTTCACAATCAACCTTCACTTGTCGCTCATTATTTGCACAGTGGCAGCACCTGGGAGACCCAACCAGACTGGCTCACACCCACTCAGTGGGTGTAACCCAAAAGCTTATTTTGGGCAGCCCTGCACATCACACAGCTGTCAGTGGGCCTGGAATGCCCATGGCCACACAGATGAATATTGTGCTCAGTGTCTGATGAGCCCTTGGAACATGTCCCTGGTGGGATCCTGCTGTTTTAAATTAGCATGTTGAGTATGCTGTCATCTGAAAGCTCCTCAGACCACACAGTGCAGGGGAAAACCAGAATGTGTCATAGGGGATCTGTGAGGGCAGAGGGAAGAGAGGCAATGGGTGATTCAGCCTGTTGGATAAGCCCACCATGGAGCAAGTGGTGATGCAGGACACGCAACACCTTGGAGGTCAGGGCAGCCTCTTCCAAACACATTTTGCAGTGAAACACTGCAGCTAGGTGTCACTGACGTGCAAACATGATGAGCTTTGATCTCTGGGCTTGCAGCATCTGAGAACTGTCAGGCTCAGGGAGTTGTATGCAATCCCATAGGATGGTGCTGGTTCCAGTGGGATGGGGACTTGTTGGCACCTCATGGGAGCAGACAGCCTACTGGCTCAGGGCACCTTGCTGGGGAGGCTGGGCTGTGAACAGGTAGTGGTGTATCACTGTTTATCCACCTTTCTGGTTTTCATTTCTGCCATAACAGACTGTTTCCAAGGCAGTGTGAATTGCGTGTGAACAGGAAAAGTTACTTTTGCCAGGAAGTTGGAGCTAATGTGTTATTAGCAACCTCTTTAAATTTGAGCTGAGTCTGTGCTGCTGCCAGCCTTGTCAGAAGGGCTACATCCTCCTATTTCAGTCAGAAGGAAACCCCCACAAACCTACAAACTAAAGCCTCTGCTTGGGAAATGAAAGTACTTTTGTGAAATACAGCTGCCCAGGAACCAAGCCATCTGTGAGTGGGACAAGCAATGACCAGCAGGGTTTTTGGTCCCCATAAGATGCTTGGACAGAGTTTCCTGCTGCTATTTCTCATTTGTGAGCAGTGTTACTGGTATGTTATGGGTAGGGTCTGTGCTGTCAGAGATCTTCAGCAGAGGTTGCAAGCTGGGCAGAACTCAGATACAATCACGTTTTCTGTGCTACGTGGGATGCTGTGTGAATCCTATGGACAGTATGAGGTGAGAGAAGGGGAGGTTGGCCTCCGGGTGACTCTGTGGTAACTTGGTGTGACCTAGGGGAGGGAGACCTCAGCCTCGTAGGAGTGCCTCGAGACCAGCATATCAGCACAGCATTGACACCTTGCAGAGGGGGGAACCCCGCAAATCTCACAAATACTTCTGTTAGGGTTCCCACCTGCAACAACGGGGATTAGGGAGTTAAAAACAAGGTAATAAAGGGGAGGGAAAGGGCTGTTTTCAGCCAGATCAGGTCCCTGTACTGGCTCACTGGGTTACTCTACCAATATGTGTATTGATTGGAAGGAGAGATGTAAATGCAACAATAAACATGGAGAGGGACAAATTAGTGAGGCTGGGACTAAAGGGAATGCTTGGGAAGCATCCTGATGGGAGCAGGGAGAGGGGGCACATGGGATTTGGGGAATGAGGTCAGAGGCAAGCTGAGCAGCAGGGTCATGCCATGAAAGCTATTATTTTCTGCTCTTCCGCATTGCTTCTGCTGAAGGCAAGTAAAGAAAGATCCGCTCCAGGAAATCTCAGCATTGTTAAACATAGCTCAGGACTGAGCTGCAACTTTGTGCAACTGTGATAAATGACTGCCTGCTTTGATTTATGACTGAAGCTGCCTAGGTTGAGAGAAGGAAGTAAATCCCTCCACCATCATCTGTCCACCGGCAAAGGTGAATGGTGTCCACAGAGGTGAGAGAGCACAGGGACATAGCAGCCAGCAGGGCCACAGCCCCACAGCTGCTGGTGGGGATGTGCACCAACCCCTCCCGTCTGCTGAGGGCAGTGGGAAGGCTGGCACTGCTTCTCAAAAAGAAATTCCTTTGCTGCAGAAAAATGAATAGGAAGAAGCAGCTGTCCAGGAGACATCATGCTGTTCTGTTTAATCCCAGAGCACCAAGGGGGCTCTTGCTGGATCAGACTGACGCCCTCTGAAGTGCTGTGCCAAAAGCACAGAAAACATTGTTTGGGGATGAAGGCAGCAGTGGCACTCTCTTGGGAAAACACAGGAACAATGAATCAATCCTATGCTTGTACAAGTGGTGGCAAATAGCAGCACAGCAGGCAGCAGCCCCTCTCTGAAGCCTCCCAAAGCATCTCCTGGCCTTGCAAGAGGTCACAGCACACAAGCAATCTCTGCCAGTTCCCACATGCCATAACTGCGAGTTTAACTCCACTGCAATGCCATCACACCTTTATTTCTTCAGGTAAAAAACACACCCCATTTCCTCTCTGTGTCCCGCATCACAGCTGTCCCTTTGGTGTCTGGTTCCCTTCCCCAAAGATGAACAGGAAGCTCCCAGAGGATGGCATCTGAGCAGCTCAGGAGGCAGCCAGCACCAAGCCCCGGGAGCTCCTCTGTCTGATGAAATCATCTCATAGTGTGAAGATCCTCTCAGCTGAAATTGAAAAGTTATTTATTTCTCCTCTAAAGGGGAAAAACATCTCACTGTGGAGGCTGTTTGTCCTTTGGGGCAGGAATCTCACTTTTGCCAGCTTCTCTGTCTTTACACACTGACTTGGAGCAGTGAGATGCTCTGGCAGACAGGCAGGACGGAGCAGTGCTGATGCTCTCCCGCCCACAGCCTCCCTCTGCCAGGTCAGGTACACTGAGGGGCAGAGGTCAGGCATTGGCTTGAGCTGTTCCTCTCCATGGGATATTTTCCTGGGGTTCACAACAACACTGCTAAGAGCACCTCTTTCTCCACTGCAGCCAGTCAGCAATGCAGAGGCTGCTTCTCCATCCTTAACCCTTGGGTCACTGAACTGCCCCAATAGGAGCCACAGCTGAGATGTCCTGCACCCTCCCTGGAGGCTCATGAGATAGCAGTCTTCATTACCCAAAAGGACTGTGCAGCTTGTACCTGTCCCCCAGGTGCTCCAAAGGGACATCATAGCATCCAAGGTCCTTCCGCCTCTCAGGAGTCACCATGTCCTCTGCAAGGGTGCTAGTAGACTCTGTTGGGCTCTGCAGAGCCCCTCACTGGGGGGCTTTTCCATGGGAATGCTCATCCTGTTTGCTCCAGCTGGGACATGAGACCAACTTAAAATCACACAGGGAGTGGTTTTACCACTGTTCTCATTCTATACTGCCCTCTCACTTATTGGACTATTTCCAAGCACACCCTAATCCTGCTCCCACTGCCATCTGCAAGAGGCACACCCCTGCCTTGGGGCAGTACTCAATGCCTTGCAGTATCCCATCCTAACTGAGCATTGGAAAGATTTCTGTGGATGTTAAACTGGCTGCTCTGCTAGAAGAAAGGGACCTCAGAGCAGCTGAGAGCTGAAGAAGCTGCCCAGGGCCAGTTTTTGTTCCAGCAGAATCGTTTTCCCACTCCTCAGACTCATTCAGAAACCTGACTCAGCAGAGATGTGACTTAGACCAGTCTGATAATGCACAGAATGGTTTTGCAAGCTCTGGGAAACCGGGGATCTGTGAAATACTGCAGGAAACCCTTGTGGGTAGTGCACACAGACTTCGTATCCCACTCGGATGTTACCCACTTGCTCAGATCCTTGCTAAGCAGGACTGCTTGCTTCAGCATGGGTAGGTTAGGGGTCCTGCTTCAGGACTGGGCCTCCTGTATACCAGAATAATGAAAAATAGCATTTAATAGCAACAATGCATCTGTTCAGAAATGTGGATGCTGTCGTGTCACTGTCAGGCTTCAAACCTCGAAGGAACACATTCCACGGCCAGCAGCACTGGCGTGCCAATAGGGCTGAGTTTCCACTAGAGGGTTGTAGTGCTGTATGGAAGCAGATGCAGTTACTGTGGCAGAAATACTGGTATGTACTCCAGGCCTTTGTCAGCAGATCAAAAGCATCCTGTGATATCCTGGCTTCCAGCAGTCTCCGCAGTCTCTGATGTACACAGCCTGCAAGCTGCAAGAGGGCTGGTGCCTGAGCAACCTGCTTCCCTGCCTTCCCTGAATAGCCTCCAGCATTCACATGACTCAGCACCCACAGTACATATATATACACATAGATAGATAGATACAGATACAGTAAGTAAACACACTGTGCCTATGCATATACACACACAGACAGAATGTTTATTTGTGTACCTTGGATTCCGATGCATGAACAGCTACAAGCAGGGCAGTGACACAGCATGGCAAGGAGCCAGGCACCACTGGTGGCAGCCCGGCAACACAGCAAATGGGCCAATTAGCAACATCAACACAATGATAGAATCATAGAATCATTTAGGTTTGAAAAACCTTTTAGGTCATTCAGTCCAGCCATTAACCCAGCACTGCCAAGGCCACCACTAAACCATGCTCCTCAGTGCCACATCTACAACGTGTTTTAAATACCTTCAGGGATGGTGACTTCACCACATCTCTGGGCAGCCTGTTCCAGTGTTTGACAACCCCTTCAGTGAAGAAATTTTACCTAATATTCAATCTAAACCTCCTCTGGTGCAACTTGTGGCCATTTCCTCTTGTCCTAGTGCATGTTACTTAGTAGAAGAGGCCAATCCTTACCTTCTTACAATCTCCTTTCAGGTAGTTTTAGAGAGTGATAATGTCTCCAGTGCCTCATCAGTGCTGAGTAGAGGGGGATGACCAGTTCGCTGATCCTGCTGGCCACGCTGTTGCTCACTAGCAGAATTGGGAAGCACTAACTTTATATACAGTTGTAGCTCCAGGTCAGGAGCTGCCATGCCCTGCATTGCACCAAACATGGGTGCTGGTCCTTGCAGCTTGCAAGCCAGCCTTAAGCAGGAGCCATCAGAGAGGACTGCCATTTCTACCACCAACCATGTCCCCATGTCCAGTGCAGCTCTGTAGGTCCTCGTAGGTTCATGTGTATGTGACCCCAGTATGCGTCCGTACATCTCTTACAGTGGTAGTCGTATTATTGCACGTGGATCTATAGAATCACAGAATCATAGAATGGTTTGGGTTGGAAGGGACCTTTAAAGGTCATTTAGTCCAACCCCCCTGCAATGAGCCTGTGTGAACAGCTTTCTGCGTAGCTGGTGTGCTAAGTGCTGACAACTGTACCAACAAGATCAGGGTGGTTTTGCTGCTGAAAACAAAAAATGGAGCTGTCTAGTACAGTGAGGAAAGCCCAAATATTATTGATGTTGCCTTCTTTCACAGAAAGAGTGGGAAGGCAAATGCAACCACAAGGCTTGCCTGTAACATGGAAAACACGGCGTGACATTCACCAAGAATTTACATAGTGATCAATTTATGTACCACCTGTTTGTCTGATACTGTCACTATTTCCATTTACAGATAGATAGAAATAAATTTTGCCTACATTTTAATCCCTTTTGTTATCAGAAAGACTTTGAGGAAGCAAGTAGGAGATATTCTTGTAAAATAAATGATTAAGCAAAAAATAGGCCTTAGTTCCCCTGGAAGATGACCTAATCTTACCTAAATTCAGATGTGTAAAAACCAACCATCCTGTCAACAGAGAATCATAGAATATCCTGAATTGTATTGTTGTCAAGTCCAACAGCCAGACCATAGAGTGCTGGAATAGATTATCTGACCCAAAATAGACATTTGAATCCTCTGCCCTTTATAGCTGATTGGTGGAGTGCCTCTTCTCATGTTAGCAGAGAAAAAGAGGGAGGTCAAGTGAGCTGCTTCTTGATGTATAGGATAAAAAGGCACCAGGGGAGACTCAACCATATGAGGAGACCTGCAAGGTGGACACACAGGGTTGGGAGAGTCATCTCCCACATGTGACAGTGACGGTTTCCATAAACAAGTCTCAGACCTCATGGAGACCAGATAGGCTGCAGAACTGGGACTGGTGCTGGTGAAGCTTCCCCTCTTCAGAACCAGGTAAAGGTGATGGCAACATGAGCTTTTGCTGATAGCAGCAATGCAGAAGAGCTCTGTAACTCCAGGCCACGGGGGTTACCCCCTTCCTCCTGGGTGCCGCCATCCCTTGGTGGGCTGACCCCATGGGGCAGACAGGTGGTGGATGGGCAAGGATGGGCAGCTGGTAATGAGCTATGGAAAGAGCTATGGCAGAAAGCATGTTGTGAAGGAGGGTTTGGAGTGTGTTATGGTCAACTGAGAGGAAGGGGAGGGAAGGAACGTAAGTGCCCTACCCAGGAATAAGGTGTGTCAGCACTTATAGGTTAGAAGGCTCGACTATATTTTTTGAATTGCCTATTCTAACCAGTGAGGACATTTATAATCATCATGCAATAAATGTGTTTATTACTAATCTTTCACATCTAAAATTCCTGTAGAATATTAAAAAAAAAAAAAAGATGTATGTTATTTGGGCAGTGTGAATGGTCAGGTGCAGAGGAGGGCAGCTATACACAAGCACCTCCGCCCCATCAGACAGCATCAAAACCCTCCAGCCTTGGTGTGGTACAAAGGCAGGCAGCTTTCTGCATCTGCTTTTGTGAACAGCTCTGCAAACTCTCTTCTCACATAGCAAGGAGTCTCATTCCCTCCCGAAGGAGTCATAAAATACAGCTTTATCCATCCTGCACGTGGCAATCAGACAGGCTTAAGAGCTTAAGCACTTGTAGAGTAGCAATGTTTAAAAAGATGCACCGACCTGTTTGCCTACCTCATTCCGCATTGCTACTCAAACCACTCCTCAGTAAGGACTTTTGGGGCACGTTGTTAATGATGAAGGCAGAACACCGAACTTGCTGATAGAAAGGGAGTTGTTAAGCTCAGGTTCTTTCCAGGAGGCTGTGCCCAGGGCAATTAGCACCTCGCAAAAGAGCCCAGAACTCCCCTTGCTTTACTCACCAGTCAGCTGCTGAGCCACTAAGCGTGTGGATCATGCACCAGCCAAAGAAGATGGCAGTAAACAGATTTAGTCAGTTTAGGCTGTTTTATTAAACACAGACAATCAAAACAAACCCAGCCCTACCAGCAATACACCAGCTCCTCATTTATGCAAGACTCCTTTCCCCAGCACTGGGAGAACAAAAAGGCTGAAGTGTAAATGAGATCAGTGTGGTGAGTGTTACACATATGAATATTTATCAAGGAAGACCGGAGAGGGGCCAATTCGCCGACCTCCTGCAACAACAGGAGCTCTGTCATCGACAAGTGGGAGGGAAAGGGTAGGTGAAGAGGCTGGTCCATGCCTTTGTGCGGGCAGGGGTACACGAGATGCTGGCGAAGGTCTAAGCTTGTGTGTGAGGATAACTGTAGGAGCCATTGGTCAGGAAAGACACTGAGAGGATCCTGGGTTTTGGGACAAAAGCTCAGTACAACAAAGATATGAAGCAAGCATACAATGTCCCTTCCAGTCATGCAATCAGCTCGCAAGCTGCACTGTAGGGAACAAAACTCTAAAAATTAACACGAAGTTGTTACCATTCCTTAGGCATACCAAGTGTTCATAATAAATCTTTTTCCTGAAGAAAAAAGCAATGTTAAATCGAACTACAAAGACCATCAAGCATGAGATTTACAGCAATCTAACTGGGTTATGGGTTCATTTCTTAAACAGTTGAATTAGGGCAGCTTCTGGGTATGGATATATCAAGTGTGCTGACCCCCTCAGTGCTGCAGGGACTTAGGGTATGAGCAGCAATGGAGAGATCGCGCTGGTTATCGTTTTAATGTGTATTTCAAAGTCACTTCCAAAAAAGAAGATGAGATAGTAGTTGAGTATTCCAGCCACAGACATGAGAAACAGGAACAAGATGATGCGCTTTCCAAACAAGTAACCGGGAGTGCTGAGGAAACAAAAATGGGGTAAAGCAATTCGTTAAAGTGCGTCATCTCACATGACAACTCTCTGACTTTGGACTCTGCTGTTGGGACCAGCTGAAAGACCGCAGAGGCTGAGACAGAGGGGTCAAATTTCTGTTCTGTCTTGCAAAAATATCATTTTCAGGATCCATTTGGGTCTGGATTTGGCCTCCTGTTCTCAGCGTAGGCTGCTGCTTACAAAAGTCTCTATTCAGAGAGACTTGGATGTATTCTCAGGCATCAAAGGCTGTGGGACAACTTTATTCCACATGTGCATAATAGGTTTTATTAATATAAAATGACAATTTTGTGGAAATAGTGGCACAAACATGCAAATGTATGTTTGCAGAGGCTGTGAGCAGAAGCTACAGCCCCCCTGATCCTAGTGTGATTGCATCTCCAATGTCTTCCACAGCTACTCCTATTCATCCAAAAAAGAGGGGCTTTCCTGTGCTACCCAATGCCAGCAGCTGTTGTAGGCAGCACCACAAGTCAGCAGCTGTGTCTGTGGAAGTGGCAGTATCCAGCTGTGCTGCTGCCACATTCTGGGTTTTGTAAAATGGCTCCACAAGTCCTTACCTCTGAGTCCTCTCCCCGAGGTAGCCCACAAAGTACTTCTGCCTCACAAACAAGTACATCAGGCCAGCAAAGGCAGCAGGAGCTGGGTAAAGGGTAAAACAAGGCGTTACAAACACCGGCTCAGATCTCACTGTATCTACTGTTCTCATCTGCTGCCTGGGCTGGACTGGGAAATGGGAATCTGCAGTCTTGAGTTGTGGGACAAGCATTGGAACTGGGTTGGAGACCTCTGCATGGGAAACAGAGCACTTGTCTTGCCCTTGCTCCAGCTTTTCTGAAGATTTTGTGGGTGTCATCCTGCCCACAACTGTGCCCACTGTAGACCACACACTTATCACCTTGATTCCAGTACCTAAAAAGAGCCTACAAGAAATCTGGAGAGTGACTTTTTACAAGGGCATGAAGTGATAGGACAAGGGGGAACGGTGTTAATCTGAAAGAAGGCAGGTTTAGATTATATATAAGGAAGAAGTTCTTCACTATGAGTGTGATGAGGCACTGGCACAGGTTTCTCAGAGAGGTTGTGGATGCCTCATCCTTGGAAGTGTTCAAGGCCAGGCTGGATAGGGCTTTGAGCAACCTGGTCTAGTGGAATGTGTCCCTACCCCTGGCAAGGGAGCTGGAACGAGATGATCTTTAAGATCTTTTCCAACTCAAACTATTCAATGATTCTGTGAAACGCAGTGTGGGTTACACCAGGCTCAGGAAAGAGGGTGCCAACTCAGGCGCTATCCTCACCAGAAATAAAAGGCAACTGATAGATGCATTTCACTAGGAGCAGGTGGAGGACTATTCTATGGCCCAATACTCATTTCTGAGCTCATAAAAAGGGCTTTCCCCATAATTCTACCTTTCTCCACAACTGCAGGTAAAAGCCCCTCTTCTCCTGGCCAGGAAACCTTTTTCTTTTCCAGAAAGAATAGTCATGGACCCCAGACAAGTACTCAGCCTTAGGTAAAATCACATTATATTGAAGGGAACCATATTTAGAAATGCAGGCAAAGATTCCTGAGCTGCCCTCAGCAGTGAGGAGGGCTGGCAGTTCTGGCAATTTAATGAAATGAGCCCATTTCGAGTCCCAAAAGTGAATATTGTGGCATCCAGCAACCAAGTACTAAATCCTTTGTCCCAAACAAAGGGAACTCATCCATAATGCTGGTGGGGGAAGTGTCCCTGGCCTGGAATACCTTGAATCACATCTGAGAACACAAATCTCTTGGCATAAGCCATGCCATGAGTGTGCTGCTACTCAAACAGCAGGACAGGAGGGTGAGACATGTTCCCCTGCTACTGGAGGGTTGGTCCCTGGAAGTGTAACTTCTGAAGCACTTCACTATCTCTTCTTGAAAGCAGTGCAAGGTTGAAAGGACATACAAAATAGCCCTCAGTGTTACCTTGGCTGCAGAGAAGGCCAGCACACCAAAGCACAGCGAGAAACGTAGGGTACGCATGTCCGCAGTTCTGGCTAGAATGGAATTTATAGGAAAGGAATCAGAACAGGGAAACAGAAACAAAATCAATGTGTTTCACGAGCAGAGAATGGCGTGGTATGAATTTGGGCTGCACTAATGCCATTGGGGGCAGTCTTTTACCCCAGAGCAGTGGGATGCCCCTGACCTACCAGGAGCTGGCTGGTGTATTTGTGTCTGAATGTGGTGGCTTCCCTGTTTCCTCTCATAGATAATGGATGCCTTTGTCCTGCCTGATGATGAAAACAAACCATCTCATGCACATGTCTGGCACCTATGAAAGCCACTTTCTCTCTAAGCTGTTTGGTCATAGCATATGTATAAGAAATGTTGTGTGCTTTATTGGCTTAAAATCCTTGTCATTGAGTCATATTAGTCAAGCTACTGAATGAAACCTACAAAAATAGAATTGCACCACAGATAAGAGTGTCCCACAGACTTAACACATGTCTTTGCAGGGGAACAGGAATACTTTTCAGCTGCCTCCTTCAGCTGGGAATGCTTTCTGAGCAGGAAGCACTCTGCCCTTGACAGAGGTTGCACACCTGTGAAGGGCAGCACTTGGACATCTCATCCAATTTCAAGCTTGTTGACAGTACTTCAGAGGTAATAAAAAATATTTTATGTTCTTTTCTGATTTAGAATTAATTTTTCCTCTGGACTCTCTGAAGAGATCTCAAAGACAAGAGGTGTGAAGGTATACTAGAATGGGTTGACCAAGGAGGTGATAGATGCCCCATCCTTGGAAACATTCAGAAACATTCAAGTTCAGGTGGGACAGAACTCTAAACAACCATCAGTTGAAGATATTCCTGCTTATTGAAGGGTTGGACTAGATGAGCTTTAAATGTCCCTTCCAACCCAAAGTATTCTATGATTCTATGTGGTAGAGAAGTGGAGAAGTGGAGATCTGTGTGCCAAGGGAAGTGCCAGGAACCAAAAGGTTTATACAAGCTTTGCCACCTACCTGCTCCTCAGCAAGCTGGTGTCTCTCTGTTGGCTCTTTCCTTTTGAACCACAGTGCCCTTGGGACTCTGGCTGTGCTTGTCACACTTCCAGCACAGAAGGGTGAACTGGTTCCCAAATGAAGGGGCATGGTACTCGTAATGGCTGCAAGACCTATATAGATGCAGCACATGGAGTCCAGAAGGGTGCTGGGTTCACCCAGCAAACATATTGGAGAACCACGAGTCTGAACACTGTCACAACATGCACAGCAAAGGATTATGTACAAAGCCTTCACCTGAGGGCATTTGAAACCCATCTCTGCCCGCCCCCCCCCACTCTGCCCTCATTGCTCCTCGGGTTTTGTCTACTCACTTGGCAGTGTAGACGCGGTCGAAGCAGGATGATCCCTGCCGCTGGAACCCCTTGCTGTTGCAGTGTTTGCTTTCATGCTCCAGTTTGTAAGCAAAAAAAGCTGTTAAAAAACCACAAAGTATTCAATCAGATATAATTTGGAGGTACTGTAGAAGCTGGGATTTGTGGGCTTATCTCTGTTCTCATGAGCATCCAGGCTGGATAGACGGCAGAAGAAAACACGGGTGCATGGAGGGGTGAGATGTGGCCAGCAAGCTTGCTCTGTCACCCAGAGGTTAATCAAACCCACTGTGCAAGAGTGCCGTGCAACGCAACTTCAGGCATCTCCACATGCCCATATGTGACTGGTAGTAGGCTCTCTCACCTTTGTGCCCTGCTTCATTCCCACATTGCACTTCCAGCAGCCTGCACCTCTTCTGCAGGAGCACTGCCCTGACCTGGTCCTTTGAGCCCCCAGTGGGAAAAGAGCTTTCCAGTCAGAGCTGCCAGCACCAAATCTTCCTTTCCAACAGAGCAGGGAGACAAGCAAGTCTATTTTCTTTTAGTGAAACCCATCTGCCAAACCACGGGTATCCTGCAGGGCTGGTTCTTTTCCCAGAAAAGCCCATTGAAAACCTCGTCCTGATAGCTGATCTGTATATGTCCATCTTGTGTGCATCCTCCTTTTAAGCAACAGCATTTTGACAGAGTGTTAGCTGCTGCACAAATGCAGCGCCTCAGGATAATGTATCCTGTGCTTGACAAACACGTTTTATCTGATGACACCAAACCAGAGATCGTCAATCATGTGTCTAAATACACCAGAGAAACCCTGGCAGGCTACAAGCTGCAAACATTGTGTTATCCTGCACTCCATCTCAGTGCATCCAAATCACTCTATGGCTTAGAATATTAGTCAAATATACACATAAAAGATAACCCATCAGGAATACATTATTATAACAATAGAAGTGTAAATAGATAAACTGCAGGGTTTCATCCCTGCAATCTGAAGAGCTGCCCCTTTTTTCCCCCCTCACTGGTGCTGTAAATAGGTCTTTTGTACTTCCATTTTCTTCACTAAAAGCTACTGAGTTTTTCACTTTCCAATATTGTGTGATTCCCTGGGTACATACAGCCCTTCCCCAGAAAAACCCACAGTGCTTTAAACCAGCATCCCTACACTGAGCCAGGCTGCAGACCCCACTGCCTCCAGCATGGTGCACTGGCCACTCCTGGAGGACCCAGGACAGATACCATCCGGTGTCACAGCCACCAAGAGTTCCCAGCACCTCCATCCACCCACCAGCCCAGCCTTTGGCAAGAAGCTATTAACCTGCCTACAGTGACTAAGAGGACCTAAAATTGAAGAGGACTAAGTTGATCAGCATTTTTTTGTCCAGAGCAGAGCTGCAGCGATGGGAAACTACTTTTTGCAGGTCTGGGACTGTATGGGCTCACTTGTAGCACACATCCTCCTTTCCTTTTATCATGTGCATGAAATCACTAGAAGATACCACAGCTTCCAAACAAGCCAAATAAGCTATTTATCTCTCTCTCCTCTGCTGTAGGTGCTGCCACTTCCCAAATGTCAGCATGCTGCCACAGAGAGGCTTCACGATGCCCAGAGGTAACAGGGTGGTTTCACAAGCCAGCATGAGATGAGTGAACGGAGCAAAACCGGAACAGAGAGGTTTAATTCAGCTTAGCTGTTCCAGGAGATGATGCCCTTAGGCTCCAGGGCTGCACAGACTGTCCAGAGCCTGAACTGTGGCAGTCCCACTCTGGTCAGTTTAATGTGCAAGAGTTCAGTGTAAGCCTGGTTGTCCGTGCCAACAGAAACCATGAGCTGAAGATCCAACCTAGCCAGTGCTGGCAAAAGTGCCCCTTCTTTCTCTCAACTTCACTTTGCTTCCTCTGTCCCAAACTCCTCAGCAATGACCACTGATTTTTATCCTGAAAGTTGCTGGATTGCAACATCTCTCTGACAAAAGGACAAAACTTAGAGCTGCATGTGTGACTCAGTGGTATCTGGCCACACGAGTCATTCTGTAGTATATGGAGATTTCCAGCACGAACATCACGTAAACGTAAATGGACATCGGACAGGGGCAGAACCACCTCCATCTTTAGGAATAACAGCATTCACTGAAGATGTTCTCTAATCCTGCACCAGATGCAGAAAAGCATATAATCACAAATTTATGTGATACTGACTTCGTGTACTTAGAGACAGTCAAGTGGATGCCCAGGTGCTTTGCTGAATGAGAGCCACAACAGGAGCTCAGTATAACCGACAGGCCTTGACAAACATTTCTACTGCCTTAATTATTGTGTTCCTTGCAAGACTTCATATCAGGTCTGGTCTTTCTAGACAGAAAGCCTGGGAAGAGGAAATCAGATGATGTAAGGCCTGAAATCATGGTTTAGGGCTGTCTGACTCACATGCTTGGCACACTGAGTCTTCTGCCAAGTGTCCTTCTTCCCCTTTGTAGCAGTTGGGTCAACAATCTCACACACAGATTTCCATGAGATAAAAGTGCATGTCAGAATGGAAAGCTGACAAGTTTCAAGTGAGAAGAAAAAGCCCTATATACAAAGTCATGTGATTAAACAGCAAGAAGTGTATATTTGACACATTTTCTTAATTATAGTATGTGTTCTGATCTCAGCATGCCATATTCTGGTGATGTCACACACTGTGCATTTACCCGAAAACAACATTGGGTTAAATGATGTGGTATTTAGTGCCTATGTTGAAACTAAACCAGTCTGCATCTCCTTTTTTTTTTTTTTTTTTTTGTTCTCTAGCAGCTGGGCTCCCACCACTTCCCCTCTCTGCAGCAGCCCAAGAATAGCCCATTTCCTAGGACTGAATGTGGGACCGAATGTGGAGTTTGTGCTCAGTGGGAATCTCCCACTCATAACAAGAAGCCTTCACTAAAGATTTCTGGAATTTGCATCAGCCCCCCCATCCCACTGCTGACTCTCCTTGAATTTGGGCAAACTCAGTGCAGCTGGGACAAAACTCATTCCTTTCTTTGTATTCTGGCCAGAATTTCCTGCTAAAATGATTAAGTATTTGTAGAAGATGATGATCACATTAAAATCAAATTTGCACAGGAGAGAAACTTGATTTATTTAAAAAATCCCAAAGAATAGTAGTGATTATAGGAAGTCTGAATAAGTGCTAGAAAAGGAAACTTCACCATCACAGGAAATGTGCAGTGTTCTTGGGAGGACAGTTAATTGATATTACTTATACTGTAGGACTTGGAGATGCAGGAAAGCAGGAGAGCTATCTGCCCACAAATAACCCACACAGACTCCTCTGATGAGGCAGTGAAGTTCTCTCCCCTTCACCCAGCTCCATGCAAAGGTCTGACCCATTGCACCCCCCTGGGGACTCAGTCCCTGCCCACGGCAGCAGCTGCATGACAGTAGCCCTGGCTGACCACAGTAGAGACCTAGGCCAGGAAAAGAGGTCTCAGTCACCAATTCAAAATGCATATTGCCACAGGGTATCCTAGCATATTAGTCCTTTCACTAGCTGATATATGTATAACAAACTCACTCTAGAATATCACAGAGTAGGATCATGCAACTGCCAGGATACTGCCACAATGGCATGAAAAATGCTATGCTTCGAAGACCATTTCTGAAGCCAAAGCCATGCCTAAGCACTAATCATACATGCACTTATAAGCAGAGTTTATCTATCCAAAGATCAGCTCGGTATACATCATCCGGAACTTTCCTCAGCTCCCTTTCAGACCTTAAATAAATGCTTATTTTTGTCTTACCGTTCTGGACAACACTTAGCAAGGTAACAATGGCAAGCAGGACAATGCTTCCCAGGGTCTCCTGGTCCATTTTGTGAGTGGGATGTCAGGGTGGATGGTGCAGCCTCGGTGGTAGCTCAGCTCTACAAGCACAGAAGGAGGAAGTGAAGGTCTTATCTTGAATCATGAAACACTTCCTATGGCTTCACAGGAGAGTGGCAGCACCCTGAGCTCTGGTGCACGTCAGACCAACAAGTGCAGGCTCGCTCGCTCATCGTATACAAATGAAGCCCAGAGAAACAAGAGATTATATGTCTGTGATCTAAGAAGATATACAATGTGGAAAAGTATCTATTGCCCTTCCTACACAAGAGCAAAATAGCAACCTTGATATCTGAAATATGTTTGAACATTTGGCTACCTGTGTGGAACAGCAGAAGGTTGGAATAAACCAGCCAGGCTATCACAGCATGGTGAGCAAGAGTCTGACCACCCCATGAATAGCTGGGAGGAGAAATAATGTAGGTGAGTCTCAGTAACACTGTTGCTCTCAGGGAGGTGCCCTCCCTGGTTACATCTCCATCAGCCTCACCAGTGAGGAGACTCCAGTTCTCCAAGTCACAAGCAAAAGCTCCTGATCCACCTGGCATATTAGATGGCAGTACATTAATGTTGTGAGCATTGCAGGTGAGCACAAAAATACATCTTTCATCACCAGGCGTGGATCCAATGTCCTTCCCTCTACAAATAACTCCCTGGAAGTCAGTGACAGCTACGAGCACTTGGTATTTTACAGGCCCAGACTTCACAGTTGTACCCCAGTTTTAGTACTTGAAGCCCAATATGACTGAATACAATTGCTGCAGCGTGTTCACGGCTTGACTCTGACCCCCTGATGAAGATGGTAGAGAAGCACAGACTGTGGTGTTGAAAGTGTGGTGGGTTAACCTTGGCTGAACACTGGGTGCCCACCAAAGTCACTCTATCTCTCCTCTCCTCAGTGGGGCAGGGGAGAGAAAATATAACAAAAAGCTCATGGGTTGAAATAAGAACAGGGAGAGATCATTCCCCTGTTACTGTCATGGGCAAAACAGACTCAACTTGGGGAAATTTATTGAATTTATTCCCAATGAAATAAGAGTAGGATAATGAGAAGTAAAACTATATCTTTGAATGCCTTCACTCCCACCTGCCTTCTCCCCATGTTTAACTTAATGTGCAATTTCTCTCCCTCCTTCCCCAGCAGCACAGGTAAATGAGGAACAGGGCTCACAGTCAGCTCATCACACATTGTCTCTGCCACACCTTCCTCTTCAGAGGCAAGACTCCTCACACTCTTCCACTGCTCCAGCATGTGGTCCCCCCCACAGGAGACAGTCCTCCATGAACTAATCTAACAAGAATCCTTTCCAGGGGCTGCAGTTCTTCATGAACTTCTCCAGCATGGGTCTCCCATGGGGTCACAGCAAACCTGCCAGCAAACCTGCTCCATTGTGGGCTCCTCTCTCCACAGGGCCACAGGTCCTGCCAGGATCCTGCTTCAGTTCGGGCTTCCCATGGAGTCACAGCCTCCTTTGGGCATCCACCTGCTCTGGCACCTTGAGCATCTCCTCCCACTCCTTCTCCACTGACCTTGGTGTCTGCAGAGCTGTTGCTCTCACATAGTCTCGCTCCTCCCTCCAGCTGCAATTTTCTTCTGTGCAATGACTTTTCCCCTTCTTAAATCTTATCCCAGAGGTGCTACCATTATTGCTGATGGACTTGGCTTTGACCAGTGGTGAGTCTGCTTGGAGCCAACTGGCATTAGCTCTGTTGGACATAGGGGAAGCTTCTGACAGATTCTCACAGAAGCCACCCCTGTAGCCCTCCACTACCAACACCTTGCCAAGCAAACTAAATACAGTCAGCTGCAGAAAGTTCCACAGTTTCTGTCAGAATACTGGAAAGCATCCTCATCCAAAACGCACATCACTTGATGACCCTAACTACTCTGTTCCCTTTTGCCCATATTCTGATTGAGAAGAGTCTCATGAAAAAATGCTTACCTTTAGTAGGAATTTAACACTAATAAAAAGTAATATTTCCACTGGACTTAGCCCTGTACAACTTTTGCCCCATCTCTCTGTCTGTCTCTACTCCACCCTGTGCTACTCAAGAGGTCTGAGTGCTGCCTAGTATCCGCAGACAGCTGGTTACCTCTCTTTGGATGGGACACAGCCAGGTAGGAGTTCCCAGCAGGAGCCAAGCTGCAAAATCCATCTTGTTCAATGGGGATACATTTACTTACAATGGTGCTTTTATCCAGTCTCTGTATCATGTAAATTTATAATCTGTACTATTAGATATGGAAAACTCTCAGGTACTTTGAGTACAAGCAAATACACAGAAATTAACTGGTTGGCAGGTAGGTGATTAACACTGTGATCTGTGACCTACTGTTATCCTAATAGGAAAAGGCTGTCTTTTTGGGACACCTTCCCTACAGTCTACACAGACATGACTGTGTGAGAAGCAAGGCCATAATGATAATCTATGTTTAGATTTGGCCTGTGATATTTTCTTCAGATTTTTAACTCTTGGCAAATTTACTTTAGGAAAAAACCCAAATCCAAGAACAAAAAAAGAAATACAATAGGTCTTTGAGAATGCTTTTATTCAGGATGAAGTTCTCTTTTCCCCCAGAAAATTATCTTTTCTTATTGAACATCAAAGTTTATATTTGTGGTCTACTGAGCACTGGATTGTAGCTGGTATTTAGGGATGATATTTAATGCTAAGCATCTACTAATTTTCTGAGAAGAAAAACCCATCAACTAAAAGAGTTTATGGAATTAAGTCAAAGAGGAATATTGTCTAAGCAGAGATCAATGTTATGACTGTAAAGAAAGGAGCGGGGTGGGGGGAAGGTGTCATGGTGGGAGGAGGGAGCTGCAAACAGAAGAGGGTGAAGGGCATAGCACAGGTCCTCAGGGCATCTGTGACAGGACATCTCCCAGTCATCCTTCCACAGCAGGCACTGAGCTTTCCCTTTCTTCTGCCTGTTTTAATGCTGGTGCAAACCTACCAGGCATCTTGCAGCTTGCTTTTGATTTACAAGTGGTAGTACAAGCACAGGAGCCTGCTCCAACTTGCCAAGAAAACACACACGCTTCCCCACTATCAAAGACTTCCCAAAGGTGGCTTCTATTCAGCAGAAGTGTCATGTAAAAGGGGGTAGGAATCATGCTGCTGAGCTTTGAAGTTGCCATAATGCCAAAAAACACACAACATATCATGTATTTATGCCAGCAGCCTTTCCAGCTGGCTGACCCAAATTCCCAGCCCTCACCCTGTGGGATGGCCAGGTAGCAAGAGCTGAGCTGTCCACTGGCACCTCTTGGCATCACAGGATGCTTTGGCATTTTGGCGCTTGGCATTCATGGCACTTTGCTGGAAATGCAGCCTGTTACCTCCTCTCGCCAAGGTGTGCTCCAAAGCCATCCCGTGTGTATGCATGGAGGAAAACAGGATTTCACAGTCCTTCCTGCAATAAGAAAACCTATGACATCAATTCCAGGGCTTGCTAAGGTGATTTCTATGTGTGCAGGGAAAAAAAATCTTTGCCAACAAGAAAGTGTTTGGTATGGCTGCCTTAAAATATGAACTGCAAGGGTTTGGTTTTGTTGGGTTTTTTGTTTTTTTGGTTATTTTTAAAGAGCAACACCACTCTGAGGGCTCTGCTTGAGGAAAAGCTAAGGAAATCAAGATGGTATGAGAGATGTCAAAGAAGTCCTGTCCCTTTACCATGTCAAGTCTATTGTATAGTCAGGCAGAGCAGAAACCCCTTGTGGGGAGGAATTTTACTTTTTCATACCCCTTAGCACTGGAATAGCTGCAGGATAGAAGGAGATTCTGGCAACTTTATTCCAATTTGGGGAATTGCCTTGGCAAGGGAGAGCTAAGATGGGGCTAAAATGACTCTGCAAACAGCTTCTGCACGTTAAATTGTTCCTTCTCCCTGAGACCTTAATATACACACAGGATCACTGTCTGGTTCAAGCAAAGCTGACACCACTGAAAACCCTGTCCAGCTGGGAAAAAGATCAGTGCAAACCCCTCCATCTTATTTCAGTTGGCCATTTGAAATAGGGGATTTTCTCAAGTAGGCAAAAATAAAAACGGGGGAGGGGGGAGGGATACGCACCTTGGGGAACAGTACCTGCACCCTCTATATCCCCCAGCTGTGGGCAGACCTCTTCAGGCACAGGTAATTCTGTGCTTCAGCAGCTGCTGTCAGACCCCAGCCCTTTTGCTTGCTGCATTGCTGTTTGACATCCACATCGTCCTGTCTGAGGAAGATAACCTTGACACAGCAAGCCATGAAGCTCACGAAAATGTGCAAAGCCAGCGAGCTTTTCCAGTTGCGCTGTGAGGCTTCCAGCACATTAATCTCCTCCTCTGAAACCTTGAACAGCCAGTCAAAATAATCCTTTTGTAGAATTGCTTTCATAGTGAAGAGGAAAGGACTGGGAACACAGATCTATAAATATCTTTTGGGTTGTTCATCTCTCCTCTCCTCTCATGCACTCTGATCAGCACTCAGCTGCAAGGACTCTAATGAAAGTGTTTCTCTGGACAAAATAAAACTGCTCATATGAAACTCCTCTGTATAAATGCCAGGTGATACACAGCCATCATGCTTTATCATAAATGCAACAGGACACAAAGCCCCTCAGACTGGCTGGTTAATATTAGTACTGTGCTTTGCAAACTTAAAGTTTGCACCACAGCACCATCAAATATAGTACATACACACACGTGACCTGCTGTCACTTAGTCTTCTTCAGCATCACATCCTTGCTGAAGCCTGACAAAACTCCAACGGAGCGCATGAACAGAGCTGGAAATGTGAAGTGCAACATGAAGAAAGGGTAATGCTGCAGTTTTTAAAATGCTGTCTTCATTGTGCACAGCTGAGAAAACGACAGTGTGGGAGCAGCCAGAGCACCACCTTGGAAACCCCTCCTTCTCTATATTTTCCAGGCTTTTTCCTTTCACTTGCTGTCTTCATACTCAATTTGTACAAATTCAGCTCAAAACACAGAGCTGGAAGACAGAGCCTGTAGTCCCTCTGGGCCCTCTGGCACAGCCTCCTCCTCCTCACCCTCTGTGTCTCATTGTTGTGGTTTAACCCCAGTCAGCAACTCAGCCCCATGCAGCCACTTGCTCACTCCCCACCACAGGGATGGGGGAAGAGAATCAGAAGTGTAAAAGTGAGACAAAAGAAAGCAAAAGCCACGCATACAAGCAAAGCAAAACCAGGAATTCATTCACTGTTTCCCACAGGCAGGCAGGCATTCAGCCATTTCCAGGAAAGCCAGGCTCTATCATGCATAATGGTAATTTAGGAAGACAAACGCCGTCACTCCAAATATTCCCCCCTTCCTTCTTCTTCCCCCAGCTTTATATGCTGAGCATGACACCACATGGTATGGCATAACCCTTTGATCAGCTGGGGTCAAGTGTCCCGGCTGTGTCCTCTCCTAACTTCTTGTGCACTCCCAACCCACTTTTTGGCAGGGTGATGTGAGAGGCAGAAAAGGTCCCAAGTCTGTGTAAGCACTGCTCAGCAGTAACTAAAACATCCCTTTGTCATCAACATTGTTTCCAGCACAAATCCAAAACACAGCCCCATATCAGCTACTGTGAAGAAAACTAGCTCTGCCCAAAACCAGCACATTCACACCCTGCTCTTGTCTTCCTGTTTGCATGAGTGCTGCACTGCTGACTGACATCCCTGTGGCTGCACTTCATGCCTGGGGTCCCCTTCCTCAGTGCTCCTGCCTCACCAGCGAGTCCCGTGCAGTGGGGGGGCTGTGCGCCAGGCTCGTCTTCCCCAGTGCAGGTGGTTGGGTTTGTTTATCTTTATTAAATCTCAGTGGGTTGAGCCTGGAGAGTTGCTGCAATGTAGCGAGACCAGTTTGAATCCGAGCCCCTCCAACAGGATGCTGGAAAGCCACCTCCAACATGGGCACGGCTGTGGGTTTGGTATTTTCTCTGCTAGCAAGAGACTGAATTGAGCAGAGTCAGGACAGGCCCTTCTGAGGCCTCTAAGGCAAAGCCCCCTGATTTTCCAGGAAGCTATGGATTAGTGGGATTTGAACAGTGCCCAATGAGTGGCAAAAACACTTCACAGGGACGTTCTCTCTGTTGTCTTTCCCTCCCTTGCTCCCAAGAAGCAGCTTCTTAGCAGCCATTGTGATACCAGACAGCCCTGACAACCACCCACCCTGTCACAGGATGAAATTCACAGAATCACAGAAGGGCTAAGGTTGGAAAGAATTTCTGGTCCAACTGCTTGCTCAAGCAGGGCCACCTAGAAAAGGCTGTCCAGGGTCATGTCCAGTGAGCTTTTGAATATCTCCAAGGAAGAAGGCTCCACAACCTTTCTGGACAACCTGTGCCTGTGCTTTATCACGGTCACAGTGAAAAAGGGTTCCCTGATGTCCAGAGGGAATCTCCTGTGTGTCAGTTTGTACTCATTGCTTCTGTCCTGTGACTGGGTACCACTGAGAACAGCCTGACTGCATCCTCTTTGCACTCTCCCTTATAAATGTTGATGAGATCCCCCTGAGCCTTCTCTTCTCCAGGCTGAACAGTCCCAGTTTCTTCATAGGAGAGATGCGCCAGTCCCTTAATCATCTTTGTAGCCCTCTGCTGTACTCTCCAGTATGTCCCTGTCTCCCATGTACTGAGGAGGTCAGAACTGGGCACAATACTACAGATGTGGCCTCACCAGTGGAGAGGGGCACGATCACCTCTCTCCACCTGCTGGTAATGCTTTGTCTCATGTGTTCCAGGGTACCATTTGTCTTCTTGGACACAAAGGCCTATTGCTGGATCATGTTCAACCTGATGTCCATCAGGACTCCCAAATTTCTTTCTACCAAGTTGATTTCCAGCTGGGTGCCCCTAGCATGTACTGGTGCATGTGTTTTGGGTTTTTTTTTTTGTCCACGGCTCCAGGACTTTGCAATTCTCCTTGTTGAGATTCATTAGGTACCTGTCAGCCTATTCCTCCAACCTGTTCAAGGTCCTTCTGGATAGCAGTATCACTCTCTGGTCTATCAGCCACTGCTCTGAGTTTGGTGCTGTCTGCAAACTTGTTGAGGTTACACTTTGCCCCATCATCCAGATCATTAATGGAATGTTGAGCAGTATTGATCTTTGAGGTACACTGCTAGTTATTGGCCTCCAACTAGATCATCCCACTGGTCACCACCCTCTGTTCAGCCATGTGCTCTTTTTTCCAGTGCTTGGGCACTTCCCCTAGTTGCCATGATTGATCAAAGCTGATGGAGAGTGAGCTTACAATGGACCTGCCATTATCCTCAGCACCTGTGATGTGTTTCATCAGGACTAATGGACTTAGGTACATACAGGTTGCTTAAATATTTCCTGACCTGAGCCTCATCCCCCTAGGGTACATCCTCATTGTTGATTTGGTTTTCACAATCATATTTGCTGCCATTATCACCTTATTACCTTTTGGGTGACTGCAAATTGATTAATAATTCATTTCTAGAGCTGAGGCGAGGCTACCAGGGCAGCAGATTCCCTGGTCTTCCTCTCTGCTCCCCTTTGAGAAGTCTCTTTTGCCCTCATTTTGTCTCATTTCCGTCAGTGTACCCACATTCCTTAAGCTCGTGCAAATAATTATCAACAGTCTTTGAATACTGTGAGGTTAATTTTTTTCTTCCGTTCTTCAAGTCTGTCGTCACAACCAGTCATTTTGGTACTGAAAATATCAGAAGGAAAGATGCTGGATACTTTGGCCACGTATTGAGTAACAGGCAGATGCTAATTTTTGCCTTCCTCGTCCTTGGCACGTACTGTTGGAGCTTCTGCTTGTTGTCTGGTCTGTCTCAGAGAGCAGCTTTCAGGCTCCCATCCACAACTGTCCCACCAGCAGCCAGAACTGTAACCACTAATTTTTTTCTCCTTGTCCACTGTTTCCCAATCCCTTGCTCCTATGGGAAAATCCACCCAAAACAACAGAGTAAAAAGGATTTAAAAAAAAAAAAAAAGAAAGGACTGTTCTTTAGATTAAAAAAGCAAACAGACACCAAAGCCCAACCCACCCACGCCCGGCCTCCCAAAGCGGAGAGAGAAGCCGCAAGAGAAGCCGGCGCACGGCCCGCCCCCGGTTGTCGCGGGAATCAGGCGCGGCTCGGCAGGCACGTCGCCCAGCGCGTCTCTGTGGCGCAATCGGTTAGCGCGTTCGGCTGTTAACCGAAAGGTTGGTGGTTCGAGCCCACCCAGGGACGGGGCGCGAGCTTTTTTGCTTTGCGTGCGTGTCTTTTTCGTTCCCTCCCGCAGGAGCGCTTTCGCGGCGGCTGAATCCACCCCGCGCCGCCTTTATACCACTCCCAGCCCCACATCCGTTTTCAGCTCCGGGACCTTGCCCTTCCTGCCCCCTCGAGAGGAGTTTCTTCCATAGCGTATATCGACAGTCGGGGTTCAGGGCGCTCCGTGTAATCCCTCAAGGGGCGCCGCAGAAAACTCCAGCGCCATCGGAAGTTTCCGTAGTGTAGTGGTTATCACGTTCGCCTAACACGCGAAAGGTCCCCGGTTCGAAACCGGGCGGAAACACGATGTTTTTTCCTTTTCCCCACCCTTCCCGTGTCAGTGCGGACGTCGTTTTTCCTGGCTCCTCCTTTCCAGCAGGCCAGCGGCCGCGTGGGGTACAAGCCCCGTGGGGAGCTTCCGAGTGGGAGAGGGCAGGGGGCCTCCTGAGCTGCAGCGGAGCCGGGAGGGAGAAGCAAGGGCAGGGCTCGGGCTGTGTGCTGAAGCCGCGCTTCATTCCCATGCACGAGCTTCCCCTCGGCAAACGCAGTTTCCCTGGAAGGATGGAAACGAGGAGGGGAAACGAATCTGAGCTGAAGTGGTCTGAATATTATCAGAAAACTTGGGACAAAATCTACAAGCCCCTGTCTTGGGCATCACTGAAGCCGCTTTAGATAGTCATTTACATTGACAAGAGTAATATAGACCCATGTCCGGGGAGAAGCATCTCTTGAGGGTTTTTTCAGCCTCTCTGTTAAAAACGTAAGCTTTCAGGAAAGAAGGCACCCAGCCTCCTACTTCTTTACACTCCTTTCCCAGCATTTTCTTTCCTTCATGAGCCCCATGGCTCCACCGTGCTCTGCACTGTTTAGCTTCAGCATCTTCCTCACAAACAACTACACTGTGTTTGTGCACAGCAGTGCAAAACTAAGCACGCTGCAAAATTCATCAGCCTGGTAACCCCATTAACCTTATTTTCTCTCTTGCCCTGTCCGCACATTGTCTTAGATCTATACTTAGATTGTAAGTTCTTCCACTCCGAGACCGAATTCTGGCAGACTTCAAAGCAGAGCACACACTTAAGAGCTGCATGAACTGCTTGAAAGGTAACATGCTTGGCTCTGAGCATGAAGGGGCTCACATCAGGCAGAGCAGCTGTTCAGCTTTGCAAAAGGAACACAGACAGGACACGATTGCTCTCATAGATACATTGTCAGGAAGGGAATAATTATTTAAAGTAAAAACCAGTGCTGGAAGAAAAATAAATGGCAATAGCCAGCCACGAAAAACAGATTTGTAATCAGCACCGCAGTGGATTTCTAGAACATTGCTCTAGCAGGTCATACAGCTAAAAACCCATGCAGGCAGCTCCTATGCATATCTGCTCATTTGTTGTAGGCAGGATGTGAAAAGGCAGCCCTTTTTTCCCACCCTGTACTCTGTGATTGAATGTATCATCAAGTAGTAAGATGTTAATCAGAGTGCTGTCTCCCTAGAGCTGATTCTGAACTGTAAGTGCCACGACTGTGCCTTTCCCAAATCAGAAGACACAGATTGACAAGGCTCTACAGATGCATCTGGACAGGCTGGATTGATGGGCTGAGGCCAACTGAATGAGGTTCAATAAGGCCAAGTGCCAGGTCCTGGACTTGAGTTACAACAATCCCATGCAGCACTGCAGGCTTGGAGAAGATTGCCTGGAAAGCTGCCTGGAGGAAAAGAACCTGGAGGTGCTGACTGACAGTAGCTGAACATGAGCCAGCAGTGCGTCCGGGTGGCCACTGCCAATGGCATCCCGGCCTGTATCAGCAATAGTGTGGCCAGCAGGACCAGGGCAGTGATCGTCCCTCCCTGTACTCTGCACTGGTGAGGCTGCATCTGGAATACCATGTCTAGTTTTGGGCCCCATACTACAGGAAAGACATTGAGGTGCTGGGGCATGTCCAGAGAAGGGCCACAGAGCTGGGGAAGGGTCTGGAGCACCAGCTTGATGAGGAGTGACTGAGGGAGCTGGGGTTGTTTAGCCTGAAGAAAAGGAGGCCTGGGGCAGGGGGTAACCTGATTGCTCTCTACAACTACCTGGAAGGTGAGTGTAGCCAAGTGGGAGTTGGCCTCTTCTCACAGGTAGTAAGTGACAGGATGAGAGAAAATGGCCTCAAGCTGCATCAGGGGAGGTGTAGATTAGATATTAGGAAAAATCTCTTCACCGAAGAGTTTGTCAAGCACTGGAACAGGCTGCCAAGGGAAGTGGTGGAGTCACTGTCCCTGGGAGTGTTCAAAAAACGTGTAGATGTGGCACTTGGAGATTTGGTTTAGTGCTGAAGATGGCAGTGCTCAAAGCCATTAGACTTTTGGAACTTTACCCTAGCACACTGATGAAACCACCATAATGCAGTTTGGTAACTTCTGATTGTTAAACTCTGCTTGCTCTCTGCCCACTTAATGTATTTCTAACTGACAAAAAACTACTACAATACTTTGTATTCTCTTCATGGCAAGTAAAAAGCTGTATTTTAAAACTAGTCTCAATGTAAATGTCCAGTAGCCACCAAATTCCAAACAGTTTCTGTGGTCATGGGGTTGTCATTCAATCTCAGCTGAATTCTCACCTGCACAGGCAAGTGAGAGGCAGTAGCACATTTATGGAAACAAACAAATCTACACGGTATCATTTTTAGTTTAAAAAAGGCAACCAGGAACATGCAGCACTAACAGATTTATTTTCATACCTACTTTAATCTCAAGTGCTATTTATTTGCTCTTGGAGCTTCTATATATATGTGTACCCACACTGAATCCCAGGCAGTTGCAGACCGAGGTGTCCCTAAGTCAGTTTGCAGCGGAGCTGCCAGTGGTGACCAGAGGTCCTTGCTTTGGTCTAGGTGTATCTTCACAGCAGGTGTGCCCCCATAGCCCCCCTCCTCTGCTATTAACCTAATTATAATCCTTACCACCAGGACTTTTTCATCCTCTGTCAGGGTGTCTTCCTCCCGTTGCCCTATGCATTCTGCATTGCCAACCCCAGGCTTGCTGCTTTACTCACCCCTGGGTCTGTGTCATGTCCTGAGCCAGGGGTGAAGAAGCTCCCACTGCACAGCTGCAGGTCGCTGCAACCCAGTCAGTCCCTGGTGGTACCAACATTTGAAGGCAGCTCCCCACAGCTCCAGGACAAACAGTCGGGGATGGGAAAGATGCTGCCTTTTAGTGGTTTGCATACATACATATACATACACACACCCACACCCACCCACCACTGGTTGGAAAACTCCACACGGAAATGCCATGACCCTCCTCAAGTCTTGCAGAGGCACCTATTTTATTAATGGATAAATCAAACTCTAATTTTGGTCAGCTTTTTTTTGATCAGGGAATTCACAAACAGGCAAACATTTCACCAGCAGTGCACCGGCACTTAACATTCAGAATCCATTGATTTGTTTTCTATTGTAACATTACCAATTACAGTATCTAAAACAAAGAAGAAGCTCAAGTTCTTTGCAAAGACTTGTGTTTCAAGAATGAAACCATTCACTGCCTGAAGTACCAGTTTGATGACAATGTTCACAATTGCAGCAGAAATGACATGGAGAGCTGGGGGCCACTGACAATTTTTCAAACAGTTTTTGAACCTAGTTCAAACAACCTAAGACCACTAAAATCTGAAGCCATGTCTTGTAATAACAAATATGTTCAACTGCACCTATTGGAATAGTAAGACTGAGGACTTAATGTTTTGAACTTGGAATCCAAAACAATGAAAAAATGCAGAACACCTCTAAAAATGGCTGAGACAAAGACTTGCTGATAAAATCTTTGTTATTTCTGAGAACAAGAAAAATGTATAGCTACTCTAACTTGGCATATAATACCCTCAGCTGTGTCTATGAGTTTAAAATACTCCCATCTAGCAAAACCAAATCTATACAAAACCTGAAACACCAAGGTGTGATTCCCTCTGCTTACTCACTGCTGTCTTGCTACATTTTCCCATTGCTTTCTTCCTATTGACCTTGCCTCTCCTTGGCACTCTCACATATGGACAGGGGTGCACTGCTCTAGTCGTGACCAAGTCCTAGTTACAACAGTTATAGGCATTAACTTGCAGTTAAATTAATTCTCAGAAACCTTTGTTTTATTAACGATTTTGCAGCTACGAACAACTAAAAGGTACACCTGATATTCCTTCTTAGTGATGCACTCTGGACTGAATGTTACTAATTTTACTTAAAAAAAGTAACCTGGCTCAGAAGCATATTCTTCCAAATTACATTCGCAGTTACCCAGGATGAAATCTCAGTACGTGCTGTAACTTTAAATAGGAAAATTTCTAGCATGTATCCATCCCTCCTTGGATCCAAGGGGTATATACACCAGCATGAGCTTGTAGAACAGCAATTCTGTAAAGAGCTGAATGCCAGCCTAAGAGAATGCCAGCTTCAAGTTTAGAATGTTACAAACAATCTTCATATCAAAGGATGCAAAATTCCCTGACTACAGAAGGTACTTAAATTTTTTTTTAATGTCAGACAAAATAACTTCAGAAGTGATCCTGTAAAATAAATGACTACTACATAAATAATATTTCTTACACCATTGCATCATTAAGACTACTGAAGTTTATTATTTCTCAAACTCACTAGAGTATGGATGTTTTCCATATTAAAAGCAGCAAAAATTAAGACTCATAAGAGCTTCTCATTAAAAAGCATCAAATCTGACAACTAAAATAACTGCTTCTCAGAACAATAAAATTCATTAAAACCTGATTTGCTTGTTACAATAAAATTTTAAGGAAAAAAATACCTCAAATGTAAATTGTTCAAGTACAGCCAGTGTGCAATTAAACTAGTTAGAAAATATAACTTAGTAGTGCTTTGTTTCAAAATATACATAATACTGAAAAAAACACTTAAAACCAAGAAACCGAATATTTACCAAGTTTCAAACAGGGTTTCATCAAAATGAGGTAAATCTATGTCACCTGCCATTGAGCTTGGTGCTGAAATGGAGAACAGGTCTTCAAGTATATCTTCCCTTGTAGGACTTTCAAAAGCAAGTTTTTTCCCACTGGGTTTGTTTATTGCATCAAGTTCCAAATTAGTGTCCTTTACAGGACTGTAGTAATTGTGGTCCTCACTTGTCACTGCTGCATGTGGCACACTGGTCTTCTCATCAGACCCTGTTGTTGCAACACTACTATCCACCATCTCCATATACATACATTCATCTTCACTTTTTGGAGCCTCTAAGGAAGCAACAGTTGAAGTAGGGGACAGTAACTCTGCCAGTATTTCATCAGTGTTACTATGGGTAGTGCACCCTGACACAGAGTTTGTATTAAATTCAGACTCATTATTTGTGACATCAATCTGATACTGCAGTTCCCTTAAAAAGCTCTGCAATACTTCACTGTCATTTTGAGATTCAATCTGTGATGGGGTGCTTATGTCTCCACTCACAGGCTTTTCCTGTTTCATTTGTTCCACTGCTAGTCTATCCAGTGAAGCCAACTTCTTCTTTTTAGCATTCAGTTTTTTTAACAGTTTCAGGCGAAGTTTTTTTGTTTTGTCACTATCTGACTCTTCTGCCTTCCCAGAGTTACAGCCAAGTGAATGGCACTGAGTCACTTTACCTGAGGTACCCAGTGTACTTCCGGACTTATTCCAAGTTGGACCTGCAATAGTGGTATGCCTTGCTGCTGGAAGACGACTGCTTTGAGAAAATCCTTTGTAATTTGATAAAGGATGACTATTATTACTCTGAGGAGCCAGTGACTTTGGGGTCTCGGTTTTGTTTGTACCTCTGCTTTGAAATCCACCAAAGTTACTTGCGCCCTTCACTGGCAGCCTCACTTCACTTACTTTTTGCATCGAGGGAGTTTTGCAACTTCTCTCATTCTTGAGAACTGAGGCACTTGAAGGCATAAAGGAAGTATTCTTGCTTAATAATTTCTTTACCCAGCTTCCGACAAATCCTCTTTTTTGGTCTTTGTGTGAAGGCTGAACAGAATTATTCGCAGCAGAACTGTCAACTTGAGAATTAATGACAGTTTTGCTCGTATATCTCAAGTCAAGTGATTTTTGTATAGTATTCTCTACTGCTGACAATTTCTTGTTCAGCTGTAGTTCTGAATTTAATCCATGTTCTCTGTTAACTAAATTAGTTCTGTCATCTGTTCTTTGAGCAAGTGATGAGTCAGATGAGTCAGGGTCATGTTTTTTGAGAACAGGAGGAGTAATACTTGCTGGGTTCAACTCTTCTAGAGGTAAGCAAATGTTGGAATTTTCATATAACATGCATTTATTATTCACAGCTAGACCAGTTCCAGCAAGCTCTCCTGTATATGGAGTGTTAAGTGAAAAAGCTGGTTCCTGCTGTTGCAGTGTGCCCATTTCAACAATAAGGTTATTTCCCACCATCTGTCCATTTGGCAGCGATTTACCTTCCGAGTCAACTTGAACTTCTTCAAGCATCAGCGTTACGAGATCATCGTGTGCCAGATTTTCTAAACCATGATGAACAATACTTTCATCCTCAGCTACTCGCTGCTGTTTCTTCTCTGGGGTTCTCACAGAATCCTCTTTGTGCTGTTCTGCAGGTGTTTTGCCTACAGTGTTATCAAAATCACAGTGCAACACCATGGAATTTGACTGTATGTTATTAAGAGGAAAATCTTCAATATTTTTACTCTGGAACTGTGAATTCAGTTCTTCTGGCACATGGGATGTTTTCTTTTCCCAGATAACAATATGAATCTCTGAAGAAGGAACTTCAAATCTTTTATGTCTCTTGCAATATGGCCCCTTTAAATCATCACATTCAAGCCAAGTTCCTGAAAAACAAACAGCAAAGAGACTCAGAGACTTTTAAAGTTGAAGTCACTATCCTCACATTGTCAAGTACTTTTATTAACCCATTCCCCTGACAAGCAAAAAACAGAGGGTTTTTCTACAGAGAAAACTGGGAGACTTCCACTGTAAAAAGATCAAACACCAGGAGAACTTGCAGCAGTATTATTACAAGTCAGAGTAGGTCAAACATAAAACAAAGCTAAGGGATTTTTGGCTGAGATACCTTGTCTGAAAATACCCTCACAGGTCTGAGGTAAGAACCACCTCTCAAATTAAGTTCCTTTGTAGACCCTTACATTGCCTGGGTGGGAAGCATGGCGGTTTAAGAGAAACTGCTCATTTTAATACTCTTGTCTCATCATCTGCAAATTGTTCATGGATCATGAACAAATCTTTTACAGCTTTAAGAACTTAAAAATAAATATATATGATGTATAGGAGGCTCTTAACTACGCATTTCCCAGCTGCTTCCTCTTCTATTTCTCAAACTCTGGCAGTATGATTAAGACAATTTTCATGTTGTCACAACACTTCGTAAGACTGTACTCCATTCTTTCTACAGAAGCATAAGTACCAAAATATCAATTTTTCCCTTCTCTGATTATGGAGCTTCCATCCATCCTACTATTAGTAATGTCTCTAACATGGATTTGTGCCTCCCACTCCTCAGGTGCCATAAAGTTCAGAAATAAAAAGAAGCTTCATTAATGCTTATAGTTCCATAGGTTCCCTTGCTTCCAGCCAAGAATGGATGAATCTCTGGTTTCAAAATAACCAATACTATTTGTCCCACAGTCATGGTCAGACTGAATTTTTTTAACTTTTACGAAGTTATGAACGGAAAAAGCCCTAGGCAAATTACTTTTGCCAGTGAGTGCACTGTAGGGCAGAACACTACTGAACAAATCAGTTAAACCAAACCTAAACCTTCACTTCACAAGTTCCCCCAATTATTCACATCATTTTAATATGAAGTTTAGAATGCAGACAAAAGAAATCTTTATTATATATTGACTGTTGAGATTACCGCAGTAACTCATAAAACAGTATTTCATGTAGATTTATGAAGTATTATGAAGATAAGAACTATAAACTCTACCTTACCTATCTCTTATGAGGAATGGCTGAGGGAGTTGGGCCTGTTCAGCCTCGAGAAGAGATGACTGACAGGGGACCTCATCAATGTCTATAAGTATCTGAAGGGAGAGTATCAAGGAGGATGGAGCCAGGCTCTCCTCAGTGGTGCCAAGCAATAGGACAACAGGCAAAGGGCACAAACTGATGCAGAAGAAGTTCCACCTGAGTATGAGGCAGAACTTCTTTACTGTGCAGGTGACCAAGCACCGGAACAGGTTGCCCAGAGAGGTTGTGGAGCCTCCCTCACTGGAGATATTCAAGAACCTCACTGGAGATATTCAAGAACCATCCGGGCACAGTTCTGTGCAATGTGCTCTATGATGGCCCTGCTTGAGCAGGGAGGTTGGACCAGATGACCCACTGTGGACCCTTCCAACCTTACCCATTCTCTGATTCTTACCATCAGGATTCAAAGACCAGGCTATGAAGTGCTTCTTATCTGTCTGATACTGAATAATAGATGTTATTTGGTAAGTGTCTTCCTCAAATTGAAATGAATATTTCTTCAAGTTGTTATGTGGCAAGCCTTCCACGAAATGTAACATTAATATTGAAGGTACTCTGACGAAGAAACAATAAAGAACCAGTTTATTACAATAAAACAGTGGCAAAAGTTCCTAATGAAAAAGTAAGGCATCTATCTCTAAGAGTATGTGGTTCTGCCCTTATTATTCTACTTCCTCACAGGACTCTTCAGGTTGCACAGTAGTCAAGGGAAAAGAACATCCCAACTGGATATTCCATTTTGATTAGGGGGAAAAAACACCATCAAATAAGGGATTTGGGGAGTGAAGAAAAATTGGGGGGGGACAAAAAAAAGGAGAAAACTGTGCCATAATCACAGTAGGAAAGGATATTGTTCCCAAGTCAAACTAGTAAACAAATGATCAAACAAGTTTTATTCACCAATGGCAGGGGCTATGGAAAGGCTGACACAGGATATAATTTTTCTCTATATACTGCTTGATATAAGTATTTATGACCTGGATCAAACACACGCGCTGGTCAGCATGTTAAACAATGTCCTATGTTTCACGTTTATTAAACACTATTTGCCATTTCAGCATTTAAGAATGATCTAAAATATTAAAAAGTGAGTATTTATCAGATTTTAAAGTTTAGAATCTCTGTAAACCCAAATCACAGTTTAGTTTTGAAAGTCATACATTCAGTAAATGAACTGTATGAATTGTATGTATTTTATTTTCAAGTTCATATATTCAAACTTACTTTTCCAAAACCATCTGTCGTCTTTGAGATCTATCACCACAGTTATTACATGGTCCAATATGAACAGCGTTAAGTGGATGCCAATCAGGGATTATATTTGCAAATGTTGTTAGTGTTTTCTCAAATCTGGACACACAAAAAAAATAGAATAAGTTCAGTTGCAGATCAGAAAACAATAAATATACATACTTTACCAGGAGAAAAAAGTTATAAAAACATTATGGCAAAGCCAAATTCTATTTGTGTTCAGGCTGTTTGTGTGAAATTCACCATGACTGCATCACATCCAAGTCAGCACTGAATTCAGTTCTCCCAAACAGTATCAGTCACAATTTGTTTTCAGCAGTTCTGTGGCCTTCAGGTTCACATTATTTGATTATTTGTTCTTTTTCTCTTTTCATGTTATCTCCATTTCCTTTCCAACACAGGACAGAGCTTGTACCAGAACCCACATAATTTACTAGCTGATACGAAATCTCAAGAGGAGAAGAAAGCGGTAACAAATTACCTCAGAATCCATTTTATACAAGGTCTTGTTTTTAAAAAACAGCACATTCATAGCAGAGATTACACAGAGGTTATATTGTACGAAAATACAATGTACGGGATATTAAAGCAAAGTAACATAGTTTATTCATTCATTAGCCACAGAAAGGACTCCCATTGTATTCAACCTAACCTAAATTTTTCAACTTTTAAAAAAGCACAGTATGTAACCAAGGCTATTGAACACATACCTATTAACTGTCAGAGTAACAGACAGCATTAATCTCATTTCATTTGGGAATCTAGAATTTTATTGTATAAACCTAAGACAGTAGAGAGAAACAGATGTTTTCCAAATAAAGTGAGCTGTCTTCTGAAGGTGTCTCTCTTCTTCTGCTGACTCTAAAAGGAGCCCAAATTACTAGCTTGTACCTGCAGCTACACAGAAGTAAATCGATTCTCAAAAAATTACTTCCCTGTAATACTATTTTAAAAATAGATAAATTATGTTAGAGAATCTCTGATCCTTTGTAATCCAAATGAATATTACAGGTATTCTTTAAAAGGAAAAGTGTATTAGGCATATATTCTTTAGAACCACAACAACTTGAATACTCTCAGCAAAATACCAGAGCAAGTGTGGCCACAGACTCGCAGTGTTACCTATTATTTCTTTCTTAATTGATAACATGGTTTCTTAAGACACATAACAGCAGTAAACTATTTGCAAATGCTAACCTAAAAAAGTGGATCACATACAACTCCATGAACTAGCTTAAGCTTTATAAAATCTGGAAATCTAAAGAAAGCCAACTATCATATATGGATTTTAAAAGGTAGGGTAGAACAGCTATATAGAAGCTACTTAAAAATCTCACCGGTTCTGGTATTTGTAGCCACAATATACACATTCAAACTTCCATGAAAATGAATGCAAGAATAGTTTCTCGGCTTGTTGATCCAACTGTAAGAGTAGATGGAGTGCAAACACTGGATTCTCCATATTACCTTCAAAGATGGGGTAGAAAAAAACAGTCACTGAATATCTGAAATCACCTTTCAGTACTTCAAAAAGGAAGGAGATAAGCTTATTGCTAGGGTTTAAATTTCAGTTATCATTTCAAGGCTCTGTTTCTAATCCTCACAGCAAAGGGACTGATCCATGTTATTAGGTTGTTATCAGTGACAAGTTTGTGATGACAGCATAATTACAAATATGGGAATATGCTCTCTAAAAAGTCAAAACAGGCAAGGGACAAACCAGCTGATCATACTATAAAGTATGTGTACGTTACCAACTCAAGCAAATGTATTTCCAGACTGTCTTGCATGCATGTGTGTACACACACTTTTATGTACTGACAGAAAAGGCTTTACATATAGTTTCCTGAAAGTAAATACTGAGGTGCTGCAAGAAGTACTTACCCAATTCACACCTAAGCCGAGGCTGAAGCTGAGTAAACATTAGGTTTCTGACTTCATTGAGATGAGATTCTGCTTTTGGAAGAACATCTACAGAAAAAAATACGTCTTCATGTATTTATGTGTGACACTCCCACCTTTTCATACATATATGTAACCCCTAACATGCACTCTTTCTCTGCAAACTGATGCCTTTCATATTGACCCATACTTGCCTGAAACTTGGTAAAACAGTCAATTCTTGGTATTAGTTGATTTGAAAATTAGAGAGGAATTTACACAAGTTACTCACATTTTACTACAGTGTGCTAACTAAAAACTACTTGATCTGATTAAATTATGGCTAAGAGTGCACACCAACAGCTAGATAGTAACAATTTTTAAGGATACTGTGACCACATATTACAAATCCTGCAGATTCAGAGATTAAGAGCAAACTTTAAAACCTAAACATTAAGACCAAAAGCAGGAAAATTTGCTTACATATTTTCTAATGTTATACAATAATAAAACATTTAAATGTACTGTTTCAGATTAAATACTAATTTCCTAAATGAGCCTTTAAAACAGTAAAAATAATTTTACACTTAAAAATAATTTTTTATGTCATGTATCTTATTATGTATTTTAATTTTGCAAGTTATGTTGTTTCCACACAAACACACTCTTTAAGCGCAAGGAAGAATATAACCTCTACTACACAATCATGATCATAACCTGCAGAAATTAAAGGATGTATTTAGAATAGCTGTTGAAACTGTTTATTACATATAAACTCTATGCACAGAAAAAAGGAAAACAGAAGTTTCTTGCAGCTGTATTGCTTTCTATTGTTTTTAAAAGCAGCTGTATGAAAGAGATGCTGAAAAACTACACAGAAAGGCAGAATAAATTCTACACCTCTTCTCCACAATACTCTTCATCCAATCCCCTTCCCACTTGTTACCCAAACAAAGTTTTGCAGCAACTCCTGAAAACAACACTATATTCCAATACTTAACATCCCCATTTAAAGGTTATTGCACACCAGAGCTCCTTTGCAAACACAGCCCATCAAAAGGGAAAGAAAAACATCTCAGACAGGTTCTGTGAAGGTAGAGGGCTTCCCAGTAACAGCTGAAAACCTAAATTCAAGCACCCTGACTTTCTGGCAAGCAGAGTATATGAACTACTTCAGAATATTTGGGGTTTTTTTCCCCCCCTCTGTAACATGGATTAAACCACTTTTGATACACCTGTAATTTTTCTCAGAAAAGACATGACATTCTTCAAGTTACCTTAGGCTGTTCTGGGACTGTAGTCTCTATATTCAAACACAGATATTCCAATGGGATGTCTATGGACATTCATGAAAGGTACTGCCTAACCAGAGAGCTCTTTAATTACCTAACAGATGATGTCTTAGAAGTTTAGACTTATGACACCAATGGTCCAGTTCAAGAGGACTGAAAAAACCATGATCTTAGTTTAAGAGTCTTAAACTGAATCCACAGAACAGAAAATGGTCAAAGACCACAGCAGCAGATTACAGTGACACATGCTCCTCTGAGTCCAGCTGTGCTGCTGGAAGGTTGCCCTGAGCTGCCCATCACAGCCCCTGTGCTCAGAGGTTAGTCCTCAAACCCGTTAAGCCGACCTGACCTGTTAACCCCCTGTTAACCTTCCCAGACCACATGAACAAGGTTAATGTGTTTGACTATTTTTTGACTACTGAGACAAGTTAGGAAGCACTGTCATCTACACTGCAGCCTGCAGACCCCAGGGGAAGCATTCCTTCAGTGAGCACGGCTGGAGCCAGGAAAGAACATATGTTCCCGGCTTTACTATTTTTGGTGTGACAAGGCAACTACTGCCTATTTAAACAAGGATATAAACCACAACAGAAATTATTTTGAAGATTGATATTAGAACAGCATCCTAACATGTGAACCAACAAGGGGGAGGGAAACAAAGTAAGGCTCAATTACATAATAAATCACAAAACCTTCATGTGGCACGTGAAAAAAACAATTCAAGAGACGCTCAGTGTTTGATGCCTTCAAAGCGTGCACGTTTGCCCCAAGAAAAACAATTTCAAAGGTTACTAGGAGTCTGCTATATAAAGCACAGTACTCTGCAAATTCATGGTAATGAACTGTAACTCATTCTTTTGTGATCTTGAAATAGAACGGAGGTATATTTAAGTGCACTGTACTAAATTCCACATATTTGTGGTCAGAAAAAAAGCAGCTAAATTTACTCACCTTTTACTTTACTCCTTTTACAGGTATTCAGCAGCATAGTTGCTTGACTATATTTTGTTAGAAGTTTCTGGAGTAAACATTTTCCATTGTTACATTCTTCTGCTAGGGCAAGTTTTAATGTTTCTAGGTGTACCAGTGCTGACAAAATGCAATCTAACCAACAAAGATTATGTACGTTTCTCCACTGAAGGCACAAATCTGTGTTATTAGTGGAACCTTTATCCTCTTTCAGTGAAATTTCAGATGTTGTTGATAAAAGTTCAGAATTTGGCAAGGATTGTATTCTGGGACTAGAAGACTTAGGTGGACTTTCTTGATAGTTGTCGGTCGTGGTGGTTGTTTCAAAATCCACCTTCTGCATGCAAGACTCCACATTATTACCAGGTTTCTGCTGGTCATTTTGTAATACATCACGTAGGCTTGACTTAGGAATATAGAAGCTATTCTGAGAGCATTTCACAATAGGGTCTGTATTAACAGCATGCTCAGCATTTACCAGATGATTAGTTCTTGCCTTTTTTGGATCTGATTCAACAGGAGAAAAGTCACTGGTATCACATAATTTTCTTTTCTTATGAGTAGATGGAGCTTGATGATTTTCTGAACCAGCAGAAGTAATTATGCTGTCTAATGGTTTATAACCAAGTGGGTAGATACACTAAAGGAAAGAAAGAAAGTTACAGTGAAATGTACAAAGCAATTTCAGGTGAACAAGAGCTAAAAATAGGTATAAAACATAATGTTAAAATGGAATGTAGAATCACAGAATGGCTTGGGTTCAAAGGGACCCTACAGACTATCTAGTTCTAAGCCTCCTGCCATGGGCAGGGACATTTTTCACTAGACCAGGTTTCTCAGAGCTCCATCCAACCTGGCCTTAAGGACTTCTGTAAAGTGATATTGTAATTAAGTCAATACATATATTCAACACATATATGATAGGAAGTGTCTTTTACTCAACCATTGTCTTTTAAGCAATTGTGAAGTAAATGTATCAGTAGTGATAATTCAACACTACTTTTCCAGTAAATTCTTCCAGCTGCTGAAAACAACCTCATTTTGCTAAGGAGAGTCTTCTTGTCTTATTCTACGCTAAATGCATTCCTTTAAGGTACAGATTTGGCATGATCATCTCATGCCTGAGAGACTACTGGTGTCCAAACTGGCAGAGTATCCTCTCAGGCTATCCCAATGCCTTAGACCGGTGTTGGTAAGGTCGTATATACATACAGCTATTCTGCGACCAGAATACAGACAAGTAGCTATTACAAATCTCCAGAACTATACAATAATTAGTTAAAAGTAGGAAGGGATGGGAAAAGCATCTCAGAGACACATATCTTGTCTAGACTCTACTAATTTAAGGGCACCGGTCCACTTGGGATTGCTATACCCTCCCCATGTACATGAAGCAGCAAAGGGAGACACAGCAAAATCACACAACTCAAATATTAAGCAGCACAGAAATCCAGCTAAGGTTAAACATAAAAAGAAAAGGAAAAAAATAAAAGAAAAACGTTGTAATTGTAATTATAAACCTATTTGCATTTCCCAGACATAAAGAAGGAAAAATGGAAAACTCACATCTGCAAGAATCATGAATTTGTTACACGGACCATCAAATTTTCATCTTCTATTCTGACTCGTACAAAGATTCATTTAGTACCACTTATGTTCCCTTGTCACATAAGCAAATCCCTCCTTTAGTCATTTTGATTTACTCTTTTAATTCTTTAGGGTAAGTACCTATGCCTAAACACTGTACAAAGATTAATTATGGAGCTTTTTCTATATACAGGCAAATATCCTTAAGCATACAGACTGAAAGGGGTCCTATTTCAATAGTCTGCTTACTACCACCAAAGTCATGAATTTAGAGAGGTGTAACCACTGAAGGTAAAGGCCTCTGCACTGCCAAATAAAACTGTTTATTAGTGTAATACCTGAGGATTTTCACAAAGAAAAATGGACTCTTGAAAATTAATACGGTAAGTCCTTAAAGCTTGGATCTGACCCTTCTCTTTGCAGACTGGACAATACTCATGTGCAGTTGTTTCCACAGGATTACAGTTCTAAAATAAAGATAAACCAAGAAAGATAAAGCAGCATAAATTTATGCATTTCTTATATTCTCCAAAGGTAAGACATACATATCAGGTTAAAAATCAATGTGTAACTTCTAAATATAATACCATACAATGTGAAAAAATAAACTACATTGGTTTCCTTTTTAGCATTTACATATTTGTATGGTAGCATGTTCTAAATAAACTTATATTTTTATTTAAATACTAAAATAAGGCATCTTTAACAACATAGTTACGCACATTTTATTCTATTTGAACTACACCACAGGGCACTTATTGCCAGAGAACACAAGCTCAGATCTTTTTAAGACAAATCAATTTTCATAAGAATGCAAACAATTATAAAAATAGTGCCAGTAAAAAAAATCAGAGGCACTGATCTACTGAGAATAATCTTTCGCCATTGTTATAGATTTCCGTGGAAAATAATTTTGGGAATTTTTTTGGTAAAATTAAGACCAATTAAAAATCTCTCAAAACAGAGAAAAATATGAACTTTGCACATATGTAAAACAAGTTTCAACTGACTTTTCCCAAATACCCCACCATGTGGAGTGTCGATTTCCCTATACCAGTCCCTTCTCCAATCACTTGCAAACCATTTGTAGTCTTCTGGGTATCCATCATTCTGAGCCACTGGCTAACTTATGTCACTTGTAACAATGTCATGACCACTAAGGATTTTTCAAAGACTCCTGAAAAATAAGAAGTAAATAAAACAATTAAAGAAAAATTAGGTTGAAGTTTGGGAAACAAAAAATAGCAACAATAATGCAGTTTGTATAATTTGTGGAAATGAATTCAGAAGAGTATTTCTTTAATGGAAAATACTTTTTTTCCAGTGCAGATTATGAACTCAAAACTTTAAATTAAGTCACACAATAGATTTAACTGCTTTAAGTCCTGAATTTGGAAGCTTATCTATTCTTTGCACTACAAGGTCTCACATATTTTCCAAGTGCAGAAATGTAGAAGTCTTGCTGGGCATCTCACTTTACTGCATCTAACTCTCAGAAAGAATGAACTTTAAAAATGGCCACAGTAAGATCCCATGGGGCTATAGGTTAGCGCTGAGGACCATTAAAAAAACAACCAACCAAAAAAACCCCACTGTTGCATCTTTCAAGACAGTGAATTTATGGCATAATAAACTGTTAGAAGTTTGTCCTACAAACATAACAATGTTTTACTACAGAAGGGCATTCTGCTGCTACTGCCATTTTTTGAAATTTCTCCTAATGTTAATTTAACAAAGTTATAGTCTTCCTTGCAAACTAAAGCTCTTCCACAGTTATCATTACTATGTAACTCCACTGCATATTTTACAAGTGACACTGAATATTCTATTTCAAATGACTCTTAAATTCAGAGTCAAAATTTTCTTTTCTCACCTATCACACATACACACAGACTCAGTTGTAGAGCACCACTTTAGTATGACCCAGGTGCACATCAGAAGGCAGCTCCTTAAGTCCATTCTTTCACTGGCACTGGGGTTAACTACACCTTGAATCAGCCAGCAAAACCAGGGAGGTAGAACTTCAGGGATCCAGTTCTGCTCCTGCTGACTTCCAATGGAACTAACTAGAATAAATACATATCTCTTCAAGATGCATGAGAAGTTAAGGTAAGCTGAACTGCAAAATCATCAACATAAAATCTTTCCTTCAGCCACAACTGTTCCCTTTTCAATACTTCCACTGAAAAGCATCTTCTCTCATACCACGATGTCCTTTCAACCCTTTCATACAGTACAGCATCAACTCAGACTCTAGTTCCTTTCAAAAAGGGAAATTTCTCAAGGCATTCTTTGAGACCAGTGCCAATACCAGTTCAACCCAAATGCATTTATAATATTTGGCAAGGCGAGACCCTACAGAACTGGACAGAATGCTAAAAACCAACAGAGCATCAATTAAAAACAGCAAAGTAGAACAATGCAACCACTCATTTCAAATCAGACCCCAAGGGCAACTTAAGACTGGGTCAAAATGAGATGACGGTATGTCACATTGACACTCTCAACGTGTTCAGCAGCACTTCTCAGAATTACGAGGCTGCAGCATGTAGAGCCAGTATACTCTGACTTTTAAAACTAGTGGTTGTAACAGAATAGAAGGCAAGAGCATGAAAATATCAATGCACATGCCTCAGAGCACATGTTTAATTTTCAAAGTAATGCTAGAAGGTGCATAAGAAATGGTATGGTCCTCGGCTTTTCACGCAAGGTGAAAAGTGATGAATTAGCTAAAAGTATGCACACTTGCTGAACTACAAAGGAAAAGCAAGCACTCCCAGTTTTTCACCCAGTGGCAACAGCACTATCACACTGCAACTCAACTATATTATCATATATTTAGTCTAGCCAAGAAGCTGATTTTTTAAATACAATAACAAGTAGTACAGATATCAACCTATATCATAGGTTATATCAGATAACACCCTAAAACACTTAATTTTACTCTTCAAGGGACTTTTAGTCAATTCCTTGGCCTGAAACAGTCTCAGCTCTCCATTGTAAATAAAAAACATAGCTTACATGACAGAAATTCTCCAAGAAATTTCTCACCACATAAATAAAACACACACTTAAAAGGTTAGTAACACTAATAAGCTGCAGGTTATTCCCTTTAATTCCTTTGGAAGTCCCTGTTTTCCCTGTCAGCCCTCTCAAAAGGAAAGCAAGTTGTTTTTTCCAATTATGTTCAGTCTCTGTTACTTCTTCTCTTCTTTTTAAAGCTTAAATACTGATCTGAGATGTACAATATCTCCCCCCAGCTATAATCACCCAGCAATAGTACTACAGTACTGGAGCAAAGACTTTTATTCCTCTTGTGAATATAGCAACTTTGAAAAAAATTAATTATCCTTTCAGTTCAAAGCCATAAACACAAAAAGCAAATAAAACAGGTCTGCCAATACTAGATATGCAGAGTGGTACTAAGAGGCCTGCCTATACTTTTCAAAGAGCTTGTAACATTGCAGGAAGTTATTGGTGATCTTTGCACAATCTATGAGAATTGGGCACGAGATCAAAAAAGCTGCCAAAAAACCAACAAAGGAAAAGACTGCTGCACCAAGTACTGAAACAATCCATTGTAGCCAAGTGCAATAAGTGTATTACAGATGCGAAAGTACACAGGAATGCACTTTCAAACTTACTGGATCACGTTCTAAAGCATTTATGCTACTTTCCTTCTTTTAGTCTGAATACTGAAAAATGTAATGCAAAATATGCTATGGACATGGCATAATTATGTAATTATAATTATGTTATGGTTATGCTTCCTTGAGGACATGAGGTAATCTAACAGTTCACTCCAGAACGGGGGGTGTCCTCTCTTCTATTTCTCTCCCCCCGCCTTCCCTGATAGCTCACATACTCATCAGACTTTCCATGAGCTAACTGAACTCACAGGAAAGCAAAAAACTCAGCAAAGCACAAGTTTTTCTGCTATTCCAGTGAGTTAAATTGGCCTATGAAAACTCCAATGACCTACAAAGCTGACAAGGCAGAAGACAGAAAACAAGGAAAAAGGGAATGATTGGAAAGATACAGTTTGATGGGTAAACTGTTAGACAGCTAAGGAATTGGCTGGATGACCACATCCAAAGAGTTGAAGCTTTATGCCCTAAGCAAAAACCAGTAATGAGTGGTGTCGCTCAAGGGCCCATATGGGGATCAATACCATTTACTGTCTTCAGCAGCGGGGCACAGACAGTGGGACCAGGTGCTCCCTCAGGGAGTTTGTGGATGACACCAAGCTGAGTGGTGCAACTGATGGGCTGGGGGGAAGAGGTGACATTCAGAGGGACCTGAAAGCAACTTTCTCTACGTTGCAGCCTGTAAGTGCTGGGCAGAATTGCAAATCTCCATGATGGGGGAGCAAACACAAATTTCTTTCCTGAAAGAAGTCTAACACAGACTAACCAAATTAAGATAAAACTGATGAAGTTTCAAAATAAACTAGGGTGCAAGTTTAGAAAGTTCTAAAAATTTCTTCTTCAGTCAGACTTGTCTTAAACATTCTCATACTAAATGCTTTTGTGGGTGTATGAGAAGCAACAGAGGCTACATGTTTTGCTGACAAAACATTCAGTTTTTCTGAAAAAAAAAAGTCAGTGTTTTAATATGGTTTAAACTAACGGCGTTTATTATAGCTGCAGTTAAGAGATGCAAGACTTCGGGAAGGCACTTGGTGCAGGCAGAGCCCTAATCTCTGCCCCACGGCAGTGGAAATGAGGGGCTAAGGGTGGATGGATGGATGGATGGATGGATGGATGGATGGATGGATGGATGGCAGGCAGTTGATCCAGCCCAGTGCGCGGGTCCTGCCCTTCCACACCGAAACGTGCCCAGCTCTTTCAGATAAACCTATGGTTAAACTGCCTCCTCAGTTCTTAATCCACATCCAGAGTGGTCCATACACTATGGAGAGACTGCAGAGGAAAAAAGCGTTTGTAGAGTTAATCGCTGAACACGAGAAGCCGCGCAAGGGGCGGGTGTGCACGGACACACACAGACGGCACCGAGCGCGTCCCTGGTTTACGGGGAGCGGAGGGGCCGCGTCCCTTCCCCACACAGCTACTGACATGAAATACTCAGTCGGCATTTCGGAACCCGGGACACCTCCCCGCTCTCCGCCGCAGCCACACCGAAGGGCCCGGACAGGCCGGGGCCGCCACTCTCCACCGGCCACAGCCCTCACCCGGCCCGTGGTGGACACGGCCTCCAGCCCCGCTCTCACTGCGGCTCCCACCGCTCCCGCGGCTCCCGGTTCCCGGCACTCCCGGCTCCCCGCGCAGCCCTGGGCCCCGTCGCGCGTGGCCGGCTCAGCCCGCCCGGCCGCCGCTGCCGCTGCTGCGCAGCTTCCGGCGCGCTCCCGCCGCCATTGCGGGCCCGCCCGCCCCGCTCCCGGCAGGCCGCGGGGGCGGAGCCGCTAGCGGCGGGTCGGGGCTGCGCTGGAGCCCTGCGAGCGGCCCCGGGTTATTTTCCGCTCCTTCCCGCCGCGTCCATCGCTCGGGTGGAGCGGTGGGAGGACGGCCTGAGGGCCGGTCTTCCGCGCCTCCCTGGGCGCCTGCAGCGGGAGGGCCCGGCACCTGCTTCCCCCGCCCCCTCGGTCCGGCAGCCGCAAGCTCCCGGGCGGGAGGGGCGGCCCCGGTAAAGGGAGAGACGGCGCTGCCGCCGCTCCGCGCCTTGCTCGGGGCACGGAGCTGATGATTAACCTGCGGTTCATTGAATACCTACCTGGCTCAAGTCGCGCCCGGGATGTGGTTTAACCTTGTCCGAGGTTTCGGTACCTCGGGCTTTGCCTTTCTGCCTGAGACCCTGGTGCTGCCAGTTTTGCTGCTACCGAAGCGCTGCGGGGATGTGCAGCTCCCCGTTGAAAATCTCTGCTGTTAATATCAGCCTAGACTTCACTTTACAGTCGTTTTTAGAGGTTTGAGGCTCCAGAGGTCGAGGTGATGTGGGACTCTCGGTCTCGGCGAGCATTTTTGCAGCAGCAGCAGCCTCGGGCTGCAGTAGCTGGCACTTGAATCCATGTTGGCTCCTTTTCCTCGGGCGTGAGCTGCAAGGAGCTCAGCAGCTTCGGCATTTAGGTCAGTGCTCTGCTTCTCTTACGTCAAGAAAGCTGTCAGTGTGGACCAAGCCAGCCTGCTCCCCGGGGCTGGAGGGAATGAGTCAGGGAATGGTTCTGGTGATAGCACAAAAAAATACCTTCTCTCTTACTGCCTGCCTCTGCTTTCCGGCCTCTGCTTTCCTGACACGTTAACCCTGGGTGCCTTTTTAAAAAGTGTTTAGCACTGTGTGATTTTCATCGCGAAATGATATGTTAGTATGATGGGTCCACTGTAACATCTATAATCTAGCTTTTTGCTGTAGTTATTCCTGTAATTTTTACAGCAGTGTTTTGAAGATTTAATTAATGTTTCAGGGTATTTTGCTCTATTGGAGGAAGCTGTTTGCCTGACCAGCGAAAGATTGTAATGAAACTTGCTAATAATTTTGTGGGAAGTCTTTTTTAATATTGATCCTGTGGTTTGGTTCATTAGTGCTTTCATTGTGGAGAATGTGGGTTTTTTCTGTGTACTTTCATCAGAAGCGCAAAGTACTTTTTGCGATGTTGAGTAGGAGAAGGAACTAATTTGCTTTACATCCATTGAGATGGGTGTTTCTATGGACACACTGCATTTGATTTGTATTTAATCTCTTCTTCTAGTGGCTCTCTTTAACTGTTAAAACTGTTCAAATAATGAAATCCACTGAATAAATGTTGTTTAATAGTTTCATTAGGTAGTTGTATGTATGCAGTAATTTTTCTCATGGCATTTTAGGACTCTCAGAGTATTGTGGGTTCAGCCCTAGTAATACTTGCTTATGGTTTAGTTTCTTATCGTTGTAGTGTAATTTTTTAGTTTTCCTAGGGGTGTCTAGGGTCCATTGGTAAATTAATTTACATTTGGGGACAGACTTTTTAACAGAGTCTGTGGCAATAGCACATGGAGCAATGGTTTTAATCTAAAAGGGGGTGTGTTCAAACTAAATATAATTAAGAAATACGTTGCAATGAGGTTGGTGAAACACTGGCACAGGTGGCACAGGTTACCCAGAGAGGTGGTGGATGCCCTGTCCCTGGAAACATTCAAGGTCATTTTGGTCAGAGCTCTGAGCAACCTGATGCCTCATTGAACATGTCCCTGCTTATTGAAGGATGGCTGGAGTAGGTGACCTTTAAAGGTCCCTTCCAACCCAAACTTTTCTATGATGTCAATTATTTTTCTATATACTGTTAAGTACCACAGTAGGATTTACTGGTATAACTTCTTTTTTCCTCCCTGATATTCAAATTGGTTAAAGGAAAGCTTGTGCCAAAGAAAGAATCCAGACCTGAGTTTTTCCATATGCTTGAGGAAGAGAATTTGCGTGTTGGCAAAGAAAAGAAACTGACATTTTTCATCTCACGATACAATAGAAATTCAGTTGTGCTGAACAAAACAGTCCTAAAGTAATAATTGCTACATTATGCCAACCCCGCAGACACCAGGAATTGATTTGAGTGTTCCAGATGTGGACTGGTAATGACTTTGGGATCTAGTTAGACTGCTGTTTGCTCAAATCTAGTTTTCTCTGACGTGTTGTGTTAATTTGGTTAGATTTGGTTTAGATTTAACTAACAATATATGAGCACATGGCTTATTTCTTGTTTTACTGACTTCTGTCTTTACCTTTTGAAACTATTTTTTCTTAACATAGAGTAGAAGGGTTTTTAGATACAATTTTTGAAACTGCTTTGATTCAGGCGAGTGAACGAACATAAATACCCAATTTAACTTTCTAAATCTGGGTATTATCATCTTGTTGCACTCTTTTTCAAGCGTAATTTGCCAACTTTGTCATTACATTGACAGTAAAGACTCATAGAGGCTCCTCCCAGGCCTCTCCAAGATGAACTCTGAAACGAGTTTAATGAGTTTAATTTGTTTAAGGCTTGATATGCATGCTGCTTTCAAAGAGCAACATATCTGTACAAGAAACCATTGTCTAGAACATACTTAGTAATATTGGGGAAATAAAATTCAGGGCGTATATTTAGAAAATTGTACTCAGGCTGAGAACATATGCTATTATGTGTGTCTTCTAAAAATATTTTCACATGCAAATTACACACCCGTTGGCTGCTTATTTCTAACCAGATTGTTGCTGCATGATGGTCCCTGAGAAACTGAATATGGAGTGGGAGGTACCAGCTGAAAACTTTTGCTCTGAAGATTTTGTTTCTTGGGTTTTACGCTTGCTTGATTTTTCTTCCTCTTTTTCCAAAAACTGACATAAGAACACTAAAATTTAAACTTGCAAAGTGCCATTTTGGAAAGGTAAGAGTAATAAAGTAACTGATTATATGTATAGCTCTTTTTCTCTGTTTAATGCTTAAATATGTTAGTGATGTTCTGTTGTCAAATATGGACTACAAGAAAGCTTAGTCACCATCATCTCACTTTGATAATTTCTCTGTATATAAAGTCAAGGTGACTGTGATTGTAAACTTTCTTGCATTTCATAACTATTTTTAAGCCAACAACCTACTAACGTTATTGATTTTAATGTGTACATGTAGTATCCTTTGGCTATTCCATCGCAGTATTTTAACCAAAGGGAGGGATATCTTTTTTGAGACAGAGGTTATAAAATCAGTAGCTAAAATAAGAGGCCAGGTTCTTTTTTGTCAACTGCTGTCTGTTTAAACCCTTCTCTTTTTTCTGAATTAGAAACCTCTTATATTTTTACACCTTTTTTCCCTTGTACTTTTTGAAAAGAAGTGCTACATTTTTTCCTTACTATGGTATCTGTAGCCTTGCCAGAGGATAAGAAATCTATATATTGCTCTGAGTCGAAGGTAAACTTCTTTTTTTCTTCTTGGATCTCATAAGAGTGCCTTTTATTTTGTCATCCTTAACAGGAACATGTTCTTTGCCCTGTGGCAAAGAGAGAAACTGAACACTTTAGACTTGATGTAGTGTTCTCAGAAATCACTGTAAAGATTTCCATTTGGGAGTTTCAGCTGGCCTTCAAAATACTTTTTCTTAATTTTCATTCTATTATTTCAATTATTTTACCTCCCTTTCCTACAGCCTGCAGGCTTCTGATCCTATTCCTGTAGGAAACAATAGCCAAGACTTAACTTACTAGCTCTTGTGTTTTCAGAAACAAATTATTTTCAGGAATATTTCTAGTGGGAAAATACCAATGATGAAATGTTGATGGAAGAAATTGAATGGGACTCAGCATGAGGTAATATAACAATGGTCAAACAAAATTCATATCTCTGTAATGGCAATGATATTGGCTAGCTTGATGTTAAGGACTTGAAAAGCTGAAGTGGAAATTTGGTTAAAAGACATACAAAGTAAAAAGCATTAGAGCAAGACAAGTGTTTTGAAATTAAGTGAACAAATAGGTAGTATTTGCCCAGATATGTTAGTTTCTGGTTTCATAAGTTAATTGGTGTTGCTCTTTTAAGGCGGGTTGTATTTCACTCTCCTTTTGTTTGGCCTTTATACTAGTTTTCCCTTTCCCTGCATGAAAGTCTGAGATTTCTAAGGTGGCTTTTAGTTTTAACTGGCTTACATCAGAATTCAAAGACATGTTATCAGTAAGGTGATTTATTTGTTTTGAGAATCTTGGTTTTCAGCAATAGCAGCTGAAGGCAGTGTTTTACTGGACTTAGCACATTTTACACCATTCCAATTTTCCTATCTCTATTTTGTGTGTATTTATAAAAGGGAAATTAATGCCAAATTATAGCTATGCAAATAAATAATATTTGGTATAACACATGACACTTTGAAAAAGAATTTTAATTGTTTCATTCTGTTTTCAAAGTAACTTTGAAGGCTGTTTTGTTTTCTTGAAAATAAGTGGTAATCAAACATAGTAATTAGAGTTGAACCCTTATGACTCTTGGGAAAAAAACTTCTAAATATCTTGCCTGCAGAACCTGATTCCTGTGTTTGCAGAACAAAGAATATTAAGTAACACACTAGCCAAGAAATTAGACAATTCTTGTTACACTCCATAACGTGCTTCAAGACATTTTTCGTATATTACAGTACAAAAGGAAGAGGTCTCTTCAAGCAAACTGATTCTGAGTTGGCAAGATGTCGATCCATACTGAGTAAGAAGAAGGAGCAATGATACATTTTATGAAGTTTTAAAATGACAGATTGTCCATTCTTACCTCGTTAAGCTTATAGTGTTACCTACCAATTAGAGACTTCTCCCTCTGGTACTTACAGCACTCGAGCTAAATTTTATCTCTATTGTTTTGTGGTTCTTTTCTTATTTAGTCTTGCATGTTTTTGCTTTCTACAGTCCCATTTGGGGAAACGTCTGTCCTTTGTGAGGATGCCAGTACAGTTATAGCCACTGACACTATACATGACCAGAGGCTCCAGTTTCTGGCATCTCTTTCTAGTAAGTGCTGTGTAAAGGCAAAGAAATGCTAATGCTTATTCTGAAGAGTTTAAAAAAATACCTGTTCTATCTCCTCTTTCTTGAATTGCCAGTATATTGCATACTTACCTGATTTTTCACAGAATTGCATGAGTCTAAATGGTTTGTTAAACTTGGTGGGACTAATTCTGTGTGAACTTAAAGCCTTTGCAAAATCTTTCCTGTTTCTAAATTATCCTTTGATGGGGTTTTTTAATGTCTGAAAAATGTAGTATCACGCTTGATTGTTAATATGTTTGTGAATGTATTTGTTAATATATTTGTGAAACAGCTAGTAAATCTGATGATATGAATAAATTTCTTAGGTAGGGATAATGAAAGAAAATAATTTATATTTATGAAGTAGAACATAGATGGGTTTATATTTTTATATTATATATTATTTTTATACGACAGATTTTATTTTGTGGTGCTGAAACACCACATCATGATTGAGTTTTGTTACTCTAATTGCTGTAAGAATACATGTGGTTCTACACCCTCAAAAAGCAAGTATTTTGGGCCTGGAGACCACTATCCTTCTCTAAATAAAAGATTTTTAAAAATCCTCAAAGTATTTTTAGAACATTTTGCTGTAATTCTTGGATCCTGTGTTGGTGAGGGATGTGGGAAGTAAATGGGGCAATGATGGTGGTAACAAAAAAACTATTACATTTTTTCCCTAGCGCCTGACATATCAATAGTTCAACCTCTAGCTGAAACCAGATATTACTAACTTCTTGTTTGCTGATGCAAATTTATCACCCCTCTTATTCTCAAGTGTTGCAGGTTATTGGCCTGTTAGATGCATCTAATTGTCCTCTTCCCTCTCAATCTCTCAACCTTCCTTTATACTTTAAAATTAGAGATAATATATTTCAAAGCTATTGTAATGTTTAGTAATTATTCTACATAAAGCATCACTTCTACCTCTGCCTTTAAAACAGAAGGGAATGGCTGTAATTTTCCTTTTCGGTCTCATAGTGCTTTTTCCTTATATCAGAAATGTTGTTAACTAGTCACACTGGCAATTTTCATATAACCTGTGGTGTGCTAATGCAGAACTTTTGTGCTGATGTCATTTTCTGTAAACAATACAATATAATTGACACTAACAATTCTTTCTTTCTCTTTTTTTTTTTCTTTTCTTTTTTGCTTGTTTTCTATTGAAAGTCGTCAGGAAAGTATTTTCACACCTCAGCCAAAACTCAAACCCAATCATCTACTTTTTATATGGCAACAGTGCCTAGCAAGGTGGGGACACATCTGTCTTGATAGGATGTCATGAGAGCATCTCCTTGCAATTTGTTTCTCTTCCCTCAGACAAGGTGCCAGCACAGTGACTTGTTCCTTGGTAGTCAGGTATTGAACTTCCTGCCTCAACTAGAATGCCAAATACTATACTCCTATAAAAAGTTGAAAACATGGAAATGCAGTTAGTTTTGCCACAAACAACTATTCTCTAAGAAAATTTTACTGTCTAAAATACAAAAGCAATATAGTTTGGTGTTAAAAGGGAATGGTGTTAAAAGGTGTTAAATAATATTTAGTAGAATCGATTGTTCAGCTTTGTTAATCAGACAAAATATTAAAGATTCTCGACACAAGTATAAAATTAAATTTCTACCTAAAGTAGAAATTTGCTGGTGAAGATGGCCTGTCAGTTTGGGGATCCATCTGATCTCTCATTTATGGGTTTAGAATTGCTTGCTTGATTCCCATCTCTTGCTGATTCATACGTGCATCTTTCAAGCATGTCCCTTTCTTTCATGGCCCTGTGGTTGATGCATGTGCACCATCACATGAACTTATTTCTGCCACTTATCCGCAACTTTGTTGAGAGGTCTAAATTTAACTCTTTTTGTATGTAGTTAAGAGAAAATTGTTGAAGTACCATGTACTTTAAGAGCTGGTATATCAGGTCAAATAGGGAGAGGCCCTATGCAACCTAGCATACAGCAGTGACTGTTAATGAATGCTTGGAGAAGGCATGTAAATAATGTCTGGAACTGTAGAATTGAAAAGGTTTTCAGTGTATTTAAAAAATTCCAGAGCCTGGTGTTTTAAAATGCCTTTCTGGTAGGCCTAAGACCAGGCTTATCAAAGCTGCTAAAGTAAATTTCTTTTTTTCTATATAACCTTGTGCTGTTTATTTCTTGTTGTTGTTACCACTTAAATAGTACTTATATGATTTACAATAAAGTGTGCAAAGTATTAATGTTTGCAGTTACTTACAATAGCAGGTAATAAATATTTAAATAAAATAATTTTTTAGAAAATAATGTTTTTTCTCTGTTTAATTTATGTGGCAGAGTTCATATATTGCCATACAGCATAGATAAAATGTTACTGTATTTCTTGCTTCAGTACAAAGGACAATACTGAGCTAATATAAGGCAAATTTATTTTCTAATTCAGCTTGTGTGATTGGCTAATCATGGTTTTATAAAACTTTTCAATTTTTTTTTTACCTTTGGATTTTTGTGGTTTTTTTCTTTTTTTTTTTTAATTAGTAATGCTGTACCATATTAAATCACTTCTTCATGCATGAAACAAAAGTGTAAACTTAAACAGAAATGAAAAATGGAGGTCCTTATCAGAGCAAAACTGGAGGAGCAAAACAGACGGCAGGACTAAAGTAGAGGTTCCCAACTTAGTCTGCTGAAGTTTGGTCACTGATGTTGATAACTACGGGACTGTTGCTGCCAGTGATGTTGATTTCTCTGGTTTTATAGGTATCTCTCAGAGCAGGACCTCTATTCTGCATTCATCAACCTGTGAAACACACCTGAAACCAGGACCTGGCTCTGTGCTTTTGCCTCACTTAGTGGTGTTTTACCACTTACTTCCTTTTCTCATCTATCAGAATCTGCCCCTGTACTGGCAAGGCCCCCTTTGAAAATTGCTCTCACAACAGTACCTGCTTAAAAGACATTTAAAATGAAATGGAGGCATGGTGCTGGTGTTATGGGTGTAGCTAGGAAGTACTATAATGTTCCATGCTTAGGAATAATGTATGACAAGGTCCCACAAACCCTTCTGCAGATAAGTAATGGTATCAAAGGCAGTCGAGTGCATTTGATTAAGGATTACATGTGATTAGTGGTCTGCAAGGTTAGGAGTACAACTTATATCATTAATGAGTATTCACATATTAATGCTGCTTTGAGCAGGAGGTTGAACTAGATGACCTCTGGGGTCTGTTCCAACTGGAATGATTTTTTGATTATCACACTTGTATTATGCAAATAGGTATTTTATTTGTAAAAAAATAATTAACTGAATAAACTAACCTCTAGCAGATCATTGCCATTATTTTACCTATTGCATAATGTTCTAGCATGGAGTTGCAAATTTCACCCAAGTTTAAGATTTAAAACAGTAAGAGAAATACACCCATGCCTTCTTGTGTATTGCTTCATATTCCTTGTATACAGTTTTAAGTCAGTTTGAGTTCCTTGTACAGCTATTCCTTCCTAGCATACAGTTGAGTTGGTTCCAGTACTGGAACTAGTCCAGAGTAGAGTGCCTGAAAATGATGCTTTATGTGCAGTTGAACTGTATGAATGGGCTTAAGCTTATTTTGCCTAATTCAGGTACCACTAGTGTCAACACTACAGTAACAAAGCTATCACTGCAGGTTAGCAGCCTAAGAAAGGCTTGAGGTCTTTCCAGACTTTCCAAACCAAGGACTCTGAGTGTGAAAGGGCATTCTTATATTTAAAAAAAAAAAATTCCTAACCCACCACCACCCCAAAAAATACCCAACAAACACCACCACTGTTAGAGTATACTGTGTAGATTCTGAATATACATAGATGTTGAGATGCAACTGATTGAGTTTAATAAACAACAAATGTTAATTGAATATTAAGATGGACAGTATTTTTATTTAAGAAGTTGTATTTTGATTAACAATAGTATGATCCTTCTCATGTGCAGGGAATTCATATGAATTTCCTTCCTGGTTTTGGATAAAATTTGTTTCCATTGATACCTCTTTAACTGTTCTCATTTAGTGTTGTTAATTATTTACTCTTAAGTGAGAAATTGGTGATAAGAGAGGAAATCTCAAAATTACTGCTTGGATATAGGTGAGTAAAGGGCCAATCACATTCACGTGCGTGTGATCAGAAATGTTTTTATGTAACATTTTAACACTTCCAAATATGTAAATTAATGTCAGTAACAGGATGTGGTTGTCATGTCTTATTGGTAGCAGTGTATTTCAGGGAAACATTTGGTTGTATGCTTTTATTTAAAAATACAAGGAGGATGGTAACATTGCAAGCATTGTTTGAAGGACTTGACGTGTCTCTTGGACTCTCAGGGAGTACAGAAAACAATTAAAAGGAATAAGAGGTGCTAGGAAGAAGTGGAGTTATTTCTTTATGCTACTCTTCACCACAGAGATGTCATATACATTTTATTCTTTTCAAATAATATCGATGGTAAATTATGTGATTATGGGATTAGAGAATCAAAAGACTAAATGCTAGAATAAAGTGCTGAAGACTCCTAAGTCGTAAGGACTTGATGCTGTTCATTCATTTAGTCCTTCTAAATGATGAAGTGGCTGATCTGCTAAGAAGAATGCATCTCGTTAGGATGAGATGCTGTGCCAGAGGACCAGAAGCTATCAAGTGTTGCACGTAATGTACTTTTAAACTGAGCACAAGGAGCAGAACTGGAATTTGCAGACCAAGGACTCTTATTTTAATGCCACTTAAGTAGGTTTGAATTCTGCATGGATAATCAAGTAGTTCTGTGAGCACAAGATCCAACAGCCACTAGCTTCCCATGTAGTTGTATCTTAGAGGGAATGAAAAATACCAGCTGCAGCTGGGGTAGTTGTAAGGTGTGTCTCTTATCTAGGTACTTGTTCCCTAAGAGCATGGGCATATGCTCCAGTCTGTACTTCACTTTGGTCAGTTTCTGTGTTGGTCTTCTCTGTCCACCTGCCCAGTACTTGGAATTCTGAATTCTTATTAAAATGTAAATGACTTTTCAACTTTTGTCTTTGACAAACTTTGAAATCAGATGGTGGATTCAAAAGTTAGAAAAGGTCCGACCTAACTTAAGCAGACATGTTAAACAGCAGAAATCTCTCCTGTGATTAGCAATCTAAACGATGATCTAAGTTGCTTCTGTTGTTAGTGGAAAAGACACAGATGCACCCATGTATCCGTATGCTCACACACCGCATGTAGTTCATCCCACCTTAAACTGGCAGTGTATGGCCTCTGGCAGGAAACTGTAACCCAAGCAGTTTTGGTGTGGCCCTACAAGCACTGGCAGTTGTAGCTGCAATTAGCTAATGTGGTGTTGTTTGCTCCCTTTCCCTGCAATTGTATTAGCACAGTCATTTGTGCTGTCATGCAGTGACTTGAGTCAGAATATTGATCCTGAGGAGCCTATGGCAAGCAGCAATTTTTAACCCAAGTCAGTTCCTCAATATGGTGTAGTGGGTGGTTCCACCAGCAGATGCATCCACACAAATGTGGTCATGGCACAAGGACGAGAACAAGCACCATGAGGGTCATCTCTGTTTGAACTGGCATTTTACCAGAATAGATGCTCATCCAATTATGCCTCTAAAATCTGTCTTAGATGTGATTCATCTTGTCCTCAAATAAGCATCCAAAGTAAAATGCTGCATACATTCTGTAAAATGGGAGAAAGTTGTGAGGAACTCGAGGGCAGCCTTCTAAAGCTGGCTATATAAGCATAACACTGGTAGATGTCATTCAGTATTTGTAGTTATAAAATAATTAAAACTGGAAGGAATAACTTGAACTACTTGTAATATAATTCTATATTACAAGTAAACATTCTGCAAAAATACATGTATCATTATAGATACCCTTATGAAAACTTCTTTGCAGAGAAGAAGTATATAATGTATGAGACAGCCCTAAAATTTATTGAAATGGTGCTCTGCAGTAGCATTAAATGGAAGTTCTTTATCTGAGTCTTTCTGCTCAAATGAATGGTCCATCTGTTTTCCTTAATTCCTTTATATTTCATCAGTCACTGCATATACATACCCTTCATGTGGTTTTAAATGCTATTGATAAGCAACAAGTTCTTGAAAACCAACTAAATTATTTTCAGTAAGTTTACAGAAAATAAAGCTGCTGTATTTCTCGCTTTCAGTTCAATTTCTTCAGATTATCTGTAAATTTTCAATAATGGCAATACATTCATTCTGCCATTTGGAGGAGCCTGTGCCACAGAATAATGATCTGAAGAAAGCTCACTTATTTGCAAGGAAGAGTCTTCATTTGGGAATTAGCACCGATGCAGCTAAGAGGTGCTTCCTCAAGTTCAGGTAAGTTTTCTTAAATTATCCTTATTTGGGTTTGGTATGCTGGCATTTCATTCTAATTGGCATATATGCAGTGTCCTGTCAGACCCTTTGTGTTGGTCATTTGACACGTGAAGTATCTTGAAATGGAAAGGCATATGCAGTAGCACACATACTTAGGAGATGCATGGAGGGAAATTTTTGTCTGGAAAATAATTTTAGCACCACTTATTATCTCTGGAGTAGCTGTTGATGGAGAATATGATGATCTTAATGACACAATTCCCTTTTGCTGAAAGCTTTTTCATAATTTTCTTATGTGTTTATTATATGAATTCAGTATTTTGCTAAGCCAGGAGTTGTTGGATCTAAATGTTAGTTATTAGGTCTCAAATCATTCAGAGGAAGTAAAAAGGAAGTCACAGACAGGTTTTCACAACTTGGAAATTTTTCTATTTAAAAAAATCAGCTTTTGAATTTTGTGCCAGTAATTTTTTTTTTCCTAAAATAGATCCTTAAATCTGGGCATTGTAACATTGGATCAGAATTTAATTTTAGACAAATGGTTATAGTACATCGTATTTATTTTTTTTCAAGACAGCCAGTTATTTTTATAACATTAATGACTTCACAGCAGAAATTGGTTTATGGTCATGTTCTGCATGGGAATTCTATGCAATGTACATTCAATAAGAAATATTAGAAGTAGATTAATAGAATACTGTGAATATTTAAACAGGTACTTGATTTTTTTTTGTGTTCTCTCACACAAAAAAGATGAGGATTCTCTCACCAAGAGAACTCACTACGAGTTTGGTATTTTAACCAACAGCCAAACAAGTGATAATTTGGAAAAAAGCCAAACAAACAAATGCTTCATATCAGAATGGCAGGGTACAGTTCATCACCCTTTTCAGTGGTGCACAAATATAGAATCTTTTCATGATACCTGTCTACCTTGTTGCTAAATTACTGGATCACTTGCATCTTTGTAGACACAGAAGCCTTAACAATACCATTTGTCTTTCTAAAAATCCTACAGAATTAAAAGTACTTGATTTTTCAAATTTAATACTATGATGTCCTTGGGGTCTAGAAACCAAGGCTCCTGCTCTGTATGTTTTTGTGCACATACTTAACTTCTTATCAGTGCCTCCTTCCTGATGCTAAGAACTTTAGTGACATGGAAGGAACATCACTTCTTTAGTGTAAGCCTTTAGTTTAGTCCCCTTATACTTAAAGAAAACGCAAAGATATGCTTTATAAATGTAGTGGATAATTAAAAATCAGAAACTAGTTAAGAAAAACTTTTGAACTGTTAACATACTCCAAACAGGAACAGCAGTAATGAAAAGGAGGCTTTTGCTTCAGTGAACTTCTAAAAGTTGAAATGCATTTCAATAAAACACAAACCACAGAATTCACAAAACTGAATTTATTCCGGAGATAATGCTTAAATTTTCTGGTCTTATTTTACAATATGAATGCTATGAATAATGCCCACAAGGTACAATTTTAAAATGCTTTTTTATAAATGCTACAGAGTTATAAAAACTGAGGGCTTTGACTTTATTTTTAATGTAGTTGAACAACCATATATATTCTGAAGCTTATTAGGCTTTCCTGTTGGTGAGAAGGGGTTCTGGCTGTACATGAAGTCAAACTTTTATTGAACACCATTCCACAGAACCCAAAGTAGGACAAGAGCAAAACAGAAACCAAGTTCAGTGTTATTCATAATAATGCTTTCAATGTCTATAATACGGATATTGAGAGCAGCAAGGGTATTTTTTTTAACTCTTTCAGCAGAACTGTTATTGTTTCACCTCTGGTACATGGACAAAACTGGGTTTTCTTCATAGATCAGGATTCCTGGACCTGAAGAGTAAGAAGGTAAAGTATTTGAGATTATATTATTTCAGCAAGCTGTTAAGTAGTTTCAGTTACTTGTAATGCACACAAATACACAAAAATATTGATTTATCATGCATCAACAAGTCTTAAATATTTTATGTCAATTTCTGTTTGTTGGTTGTTTTTTTCCTTTTTTGTCTGATGGGTGGAATTTCTGAAAGTATTCAGCTCTGCTTTCTAGATGTGTTTTCTGTGAAATCAGTGAGCTGAGCTGACCTGAGTGGGAATAAAGGTTGGTTTATCTTTAGTGAGACCAAGTTAAGTTGTCAATAACTGATGTTGAAATCCCATCCTTGAAATGCTAAGTCTTTGACATTCAGTGGGATGAGAATCTAAGAAGAGACTACTGGGGACTCCCGAGCTACAGTTCAGGTAAATAACTTCTTTGGAGGAGGAAATTAAAGGTTTCTTCTTTTCAAAGTTATGATAATTAAGTAGCAAAGGGTGCAACTTAAATTATAAATACTTTCCATTTAACATTTAATTTAAAATAGATATGCCTCTATTTGTGAGAGGATTTGTTAACTGCAGTTTGAGCATTATATAGTTATCTAACATTTCAGCAGTACTGTTCCCAAAGAGTACTTCTACACTGACACAGAACATGAATGTCTAGTGCTAATTCCAACCACATTTTTATTTTGTTTCCAACACATAGCTATGAGTGTGTAGCTAGTTTAACTACTACAATTTCCATTTTGTAAAGACAGAGTTCCCAGTCTTTTGGTAATGCGTGCATAATTTAGAAGTAACAGCTTTTATATTGGAGAGTAAGTGTTAGGGGTTCTGTTCAGATCATGGGATTAATTTGGTTTGTTTCCTGCTCCAGCTGGTCCCTACTTTCTCCAAGTACAGGGACGGGGTAGCTCAGTGGTTTGTGTTGTGACAGCTCAGTATAGTTTGTAACCTAGAGCTTTAAAGTCACCCGGAACTTGCAAAGTACAGTGGTGTAGCAGGTACTGCTACCTCAGTAACAGAGACAGGAAACATGGAGAGAAACAATGGCAACAGGAACTGCTATGGCTGTCTCCAGTAACTTGTCCTAGTTAATCATCCAGGGTCCTCCTTCACTCTCTGTTTTTGGGGGAGGAGGAAAAAGTGGAAAACTGTTCTGTAACTGTTAGAGAAAGAGCAATAAATTTTCCTAGTTAAAACCAAAAAGTTCTTCTTCTATGTGATCGTGTTTCAAAGAGAAAACATTAAAGATCTGGGGATTTGTTTTTAAGACTTACCCAGTTTCAACTATAGACTTACTTCCTTACCTTCTTCAAAATCAGAAAGATACTATAAAAGATCAGAATTTTGAGATCAAGGTCAAGAATAAAAATGGAGAGTATTTTAAGATAAAAGATTACAACAAATCAAAGAAATACATGTATTACCTTTTTAGACATTTAACTTCAATGAACCATTAACATCAATGAGATAGATTTTTGGATTTGCTATGTTCAGTTCTATAGGCAATATAGAATGTGAGAGAAACAGGTGCATCTGAAGTAGATCATCTGGTTTAAGAAAGTAAGCAACTGTTCCTGCCAAGCAATTGGGTAAACAAAACTATTAAAATACAACTGGTTTTATAGTAGCTTTCTATTTAAGTGGAGGAAGTATCACATGCTTGTAATAAGTTGCATGTTCATGGTGATGAAAAATACAGGTTGTTTTTTTTTTTTCCACTCTATAGAAATCAGTAATCCTTGTCATTCTTACTGTGGGAGATACTAAAGGATTGGGGGCAAATTTCTGCACCTCTTGAATTTGTAAAGTTATAGAAAATCTGAGCAACAGTTACTTAAATGCTTTTTATAATTAAAAAAAAACTCACATAGCAGACAGCACATTCAATCTTAGAGAAGTGACATATTTTAAGAGACAGTTCCTATCACTGTAGGTAAGTATACACCATTAGCACTTTAGAATAGAAGTATCTGTGCAATACATAAGCTCAGACCTCTCTTTGTGGCTAACACATTGATGGATTAGTTTTATGGATTATCCTAGTTCCATTCCATTCCTCCTTGGAACACAGCTAGCTTCCTGCCCCCTGAGAAAGATGTATCTTAACTTGTTCTTGGGACTTGTGTTCCGAGAATGTCTGAGAGAGGACTCATTGGCTGTGCAAGCTGAGGTATAGGTTACCTTAGGGCTTAACAACGACAGGACTGTTGGCAGCACCCAACATGCTATGCTGGTTTTGGTTCCCAGCATCATGACATTCTTTTGAGAGCAGGCCCAGAAATTTATTATCCTGGCCATCAATATCCAGCTTAAATATTGTCCTCTTCAATCCCACTATTTTAGTGTTGTCATATTGAGCTGGTTGGTTACATTTGTGAAGGAGGAGACTCCTTTTCCTTGTCTGCAATACAGCTCTGGGAGTTCCAGGGTCTTCCAAGAGAGGATATCTCATTCCTGACATGTTCACCAAGAAGAGGTGATGAAGCCTGTGTAGTGTGTGAAGATTAGCTTCATTATCATACTATGGAATGAGTTATTATGTGTGTTATGGAATACCATCTTACAGGATAGAAATACTGTCCTTGTTATCAAATGGAGAGTCCAAATCTGTACATCAGCGAGGGATAGTCAGTGACTTGAATTTCAGTTTCTGCAGCACTGTGAATACAGCAGTCATTTAGAGACCTGGGTTTGAGACTCCAGATACTTTGAAAGGACAGTGGTTCATTTTAAGCCAGTATTAAATTAAGGGACTAAGTATTTCACCTTGCAGATGGGTGAAGTGCCCTCTGCTTTGGTTAAGTTAAAGACTCTGGTTGGAGACTTACCTTTTTGCTCATATCTACCCATTGTTTTCATGACTACTTCTGGAATTGATTTACTCTCTAGCTCATTGGTGAAGATGATGATGATTATTCTTTAAGCAATGTCTGTTTTGGCAGAGCCTTCTGCTTCCAAACACCATATGAGAGTGTTTACTTTAGAGTCTTACCTGTTTCTGCAACTGTTTTTTTTCTCTACTCCATTTTTAGAGACATTGTCTTTCATTGCAACTTGCTGTGGACTAACTTCCTACTGTATCATTTAGTCCTGGAGACATCAGTTGTATATGTTTCCACCCTCCAACCTTGTTTATCTGCTTCACACATAAAGGGTAATGAATAAATACTTATACCTCTTGGGGCACAATACAGGGCCAGAGGCAAGTGCTATGTGGAGTGAATTTCCTAAGCATGTTTTATTCAGCAGAGTACATATCCAAGCTTAATCTCACCGTAGTAACAAAAAAAAGAGGATCTCTGAAGATTTGGAAAAAGGATCTTGGCTGAGAGATCCTTTTGGGGGAAAAAATGTTTGGAATCTCCAGGAAAAAGAACGATTTTCCTCAGTTTTCCCCTGATGGGAATTTTTAAATTTCTGTTCTGTTCTATCCCATTCCAACGTTAGAAAATTCTTCATGGGTCAAAAAGAGCAGAGAAGTTGATTTATAAGTAATAACTTACAGTATTGCATTCTTCACAATACTTTCTGTATGTAACAAGTATTTTAGATTAATTTGTTACAGAATTTCATACCATTGAGAAATTCCAATTTCTGTATGTAATGGACTACATTTATTGGCAGGTCTTTAAAGTGCTCTGTTAATTATTTGCAATGAGATAATTTTTCTAAAGAGAGAGATCATGTTTATTTAACGAGATTTTCTATATAAGTACATCCTTCCTATTAATTTATGACAGGATGCTACTATTATAAGTATTGTATTGTTGATTTTTATTTTCCTTTTTTTTTTGTTCTTACTGAGATTGAGCAACTAGCAAACAAAAAAACATGAACTTTAAAGTAACCTCAGTTTGCAACACAGATCCATCTGTAAGATGAGCCCAAGTTTAAGCTATAAAAAAAAAAAGTTACTTTTTTTTAATAACTAATTACCTACCGGTACATTCTGTGTGCTAGCTAGGTTATGGTCAATACAGTTCACTTTTGATAGGGAAGTTACAGTTTCAGTTAAAGATTCCTAAGAGCAGGGATCTTATTTTCGGGGGAGATGGAGATAGGGAGACAAAAACAATGCATGTATGCATTTATCTTAAGTCTGGTTTGGAAGCTGTTTTAAAACAAGTCATAACTAAGGAGGAAAATGCATTCTTGTTCTATCAGGTGATTCTGGTGCCTCAGCTCAGTTGTCTGGGAGTTACCATTCACAGTGTCCCAAGGAGAACACACTTGTTAAAACATTTTTTTTTTGTTTCTTTTTTTCTCATTTAAGGAATACTTGGAGAAGTTTGTTCCTTTAGAAGCAAAAAAGATGACTTGTTTTTAACAGCACAGCCTGAATTTGCAGATGCTGTTTCAAACAACCAAATAAAGTATAGATGTTGGTGGAAGTAATTTTGTACACCTGAACTAAAGGGATTTCGCTGGATGACTACTTGCCTGTTATTGTCATTGGCAAGTCAGAGGTAATTTCCGAAGCTGTAGTCTGGCAGAGGACTAGTAATTGCTTTTATGTGTATTTTTCAAGCCAAAACACACACTTTGCTTTTACCAGTGTTTTTACAAAGATTCAAAATTACCATAGCATTGTTGCTGAAAAAAAACAGTTCATTTACAAAAAAAAAAAAAAGGAATTATGAAAAGAATGGTGACACCTGAGTGGCACACAGAAAACTTGTCAGCTGAACTCCTGAATCTGGCAGAAATTCAAAGTCTGATTTGTCTCTAGTAATTCCATTAACATTTCAAAGATTGGTGATGTTCTGGGAATTACACAGGAGGGATTATTTTTTAAGTTAAGAATTAGTACTCCAAAGCTTCGCCTGCACTAGGAATATTGTTGCTATCTTGCAAGAGGTAAATGGACTATACGTGAGACACTAAGTTCTCTATCAGATATTTTTCTACTTTATCTGTACTGGCATAATTAAAGTATCAGCCTCCTTTCACTGTAGTATGAATAGAGCTGTATCAATATAAAACTGTATATACTGGGAGCATATTTCCGCATAGAAGGAAACAACCTAGGAGAGGTGGCCCAGTTCCAGAAATTGTTTTTAATTATGTTGCAGTTGCTATGCCTGTATAAACTATTTGTATTGGAGACCTTATACCAGATGAAAGTGACTTCCTTCTAGTTTATTTGCCCTTATCCATACAGCCCCATAAAAATTTACACCGCTTCGGTTTCATAGACTTGATTTGCCTTTGTGGGCAAACTTGCTCTTTACACTGACTTACCTCCATTTATGCTAGAAGATATAAACGGTGAGTGTTTTGACAATGAAAATACTGCATCTTCCTTTCTGATGTAAGCCTAATCTGTTCAATTAATACTAGAACAAGCACAGTTGACTGTGAAGGTTAGAATATTTTCATCTGGCTGCGTGCACCAGAGTCTATGGAGCAGCTGTCCCCAACCCAAATCCTAAAAACTCTCTGTAATTCAGTGTGGAACACAATGTTTTACGTAATCCTATCAACTTTCAACTACTGTTTTACAGATCAGTGTCTTGCCTCACTTTCCTGCTGTGTAAATGAATCTTATCCAGCATGCGTTACCTAAGAAAGAATTAGAAAGGTTGAAGTCAGAATATCAGAACTCGGACCACATGTGAATAAGGCTGATCTGCATGTACTTGTTCTATAAAGATATTGTTGAGCAGATTCAGATGATCTCTTTTTTAAAGCTACAGGAAAGATCTTTGATCCCATGTCGAAAGGTGGGGAGGGGATTGTGATGGGGAAAAGTCTGAAAATCAGTATAGCCCTCTGCTCTAAGCCTGGGAGCAGTAAAGAAAGGACCTTGTCAGAGACTAACTCACAGGAACAGAAAGAGCCAAAAGCCCAGCGACCTTTGATCATTCAGAGAACATTCACTAGCTTTAATTAGGTGCTGTCTATCCTATGCTTATTGACTGTTTCTTCCACCCTCTTGCTGTCCATTCTTCCTCTTTACTTCTGCTTCATTCCTGCTTACTATGTATGCTTCCCCTCACCCAATCTGCCCACCTTACCCTGTATCTCCTATTTTGTTTACAAGCAAAAGCCACCGAAAAACTAGAACCATTGTTACATTTACTATGGTGCTGCTGTTTGTGCTCTGTGTGAACTTTTCCCCCTGTTTGGACTGTTGTTTTTAATATGCTCAGGGACCTTTTGCTGTTCTGTGTATATACACTATCCAGCATAATGAAACTTCAATTTTCATTAGTCCTTAGAGGACCTTAACAATGATTAAGAATAATGTTCCTTTATTTTGCTCTTTTATTAAAATAATTTATAGGCAAATGACCACCCTTAATGAGATGAGGTATATGAGATTTCATGGGGTAAAAGGAATTTTGCTCTTGCAGTTTTTCTATAGGTGAACTGGTGATATAAAAGTATAATGTTACAACTGTGGTTATGTTAGTGTCCGGCATAATACGATGAACATTTCAGAATTAATTTTATATTGACTATGTTTGCATTGCACTTGCAGTGGTTGGCAAATTGCTGTTTGGTTTTGCGTGTCTTACAGCTATATAATTTGGTTTCTAGAAACCATTTTGGTAGGTGTGGGTTGCTTGTCAGAAATCCGTTCCAAAGCTAGAGTGCGAAGCAAGAAGAGTGCTAATGATGAATATGAATGGATATCTTAAGGATAACAATGGACACGGCATCTTCAAAAGCAGTGGCATTCTGGTAAGAATTTGCGTGTAATTTATTAAACACTACTCGATAATTTTCAATAAAATGTGTTTGTGTATCTCTCTGAAGATTTGTGTGATGAATTTTTGTTCTAAAATGTGAAAAGAAGAAGGATTGCTCTATATCATGCAGTATTTTAAATTCTGAAGCAGCGTACAACAACTTTACTTAGCAGTGACTTCTTGCATATAAAAACAGTGAAAGTATCTTTTTAGAAAAGTAAGTTATTTTAGAGAGGCAGTTAGTGGCCATTTATGGCTCACTGTTTGTGAGCCTGTTTCTCTGAATATTTAGAACTGAATATTTTTGAACTGTTATTTTAAAAAACCCAGCTTTTTCTTTTTTCACTCAGAGTATGTTATAACTAACCCCTGGTGGCATATTTCACCACTACACATGTAACTGTTCTAACAGGCATTGCATCCAATTTTGCAGGAGATATGAAACACGTAATTATTGACAAACTAATCATAACTGGAAACTTTTAATCCTCATATAGGTTAAAAAACATATAATGGCAGCATGCTAAATTACTATACTGATACTACTTCGTTGGAAGTTTCACAGTGTTTAAATAATGTACACAATTAGAAAATGCAAATAGAAACACCAGCAAAAGTGCTACTGTAACTGTACTATAGTAGAAGTGATTCCTTTTAATTTAGTATTTGAAATAACTTAGGCAAACAATTCTTTACAGAAAAATTCTTGTTTTCACCAGAGCCAAGTATATTCATACCTGTGTATATATTGACTTGTTGAAATCCACAAAGAATTTATGCCTCTTTTTCTTCCTACTCTTTGAATCCCACTGGTGGTTGATATTGCAGTGGAACTGATCTGGTAGCAGCTGGCAGTTCTTAAAGCTTCTTTGTAAGGGTATTTCGAGGTGCTGGATATGTATATGGTATGTAGTAATGAGCAGCACAGGCGTTGAGTGCTCTTCTAATGAACTAGTTTCATAGCTGATATAGCTGTTCCAGCAGTGCTACTGCCAGTGACACTGGGGTTTTGACAAACTTTAAGAACTCTTTAATTTTCTCATGCCATGCAGAAAGCTACGGTGGCTCAGGAGTTGATTCACAAGCAGATTAGGCATTAATCGGATGGAGTGTGTTGGTCAGAGGGGTGGTGGTTAATGTCTGAGACTGGTAACAGCATTTGGTCCAGTGCGTGCCTGCCAGAGGCCTTAGCCCTGTTCAGAGGCAAGGATAAGGAGCTCAGATGCATCCTTGTGCCAACACGGATACTTCCCATGGGCACAGGATGAGAGCAGGAAAACAGTAGTGTATCCTCGGGGGGGCAGAGTACCAGCTAAGCTGACAGAGTCCAGCTGTACTGTGCTCAGTTGCACAGTGTGGACATGCATCATAACAGGTGCCTAAGGCAGTGTTAATTGAAACAAAGTATCCTCACTAAGATACTGGGAGAGGAAGTACAGGGGATGCCTGGTGGGTGAGCTTCTAAGAGGTCTGTGCCAGACTCCAAAGGTCTGATATAAGTGTGTAAGTTAGACCCGAAAAGATCAATGTAAGCAGTCTCCTTATTTGAAATTAGATGGGTATGGAAGGTGACTAATAGTGACTTCTATTTAATATCCCTTTCTGTAACTCTCAGCTTTTCATTTTTACTTTCTAGATGGGAGGGAGATAAAATCTGGCCCTCAAAGTGCTGTTTACTCGTTCCAGTGCCAAAATGCAAAACACAAATCAGCAACTGTAATTTTAGGGCATACTAGGTTCCTTTAGCTGCACTGTACAAATATGCATGTTAGATATATGAATATAAGCTTAGATACCTGTTTCTATGTATTTATAAGTGGTTTTTAAACTGTTGTAATTCTTTGGGCTAATATAGTAACTTGGGATGAGGAAGTTAGGCTGCTTACAACTTTTTTTTTCTTTTTTTTTTTTTTTGCCAGGCTAATCTTTCACTCAGATTCATTGCACGGCAAGTGTTTGGTTAGTTATTTTATCTTTCTACATTTTAAACCAACATCTAGGGGGGGGAAAGGGAATTATATCTTCTTAATTTTAAATCCCTCAAATTCTGAAGGATGATATCAATGAAGAGAAAAACCTAGGTTGCAACTTCCATGTCATAGAGGTATCTTACCTTAGTTGCAGTATTTATAAAGTCAAGTCTGTAGTGTCTTTTTCTGTTGATTTTTCGTAAGATTACTGACTGGTATTCTTTCAAGTAAAAACAGTTAAGTGATTGACTTGTAAAAGAGTTGACTGCTGTTTACTGCTTAATTTCTCTTTTGCTGAATCACTTCTGTGATATTGACTTAATTTGTGACACTTTAGTAGGTGCAAGCCTGAGGGGAAAAATGTTATAGTTCTTTCACAATTCATTAGTTTGTGGATATTTATGTTGTTTCCACACTGAATGACTCATATGTTAAATGAATATGCCAGCCTCAAGGCATGTCCTCACTATTGCAGCCCACAGTGAAACTTGATGCCATCACACATAAAAGTGTGGAAGATGCTCTTATGCCCATTTGAATCCTTGAGAAGTTTTGTGCACTTTGGACATGTGTGCTAGCAATTACTCAATATACATTCTTTCAAAAAGCTCTGCTTTACCATGTCTGATTGCTCTTTTTCACACAACTTGCTGAGTTTGTAAGCTACATCTGTCATGTGAGCATAAAGTGGAACTGAAAAATAGTGATTTTTATTTTTTTTTAATAAAGTGGCACAATTTCAGTGTATTCATTTCTGGACTATTTGATGAGAGACTATAGAAGTAGCTGATTTGCATTGCCACCTGTGTATTTTTTAAGTATTTAGACAGATTCAGAAATTGTTCTATTTGGGAAGTCGATAGCATAGATCTAGTGCTCTCCACATTGTAAAAACACTAATTAGTATTAGATTGAACCATTTGACCCATGGTTATCTTAGTTCTCCTTGAATTTTAGCTTTCTTACGAATTTAATTTTTCATTGTTCTATAATTGTGTGAAAGACAAACCAGATTTACCTATCGATAACATCAGATAAATTATCACTTACATCACAGAAGCTTCACACCAGAATGTTGCAAGAAGGTTCTTTAGTATCTGTAATAGGGAAAGAGATGCACACTCACAGCAGTGAGATGAGAGGAAAAGTTTTGAAAAGTACATGAAGTAAAATTTTTCTGATATTGTTTTGAATCATTAGGACAGTTGGGGGTTTTTCATGTGTCATATAATATTAACTCTAAGCTTGAATTGATTCATATATTGAAAATATGTGCATGGCTGCAGAATTTTTGTTCTCTATGTGACAGAACCATAGTTTTGATAAGAGTAAGACATTGCTGTGACAGGATAGATACAACATATCACAAGTCAGGTATTCTGGCTTTTAAAGAATGGTCTTGTTCTACTATACATGGTATGTAGTGGAGGAGTTTATGCCACAGTGAACAGATACATTCATGGGAAGACCACTCTTTAATATAAATTTTTCACTTAACACTACTCATGGCTGTACATTGGGTGCAACTTTTTCTGTTTATGTCCCTTTAATTTTCAGGAGGAGGTTGTGATTGCTCACCTAATTATTTTCACTGACGTGGAGCTTTTCTGTCCCATCCCTTGTCAGGTTTAGGCTTTAAGACTGTAAGCACATTAATAAAACTATACACAACTATTAACAAAATTGATCACAATTTCCACAGGAAGCACTGGAAGGTAATAAAAGCAACCATTTCAATCCTGTTTCTAATTCTAGCATTCGAGATAAAGTCATCTCAGGTCACTTAAGTGTCTCACTAAAATGGTATAAAATGTATAAAGATGTAACAATCCTACTGTTTAATCTTCAAGTGATGTCGAAGTATAGGCAAGGAGAGGAAGGAGGTAGCAAAGTGAAAATACCTCAGAAATTACTGCTCTGGCCAGGCTGATGTGTTTGAGAGGATGGAGTGTGGGTGCAGAGGGTGATATCTCTGCCTCTTATATAGCTGTATTTGCTTGTAATAAACCTAAGTAGCAAGAGCAAGGCAGAAAGCAGACATGCTGGTACATTCCACATGCACAAGTGTAAAAGCTGCCTCAGCAGACTGTACTTCTTGCAGTCTTCTCTGTTCTGAATCTTTGGCTTGTCAAGAGCCTTTCTTGGTTCGCTAGGGAGATCCTGGAATCTTGCTTGTGTCTGCTACAGCATGTGCAGTTTTAGTCCTACTCTCTCACTTTCCTACCTGTTTCAGAGCGTTTTTTTCTGTTCCTGTACTGTGTGATGAAGATGAGCAGCTCCAAGGCAAAGTTTAGGCGCTGAGTTTTGAGGAACAAAATCAGGATTTCTTACAAGCACAGAGGTGCGTCGATGTCAGGGGCTGCCGGTACCTCTTCCTTTTTCTGTCGAATCCTTCAATGCTTTTCTCCTGGGGTGCCGTTTTCACCCGTGGCTGTGCTCAGCTCTGCCAGTCTCCGAGCACGTGGAGGTTTTGCACGTTCAGGGGTTTCTCCATGAGATCACTGATCGAGCCAGCGCGGCCGGAGAACTCTCCCTGGGGATGGTCAGGGCGTCGCTTCGGTGCCTCCGGCCCGCCAGGGCCGCGGCAGCAGCGGGCGGGAGGCTCCTGCCCGAGCTCGGCGGCATTAGGACCCGGCGGCTTCTTCCTCCCTCCCTCTTCCCTCCTCCTTCCCTCCCGGCGGCCCCGGGGAGCAAGCAGCCGCCCGCAACCGGCCGGGCCCGGGCCGGGACCGCGGACGAGGGACCTTTGCCCGCCGCCCCGGCTGGTGCCTGGGGCGGGGGTCGCGCCCGCTCCGCGCTGGCTTCGTGTCGGTTTTCCTCCGCGCGTATGTAGCATAAACTTAAATCGTCCTTTAGTGGTTATACAGTGCATTGTGGCAAGTGTTCGTGTTCAGAAACGTGCCTTGGCTAATATTAAAATACATCCCATTTAATGCCTACATGATATTAACGCTACAAGGCAGGTATTCTACTTTCACTCCAACTACTGTGTCTCCTGCTGAACTCTTTACAGTATAATATTTAAAACAAGATGTTAAAAATAAGAATTCTGACCATTGAATTAAAGTGGAGCAGAAGCTGATATATTATCTGACACTTGGCTTCTATAGTGCCTGTCACAAACTAATGGCTCTGTTAAACTGTACATTAATCATCAACAACTTCAGAAATGTCTGTTTCAGTCCAGAAACTTTTATTACCAAATAAATAGCTTTGATACTGTTGGTGTGAACAAAGAATTGCCCTTAACAAGAAGTTCCTTCACACCTAAATGAAGTTAGTTTACACCTTCTCCCCCATGAATTTAGTTTATTGCTATTACCCACTGTTCACTTAAAATGGGGAAAAAAAAGCATGGGGCAACTTTGCAGGTAAACATACAGTGAAGTATATTTCAAGTTATGTGCATTCAAAATGTCCTATCAAGCATATAATATCTTTAGAAAAGAAAATGTTCCTTTTATTTTAGAAAGCGTGTTATTAAAATGATTGCGGGCAAAAGCTATGCAACTGAAAGGGAAATCTGCCATGTAACAGTTCATTCACTCAAATATGCAGTCTGTGAAAACAGCAAAACAGAGTAAGTTACACAAGGAGAATAATTTTATGTTCCAATATCCTGTTGGTGAATGACCTGCTGCATTCAGAACATAGATGGAAAGGTATGTTGCCTTTTGGGTTCAGAAATTTTATGTTGCCTTTGTGCAACCCGTTAGCTTGCTTTTATTTCAGGCAGTTTTTCTGTCATTGCAGGCAGCAAGGTCTTCTTAGACTCATAGCTGCACATTGACTGAAATTCCCTTCTCTGCCAGAACCAGTACCCATGTCTACATTTGAGTATCACTATGTGAAGTTCACGTAGCTCTTCAAATTTCCCAGTTTCTTGTGTCCTAGTACAAGCTGTGTGCTCTCTGTCCAAGAGAGTTCCCAGGCAGTCTTTCTGGTTCTGTATTCTCTATATTATTGATGTTTTGAGTCTTCATTTATACCTTCTACTGTACTGCGTGATGCTTTAGCCATTTACTTCTGCCCTGTTTACCTACCCTAGGCCCAGGAAGTGCCAACCTCCCGTTGACATTGCTGGCAGCCTCTCCTGTTCCACCACCTTCAGAAAATATAATATTCTCTTCACCTTCTCAGATACAATGGGAAAAATCAAATAAAATATATGAAGCCAGATCCTTACACTCTCTTTTGTTTTTACCATGCCTATCCTAGTAAAATTAGGACTCACTGCTCTTTGAGAAAAAATTATAATTTTCTGTGTGTTTTTGTAATGACTAATACAACAGGGCAGTGTGGATTTTAGTATGTGCAGTGACAATATGCGTTTCAAACTAAACCAGGATGATCTAATCAAGATAACCAGGCAGTAGAGTGGTGGCATACTAAGGATTTAGTGCTTAAGCTAATTCTAGCTACCTTGTTACTGGGTGATCAGTAAGTAGTCACGTTTTGGCTGCTTGTTAGCAAGATCTGTAATGAGAATGCTTGTTAAAATAATTCTTTAAAAAAGTGGTAAATGGAAAACTTCAGTGTCATGTCTTTGAAGGATAGACAAACTTCTAAGAAGCTGGCTGTGATTGTAAATCAGGGAAAATTGCATTTTAGGTAGAACCTGCAGTGAAGGAGAAAATGAGTTTATAGTCGTGCTGTTTTTCATTTTTTCATGTATTTGCCTTTATTGCTTCCATAAAAGCTTAATGTGCCCAAACTTCAGTTGTTTCAAAATCTTCTAGTTATGACTATACTGTTGTTAATGAGCTATTATAACATTTAATGCAAACTGTAGGAAACATTACTGTAACGTGAATAAAATTTTAATAATGAAATCACGTTGCTATTCTTTTTCTTTAATTGATATTTTTACACAGGGATTACTATATTTGTTTAAACCATAATATAGTTTCCTGTTTCACTAGTAAATACATCTAATGCTTCAGTTGATATTAACTCCAAATAAGTTGCTTCCTGATTTCTTTATGTAGTAACTGGTTTGATATCATCGATAGCGACATTGTATTTAGATTAATAACTGAATTTCCTTGACAATCAATATGAATGGATTACAGATGATGTGAAAAAACATTTCTTCTTACAGTTTTGAATTTTCCATACTTTGGATGTTTCTTTGTGTTGTTTTCTTGTGTTGTAAGATAGCAAGCATAGAAATGTCTGATCTGACCTCTTTACAGCAATTATTATTTTACGTGTTCATGCATAAGACTCTAGATTTTAAACTTCCTAATTTCTCTTCCTAGGAATTTTCCATGTTTATTATTGTCCACATTTGAACCCTATCCAGTTTTTTAGTACCCTTTTGGAGAAGGGGTGACCTGTACCTCATATGGGATTTTCTTTTTCTGGTAAGGTCAGAGCATTGATTTTTATAATCCTATTATGCTGGCTTTCTTCTAATTCTCTTCCATTGTTTAAGCTACCTGTTTTATTATTCTTATTTTGATTGTAGTGTGGTGTTGAGCAGAGACTTTCACTAAACTGCTGAAGTGGGCCCTGGTTCCTTCCTGAGGCCGAAGCAACTGGTGTACTTTCCTACTATGGCATAACTGACCTAATGAACAACTTCCATTAAACAGGGGCAATCCTACCACTGTACCATAGCATAGGACCAAACACATTTTTTAAATACACTTTGTAGTTAACTATTTGCTATTAAAGAAATCTGTTATAATGAAATCAATCATTTAATCCAGTATTTTGCCCTGTTTAGATTTTGGTCAGGTTTTGATCTACGATTGCATGTGTCCTCATTTTTTTGTTTGCTTGCTTCAGGATACATTCTTCTACTACTTCAGGCTTTGAAAGAACTTTTCTGTTATCTAGATCATTAGATCTGGAGCAAGAACTAGGTTATCATCAGTAGTAGTTGTTCTATTCTGTTTCTTTTTTACATGATGCCTAGTATGGCTTTTGCTTATTGTTTGTGTTAGGATAAGATTTCTAAATTTGTGTAGGACTCCTATTTGATTATTCAACTGATTTCTTGAAGTTCATTGTTTTTTCATAATGTTTTATTATCCTTTTCCCAGCAATAAGCATGTTTTTGGAGACCCTGAGAATTTCTTAGCATGTAAGGTATGTCAGTGGGTTTTGCTTCATAATTTTGGGCTTTAGGGACCTTTTTATATTACTGAAATCTCTTTTTTAATAGGGTAGATTTCAAGTTCACTAAGTTTGACAGGGAGAAGCGTACATTGTGGAGCATGAACTCTTCCACATGTATGAAGGGATTCCTTCCATTTCTTACTTTTGCTTTTAGCAGTCCTACATTTTACCATTTTCTCATCAATTATTTCAGAAAATAGCTTATGACATCTGTCATACACATGACAAGGGTTTCCATAGTTTGTTTCCTGCACTCTGCTTTTTCTGCCAAAAATTCGGTATGTGTTCTGGATCCCCCTATACCTTCCCATCGCTCTGATTCTCCCTTCTCTTCATTTGCTGTGTGGAATTGTCTTGAAGATTTGCCCATGATTCACACTGGGGAGAAAATAGCTGGTACCAGCCATGAATGCAATCCAGCTCTTTGTTATAGGATTGAGGAATTTAGGAAATACCAGAGTTGAAGTTGATGCACATAGCTGTGCATCATATACCAGGTATGTGTGTGTGTAATATTGTGATAATTATATGACCAGGTACTGTTTAATAAAATATTGGTTTGTGTAATTGTAAATTATTAGTTCCTATGATTTTAGGCACCACACAGACAAAGGCTGAAAAGATTATCTGCAGTTTTAAGTGCTGGCAATGTAAATATAATACAGTTGAAAATAGAAAATACACACTAATAAATATAATAATAAAATATATAAAATATAGATGAGAAGGGAAATGCTAGTAGTTAGGGGGAACATTCATACTTTAGAGATCCAAGTCAGATACCTAAATCAAAAGACTGATCTGCCTAGGCTATTTCCACAGCTTATACAGGGACTCCTTCAGGGAACAGTTTGGAATGTTTCAGGAGTTCTTGCAACCAAATCACTCTCAACCGGAGCCTCTCCACTTACTGTATAGTAGGATACGTCTCCTACATCTCACTCTTCATTACTTTAGACACTTAAAAATACGTGATATGTGTATAACTGCTTATCACGCGTTTTGCTCATATGGGCTGTAGGGTCATGTTAGTAAGCTGAATTTCAGAGAAAGCTTTGAACAACAGCAATGCAATGTGTTTTCAAATATTTAAGGGAGTTACCATAAAGTGTAAGGTATAAAACAGAAAAAGGCACAAGAAATTTGTGTGAAAATACAACGTGTGGGTGAGAGAGGAGCTGGAAACTGGACTCCTGATGCAAGAAGCATCTCTGAGTTTTATTTTTTTACCAGTAAAAAGTGGAGGGTTTTGAAAATGTGTTAGCCAAACACAAAATAAAAATCAAATTAGACGGTATGATCTAATGGTCTTTTAAGCTTTATGTTTCATGAAAATTGTCCCAGCTTCAAATGGGAGCAAACCACAGCTGTCTTCCTGACAGTGATTCAGGAGCAATAGGTGTGATGGTGAGAAGCAAGGATGGGCCTTGAAGCTGAAGACAAGTAACAGATGTTGCAGAAGTAGCCAGAGAGAGCTGTGGAGACTTATGTGTTCTCTAAGTGATCAACTAGGAAAAGGGTCTTTGCAGCAGTTTTCTGAGTGAATGCATGCAATATTAGGCTGTGTCTCTCAAAGGCAGAGAGAAAAAATGTTACTGAATCAAAACGTGATGATGATGATTAACCTGATTGTTTGAAAGAGTTAAGAAAAATACCATCTTGAAAATGTTGCACTGAAAGTATCTGCAAATTATGAATATGAATCTTGGGATTTGGAGTATATTTGGCATCTAAGGTGATGCTAGAGTTATATGTCTACGCAATAGGCAGGATGATGGTGTGGCTATGCAGCTTTGTGAGTGCCACCACCAATTAAGTCATTCATATGGAAACTGTATAGATCTGTCCTCAAATATAATTGTATTATTTATTATTAAGTTCTTCACTCCTACAATTGCTTCCCACATAATATTGCTTAGAATATTTCCCTACCTGCCACAAAGGGCTGGACGTTAATTGTTGAGTTTGATTTGCAATGTCATGGTGGGGTACCTAGAATGAAAAGATGTGGTTTGCATTTGCTGGGAAGCCACTGATCTTTTCATTTGGTTTACAGTAATAGTGAACACTGGATACAGTAATTTCTTTACAATTAAATTATTAAGTTAAGTCTTCTAGTAACTATACTCTGTAGTACTTCAGTAATAGGTAATTGATTCTGTTCCTCATCCTGATACTGCCTGATGATGTAAGAATTCTCCCCAAGACGAGGAAGCTTTCAGTTTACTTGAAGCTTTTATAGTCAGGTTCCATATCAGCCACAGTCACCTTTTGTTTCCCCCTTCAGCATGTCCCAGAACTCACAGGTTGAGAAAGGATACTGGAGAAAGGACAGAGGAAGTAACATCTGCTCTTGGCTAATTTTCCACTGGCATGTAGTCATATGGGCATGGTAGCAAACAGATATGAATTAGAATTGCTTCTAGGTATTTCTAACTTAAACCAGAGATGAGGCAACTTTAGTATCAAGGAGGCATAATCTGAAAAAAAAATCAAAGAGCTTTTTATTTTCTTTCTTGTTATTTTTATAATAGATACATTTCCACCAGGTGTGGAAATTTAAAGTGTTAATGCATTTTTGCAAGAGCAAGAAGAAAGGTTGTCTTAGGCATCTAGTAGTTAGGTGTCCAGATTATAAAGTTAACACTTGTAGTATGCTCAGGGAAGAGACATTAAAAAATTGCCTTTCCTCAGAAATGTAACTCTGGGAAGGAATTTGATATTAATAGCCCATCAACAGTTTCAAGTTATTCAGAGAAAGAGTAGTGATAGCCAGGTAAGACAGTAAATGACCCTTTGCCTGCTAAAAATTTGTGAAATCATAAATTTGTGAGCAAACGTGCCCTGCTTGCATGCTCAGCTCCCCAGCCATTGTATGTTTACAGAGCAACAGCCAGGTTTGAATCTGTAACTCTTTTGAGATAAAATAACCAAAATCTGACACCATTAGTGCAGTGTTATAGGTGCTTTTCCATGTACCAGTTTCGGACAGGCATGTGGTATGGAAGTGGGAATTCAACATTAAAATGGAAATAAAGATTTTGATATGTATCCTGAGCCAGCACTACTGACCCTAAGAAGACAAAACCATTACCTTTCTTCACAAATTTTGGAAATCTCATCTACCTTGCATATCCATGAATTTCCTTATGTATAAGTAGTCTAAGTAAAGTCAGTTTCTCGTCTTGGCAAAAAGGGCTCTAAATGTCCATTAGAAATAATAGCAGTCTGAGTCCTTACCTCTCCATCAGTGCTACAGGCAAACCAATGTCTCATTGAATTTCACATGTTCATATCCTCATGTATCTTGAGATAATTTTTACACTTATTAATTTATTTTATACAAAGGATCTTGCTGCATCTTAAGCCATCCTGTAGGAGATACAAAAGTAATCAGAGATAGTTGATAGTCTTGAACATTTTTATTGTGTAGAAAGTGTGTTCATACTGATTTATCTGGTTACATGCTGGTCTCTGAAGGCATAACTCTACTACAGTAACGGGAAGAATGGTATCATACTCCTGGACCTCATTCTGTCTTTGGTCCGGCTGTCTCAAAGAGGTTGTACCAGTGAAGATACAAGGTGCAGCAACATTTACAGGCACAATGAATTGGCTGTTACACCCTCCTGAGCTGACAGATACCCGTGGGAAGGTCATAGCTAGAGAGAAAGCATGAACCCTTTCCTGAGGTGGATGAAAAGAGCTGGTGTTGAAGTTTGGATGACACGATGCTCCGCAGTGCAGCCTCTGAGTCTGTGTGCTTGTTGCACCATAAACCTGGTGTTCCTGTAGTGTCTTTGCTGCTGCTGTCACACCCTCCTGTTGTACTAAAGTCTATATTTCAGTAGGCAAACCTCATTATAAAGGAGGCATTTTTGGAAACAGTATATTTTTTCATTGGCAGTTATATGATACTAGATGCATGCTACCATGGGGTTTTGTTGGAACATTAGGGAGAAACACTGCCAAGCTAGAACTTCTCACAACCTTCAGATAGGCATAACAATGACACTTTCTATAGAAATATTGTTACTTTCTCTCAGTTCTACAGTGTTTTAAAATATGGAGAGATTATCTCATGTTAGTTTTTACCACCACGTTTCTAAGAGGCTGAAAATCTATGTGTCTGGAAATTAATTGATGAAGATAAATGCATTACCTCTATTGATTTTAGACTACTCTCTTTTATGAAAAATAATAAAACAAATCATATATAACTATGAAAAAGCAGCAGCACGCAGGAGGTGAGCAAACACACTGCAGGTACTCATGTTTGCCTGAAGGGAAATACACTGTGACCAATTAATGCTGTATAAGCCTCTTGTTGTAAGATATCACTGTAGCCTTTCCTGTAGCTGCAGCATTTTGTGGTAAAAATGTAGATCTTGTCATGGTCTAGGCACTCAGATTATTTTTCTGTGACTAGTTTGGTGTCTCTTTAATTAGACCTGTGCACAGTGTTACCTGATTTCATTCTCTTTCTGTTTAGATATTTAGACCCTAATCCTGCCACTGGATTTGTTCAAATGGACCTTGATAGCTGTGGGGCCTGACTGAGTTGATGAGACTCCTGGATGACTGCAAGCTCCTACTCTGAAGATCTGATTGTAGGCCTGAACCTAAATTTCTATTTCCTTCCCCTGTCTACCTGCTTCTGATTGATGAAAATTATCCAAAAAACTGTATTGTCTTTGAGTCTTATGCACATCACTTTAGTAGCATTCAGAAGCTGTGTGCTTGGGATGTTGTCAGACATTGTTAAAATATTTCTGTTCCGTCATGTGCCAATATCTCATGATTGTTCTGATTGCTGTTATATTTTTACATTTACCGTCTTCCTACCTAAAATGGAGATCATCACCTGTGTTTTCGGTCACTGTGGTATTTCTCTTAACTCAGATTTTTAAGTCAGATTAACTGTTGAAACTATTCAGAACTTTTTTCAAGATGTGGGTAGATTTGTTTTTTCCTTGGCGGACACAGGGTATATCTATTTTATTTTGCAAACTTAGCAGCCTACTAGTACTGAAAGCTTTCAATATGGTGATACTCTAATGCAGATCAATAAAATAAGTAGGAAAAGGCATTAACTTTTACTAGATCTCCTGTTGCTTTTCTATTTCTGTGGCTGTGATTACATGACATACAGCTGAGAGTGAGGATATTTTTATTTTTTTTGTGAGCCAGTGAATATCTTTTGATTACACTGAGTGCTGTTCCCTGTGTATTCCGTATGACCATGTTGCAGTTTCACCAAGTACTAAAGTTATAGCCCTGGTAGAAGCAGGAAAGGACTTTGCAAAATCACATTAAAAGAGTTCGAGAAGGAAAACAGATCTGTTTCATCTCTATGCATCTTAGTATTTATTTTGTGTATTTTTTAAAAGGCAAATACGTAGCAATATGTGATAACGTATTAAAAGATCAGAACTTTCTCAGTATATAGAGAATGAGAAAAACCTTTTTTGTTTTGTTGGTTTGTTACAGTGCTTCTGTAAGCACTGTAAGCTAAGATCTTCACAGTATTTGATGAATTTTTGCATATTCTCAGAACAACAGAAAAGCATCACTGTCCTGTTTGACCAAGGAGAAAATTGAGCCACTTGTTCAGTCAGTAGTAAAGTCAATGATATTAATTGGGTTCTCCTGTCTTTTAACCTTTTGCCTCCGGCTCCATTTCTCCCTCAAGAGCCAAACCTTCCATTATCATCATCTGTTTTACATTTCTGTGTGAAAGGCCCAAGGTGTTACGGTTTGGACTCCCAGAAAATGAGGAAGACAAGGTTGGTGGCCATCTGCCAAGGTGCTTGGTCTGACTTGCTCCTTGCTCACAGAAGCTGATGGCAAAGGCAGAACTGAGTGTTCCTGTGTGGCATTCAACTGCCTTAACCACATGCCCATCGCTCTCTTCCTGTAGTTGTCTGTCTTGTTCTTTGCATAACTCCTAGAGCAAACACATATACCAACCTATAAATAATCTAATTCGATACACAACCCTGATTCATTTCCTGAGCTGCATGTCCTGCATACACAGGGTGGCCACGGTCCTGTGCAAAAATTCAGCAGGGTGCATGAGGCCGAATACTAAGGCTGTTAAGTATTTAAACTTTGCAATGAAATGGCGTTCCTTTAATGTAGCTTATTATAGATATAGCTTGAAGTATTTTTAACAAGGAACAAGAGAAAAATGAAGGCTTTCAGAACTGATTGTAACAGTTTCCCTGTCTGGCATGTGGACATGAATATCCAGCTCAGTGAAATACAGAACATCAGCCAGTGGGAGGAGGCTGGCCACCTCTGGGGAGGAAGGGAAGGAAGAAGGCTGGGTAGTAAATGCCATGGGTATACCCAGTTTGCTTTCAAGTCTCAGGGAATATTTGTGTGGCATTGACCCTAGCTTTTTAGCTTTTGTTTTCTTTTCAGAAGAATTGCTCCTTCAGAATTGCTCAGTGCTATAGACATTTGGGGGTGTTCCTGCAGTCTGCTAATAATTTAAATGGAGAAACAGAAATCAAAGGTGGGCTTTTCTCCTGTGTTCTTCTGTTGGAAGATAAGAGGAGATGCTCCCAGAGTCTCCCAGTTCTCTCCTCAATGAATTTCAGGGGCGATCCGTGTGATCCTGGATTTCACTTAAATAATAGAAAATACTGCTCTCGACTTGCCCCTTTAGTCTTCTTCCCAGTCAAAACGTAGTGGCCTGCTGTGTTTCTAAGCTACCAAGGTGTGTAGGCTCCAGTGCCAGAGCAGTCTTGTTGGGAATCACAAACTTATGTCTCTATCTTTTATGTTAGACTTTATTAGGAGGATAAGTTTTTTTCAGAGAAATCTTGCCAGACTGTGGGTTCGGTTTCAGTTTTTGTTAATGTCTACCTTATCTGTCGATGGCACTTGAGATTTGGTCACCAAGCTAGTGATTTGCTCTGAGGAAAACAGAACAATCTCATACTTTGCTTTTGCATGCTTTTCCCTAGGATATGCAGTCTTTCCCCACAGCAACTTCAGATGTCCTGTAAACAGCTCAGGTGGGGACCCTATTAGGGAAAATTTGTTCAACCCATTCACTGAAATTCATGAAAATCAAAATGCTTGCAAAAGGGTATCAGTTCCACTGTCATTTTGTTGCAAAGAAAAAATGAAGCCCCTGCTTTTAACACTGTGGTTTTTTAATAAGTGTCAGTTTTCATCATTTCACAGCTGTATAGAAATTGTGGGAGCAGGATGAAACAGTCTTGATACAAAAGAATCACCTTAAGCCAGTATCTCAAGTCAACACTTTGTATCGTGAAACCATGGCCTGAAACTGCTGCCTGTCATATCAGATAATATTATCATTGATTTATTATTTTACTTCATCTTACGTATTTTTGTAACCTTTTGGCAGCAATGGGTTTTTTTTCTGTTTTGTTTTTTTTTCCTCTTGTTTTTGGCATCGGGGGTCTTTTTTGGAGAGGAGTGGGTGGGTTGGGTTGGTTTTTTTTTACCAGCACCTACTTGAGCCCTGATCCATGGCTTGGCTTCCAGGCACTAGGATAATACAAGTAGTAATCATACCTGCTGCTAAAAATTTTCTAACTTATTTCATTTGCATTTGTTTGCCTTCAGCTTCCAGTCATGGATTCTTGTTATTCCTTCTCTGACAGATTAAAGAGCTCTTTAGGACTCACTATTTTCTCCCCAGGAAGGTGCTTTTACCCTGTAATCAAGTTACTTCTCAATTTTTTTTTTTTTTAAGAAACAGCTAAACAGATTGAGTTTTTTATGGTTCTTAATATTTTTTTCTCATTCTCAGATTATTTTTGTGGCTCTTTTCTATCCATTCTCTATTTTTTCTTTTAAAAAAAGAGACATAAAACTGTATTTTACTAGTCACATATACAGAAGTAAAATTACTTTTCTGGTTACTCTTGTGTTAGTATGGTTAGAAATTGATGTTTTTGCAAGGTTAGATAAAGTAACTACCTGATATGACTTCTACATGTCTGAGTGTAATTATTAGAGGACAGAAAATGATGTATTGTTTTAAAAACATTTAAATGTTTTTCAATGTTTTAAAATGATCCAAAAATCAGCAAGAGTGGGTGTGTAGAAGGGGTTGCAAAATATTTGTGTGAGGTTTTTAAGGAGATAGAAGTGAAATAAAAATAATAATTGTAAAGCAACAGTAATTAATCAAAACTTAATTGCTATGTTTAACACAGTGATACGTATTTGCTGAAATTTTATAGGACTGAATGAAAAACCTTTTAGTAACAGACTGTTGCAGGCCACTGGAAAGAGAGACTGAATGGATGTGAATATACACATCCTTTACATCCATATAATCCCGTAAGTAGCTACTTGCTTATATTTGGAAACCCAAGAACAGTTCTGTGATCTGTTATGCTGTAACAGAAGGAATAACAGTATTGAGAATTTCTTTTGTTACAAAAGCTGTCACCATTAAGTTATATAAGAGTTCAAACAATCAAAATTCACAGCTTCAAAGAGGCTCTTGAAAGTTTTACTGCTTCAGTACTTCTTTCCAAAGGAGTGGCTATTAATTTTTATTTTTATTCATACTTGAAGACAAGGTTGAGTTAAATTTACATGAAGGAGACTAATCAGATGCCTGCCTGGTCAATGCATCTCAGCTTACCCAATGACTTTTATGCATATCATGCATATCAGCATCTGAATTGAATCTGCACTCCCAGCCCCACACTTGTCCCCCTGGAAACTATCAGATTTTCATTATATTGAACTACAGACTGTTTAAACTCTCAGTGCTGCTCATCAGTTTAATGCGAGTTTGTCTAATGTTGTGTCTCACAAAAATTTGAGGTCTTTCTGTCGGAACTGACTTGCTTTTTGACATCTTTCTGTTATGGCAACATTCCTTCCCTTTGTGAAACTTGGGGCATATTCAATAAAGGACTTCATTTGGTACAGCAAAATGAAAGTTCATGGAAACATGGTAAATGAGGAAAAAATGAGAATTAAAACAATGTAAAAGACTTAAAATCCTCTAAAAGTCCTGGAAAAGAAGTAAAGGTGAATAAGGACTGAATAGAGGGAGAGAAAGGAGGGAGATGGAGAAAGGATAACAGCTTTTTGAGGCTTCTTGTGCTCTTCCAGGATATGTTCCTTGCCCTCCCTAAGTGGTTACTCTGGTAACTTGTAGTACTTGTAATCTTCCTTGAGCACCATATCTCATTGGGAAGTTAGCAAGTTCATGAAGTTCCTGAGTATGTGGACAATTCCTTGGCTGAATGAGAAACACTCTGTTGTGTAGTATGCCTTGTGAGAGATGAGGTGGACACTGCTTAAGGACAGCCATGTACACTTGGCTGTACTCAGCAAAAGAGTAAGACTGTCCTGTCAAACTATGCAAGTTCCTTTTTTTGAACCTGTTAGCAAATGGTTGTTTCCTCCAGCAGTTCCTGTAACTGTGTGCAGTCTACATCACAGTAGATGCTGTGTAAATACTAAATAGTGATGTGTGCTGCATCCCCTGTTTCTTTGGATATCAACATCTCGTAAGTTCACATTATTTTCCTGTTTTGTGGAGATAAGTCTGTGGTAGGCTTTCTAATATCAGGGACTGTGTTGGTGTTGAGGTGTCATCTTCATATTCAGAAGCAGATGGTTTAGCCTGTGTTGCAGAAAGAGAGAGAGTCCCATATAAAGGATCAAAGTAGAGGTCAGATGATGTTTGTATATTGTGTATTTTGAGAAAACATACAGATAAGGGAGTAGTAGCTCTGTCCCAGCACTATACATGGCTCAACAAATCTTTCCAATTTGACATGTAGCATTGAGGTCTATCTAAAGGAGTCCTGGATATGAGGGAACATACCTTTCTGAATCTTTTGGGCTGAATAAAATAGGAAGGAAGGGATTCTCAGGTATTTTTCATCACTGTAGGCCTGGATGGATTCTGCCTGTTCAGGTGTAGAAGTCTAATAGTGGTGTCAGCATCAGCAGCTTAATTGCCTCCAGATTGGAGTGAGGGAGACTGGCTACTGACACCTTTAGAGGAGGGTTTATGAAGGTGGACAGTAGCATTTTGGGTTTATTAGAAGCTATTAACTCTTATCTCAATGGTAGGCTTGAGTGTACAATACATAAATGATCTGGAGATTTTGGAGGGAATTGAGTATTTGATGCCGTGTTTCCAGAAAGTTGAAGAGATAAGTGAATGTTGCACTGCATGTTGTGCTCTCAGCAAAGCAAACATCTCAGCAGGTCAGCGATTTCAGAAATAGTGCAGTCCTGAAAGAACATTTTTTGAACTCCTTTCTGCTGTTGAAGCTGAAGAGAGTTCCCATCTGTCTGAAACTCCACATCAAGAGCTTCGCATAAGCACTTAAAGAAGTTATGTACTTATGCATAAGCAATAAGATGCTAAAGGAATCATATTTCATAGTAGTAAAGCTCTTAACCTTACCATGAAATCATTACTTTCTATACACATGTTCACTGTAAAAAATGTTCGTGGTAATACTGATCATCAGAAGAGAAGTCCATACTGATGTATCTTCATCATTTTTGCCCACTTCCTGAGGAGAACAGTGTGGGTATACACTTTTGCTATGAAAATCTGTTTACTTGGATACTTTACTGTGTATCTGTTAATTCCTCAAGAAGTGTGCAAATTTTCATGTTACCCATTTTCTAGGTAAAAGCACTGCGTAACTACTGCCCCTGATTTAAGAACATATAAGCTCTAGAAGCAATGGAATTGTCTGCAGGGCTCACATGTCAACAAAAATCAGCTGGTTCACACATGAAGCTTGGTGAGGAAATCACTGCAGTGGCACCAGTGCCATCCCTGCTCCCTGCCTGTCTCTCCCAGGCCACTTCCTTTAGTCAGCCGAGGTTACCTTGTGTGTCTGCCACTCCTCCACAGTTACCACTCGCTCAGACACCACTAGCCAGTCACTCATCTGCAGTGGGCAGACAAATGGCCTTCTGAAACCCTGTTGGCTAATAGAAGAGAGACAGCTATATATACAGATTATCCGACACAATGTGAACAAATGCAGACAGAAAGGTAAAACAAAGCAGATTCCATGCATTGTTACTGTTTGCAGACACTCCAAGTCTCATTTCTTTGGAGTCTTTCTCTTCCAGAAGTGATTTTAAGGAAATATTTAAAGTATCTTCTGCAAATTTCAAATAAGACACCAGAGGAAAAGATTGGTTGCAAGTCTGCATCTAATAAGCAACTGAGAACTGTGTTCATGTGGGCTGCGTACAGGCTGGCCCTGCAGCCTCAGGAAAAGGGCAAATACGGCCAGTGCTTTTCTTCAGATATGCTGTGAACAACCTATCGACTCTGTGGCTGGAAGTGTTTGAAAGCAGCAGTGACAGTCCAAATTACCAGCAGCTCCATCATAAGTACATGTGCCCAGGTGCCCTGTCTCTGCAGATGTTTTGCTCCCGGTTTAAGCTGAAAATGTAACATTTTTGTTGAAAAAGGCTTTCAGATCTCATTAAAAATAGCCTAATGGGAGCTTTGGATTTGACTGACAAGCTAGTTGTTATTGTGCCATTTTGCCTGTAATAGTCTCTTAATTTTGACCCAAAGAAACAATGATCTCATTCCTTGGGAGGGAGGACAGAGGGACAAAATCCGGAGGTCCCGTGACGACACTGAATCTCTTCATTTGTCAAAGCAAGTTATGAAATCATCTGCCTTCCAGCCAAAACCACTGGGGAGTAAGCAGTGTCCCTCACAGAAGGCACAATTTGCAAGAGAAGGTGGGGGCGTGGGAGGTGTGCTGCCCCTCATCCTGTATCTCCCTGAATTGATGCAAGTGCCTTTCCCCACTTCTGTCAGCAGTCACAGCACTAAAGTGGGCAGAAGCTTTCTAAGATTCTTTATATACTGTGACTTCCTCAAAAATTCTGCTGGAGTAGTCTCACCGAGGTGTTTCATGGTTATTTTGGGAGCTGGGGAGAATGAGATCCCCACTCTGCATCTCTCTGGATCAGGCTTTACTGCCAGCCAGGTAGTCTGTACTTCTTGGGATTCTCCATCCTCATTTGTCTTTGCTAGACAGCTACATGGGGGATGATCTCAAGTGAGAGGATAATTTTAATAAAACAAAACTGTTTTCATCATTCAGTTGGAACTTTTCTGTTCCTACTCAGCAATACATTTTCAAGAAGAACAGTTCTGTCTTTGGAGAGGCCTTTGTTAGTTCTAAAGAAAAATGGAAAACCAAAAGATGCTTTAAGAAAAGGATGACAGTGTGTAGCTGATGTTTCCATCCATGTTCAGCTTGCCATGCATGGAAAATGAGTTAAACCAAAAGGCTCCTTACCAATATTTCTACTATTTTCCAAGTGAGTAGCTACAAAGGATATCATAAAACCTGAAGTATTTTAAAACACTTATCTAAATTGAAATCATAGTCTTACTCTTGCTTTGCAGTATGAGATCCAATCCGAGTGACTTTTCCCAAAGTATACTCTAGTTTGCAAAACACAAAAATTACTAAATAGAGGTTTTGAAACTTCCTGTGCAGATACGTACTTTTTTTTTCCTGAAGCAGTTGTACTGGGCTGTTACGACCCAAATATTCTGTGGGCAAAGCCTCTGTGCACGAAGTCAAAGATGTCTTGTGTTATTCAAGTGATCTCAGTGACTGTTCCTGTCTTGTGAAGTGTAATTTGAAACAGATTTGAACTTCAGTGAGGTTTGCAGAAGAAGGCATGTTTGTAAAGTATCAGAAGGGATGTGGCACAGCATGAACAAGAGAAGAAACATATACTGCTTCCGTAAAACTGCTACTGTCTGCAACCAATGAGTAAATTCTTTTCTGTGTGTGTGTGTGTCATCAAGGGCTGCAGAAGAAACCCACTGGGATGTGCAAACCTGTACAGGCCTTAGCATATAACTAGCAGAGATGAAGAAAAACCTTTACAGGAGTGTGTCGTGTAATCAGAACCTCCTCATGTCTTGCTTTTTACTGAAGTTTTCGCTCTAGACCAGCCGGGAATAAAAAAATTTCTTTGCCTTCCTTTCGGGTTTGGTTTTCACAGAGGAAACTTTAAAGAAGTTCAGTATGTGCAAAGCTATGAGCTTCTGCACACTAGGCCACATAAATGCTAGTGATTTTTACAATTTTCTTCTGCTCCATATTCTGTATAAAGGTTTGAATTTTAAGCCACAAATCAGAAAACAAAACAAAACAAAAACAAAACCCAAAACACCTAAAACCTTTCCTTTAGACAAACATTAGTGTCCCTTACTGTTCACGTATTTTTGCTTGATTTCAGATAGCAGAACTACTGTCTTCTTATCTCCATTGGCACTTCTTCACAAACGAGGGAGTTTAGAATTAGGGCTGTTACTGGTGCACCATTCCAAAAAGCACCATGCCTTGCCAAATGATTGATAATTGC